>NC_061517.1:11515000-11850000 GCF_022379125.1 Scophthalmus maximus
CCACTGTTTCTTTGTCTTGACACTGTAAACAAAGACCACTCGGATGCTTCGCTAAGATTAAAGTGTACTGTTTAAGCTGCTGTTACCAATTTTTAACCAACTCATAATTACCTACTCTATATAGTGGAGTCCTGTCGACTCCACTATTTCCTATATTCCTCTTACTTTATTTTGTCCTTTGTGTAAGTGTCTACCTAAATTACTGTTTAACTATTTCGCTTTTCACTTCTGGTTTTGAAAGTTTTATATAAATTCCCATCTTGGTATAATGGCTACAGTAATTTACTTCATATATATTCTTAAAACTGATTCAGATGATTCAAATGTCTAGATGTACAATGTAGTCACCTGTGTCATCTACTGTAAGTTCTCTCTAATAAGTACTGTTGCCCACTGAGGGGTGGAGGTGTGGGTGAAGGACTCCTCACTGCAAGTCTGTCTGCTTGTTTATTCATTCGTTGTGCAGTTTGTTCTGCCTTGTTTCCACTTTATGGACGCCAAGTACTCTCATTTATCATAAGAGTAAGGAGTGATGATAGATAATTAGTGCAGTCATGTAAACAATTAATCAAATTCTCCTTCAAGCAACAGAAAGTCAGTTAAGACCCCCCCCCCCCATTAACTGAAATATAAATACACATAATTTAAACTAATAGTGAAAGTTTGACTACCTTGATAAACTTTATTCTTTAGTTTATAAGTTCATGAGCTGATACAAAAGTAACAGTGCTTTAACATTTGAAGAAAGGCTAATTTTAACATCTTCATGCTCAAGAGGTTGTATTTGCTTCTTGACAAACCTTTACACTGTTCCTAACTTACTTTTCCTTTTTGGGGGGCAAATACATTTTCTCTGCAGTTTACTGTTTACTGCAATATACTGTCTACCACTGTACTCCTTGGTGCTTCTACTTGGTACTTGTTAATATTGGGCTTCCAGATTAAGTTAGGCCTGTCAAATAAAGTCTTAATACAAAAAATATAGTATTTAATTTGTTGGGTCACAACACAGGATTTACAAAACTTGGTAACGATTTCACACACACACACACACACACACACACACACACACACACACACACACACACACACACACACACACACACACACACACACACACACACACACACACACACACACACACACACACACACAAGCAGTTTACATCTCTGTGTATTGACCTTTGACTTGTACCACTCATGTTTAAGTCCTGTGTGCTAATCTGTCCTGTCAGTATGAGTTAGGGCTCTATCTTCTCAGCACTGGAAGCCATTAGGTCCAACAGAGGAATACCAACCAGTCAGTCGACAATGTGTGTGTGTGTGTGTGTGTGTGTGTGTTCGTGTGTGTGAGAGTGTGAGAGTGAGAGAGAGAGAGAGAGAGAGAGAGAGAGAGAGAGAGAGAGAGAGAGAGAGAGAGAGAAACAGAGAGAAACAGAGAGGAAGAAGGTCGTCTTAGATGCAATCTGTCCTCTATATGGGGCCCGTTTGACCTTTGATGAGGATGAGACAAGGTAATAAACTTGCTTTACTAATGACATTGCATCACTAGACCTTGAGAACCATACATGTGTTAGCATTAGTTTTTCAGAGGTGAAAACCCCATGGATGGTTTCACAAGTATCCAAGAATTCATGAAAAGGGTCCTGAAGCTCCATTTTCTTCTATTATTTACTGAGTGAGAGCAGAAAATTGTTAACTATTCTCTGGCATAATGACAACCAGCAATTTTTACATGACAGTTAGTCAGATGTCAAGAAAGGAAACAAAATAATAGAAAAATACAGAGTATAAACCAAACAAAATAGAATTGTTTCAGTGAGCATCGACTCTCTCTCAGACATCATCGCATTATTCATTATTCACCTTTTATGGAACACAGTCTGACATCACCAAGAACAACTGTTGCAGCTACTAACAATGTGAAATCTTGGAATGTATAACATGCAGCTCTCCATCACTCAACTGCATGAATTAAAAGAAATTGTGAAAAAGGAATCACAAAACTAAATATCCATAAGAAAGGAACTAGTGATACACCTTACTCACTGAGGATAAAATGACAAATGCATAATTTCAAAAGGACAAATACATATTTTAAAGAAATTTAAAAAGAAAAAACATTTTTCAGGCAGGACTTTATGAGACAAAAATGCTACTTCCTCCTTTTTTTTTCTTTCATAAAGTTTAGTTGTTTGATCACCTAAAATCCTCATTTTCCAGTAGGGGTCCCTCTCTTCCCAACAATACGAGATAACAGTTCAGTACTCACTTCATTGCACATAACGTGCAGTGTAATAGTACCAATATCACCTCGGTAATGTAATATTTTTCAATATAAAGTTTTGGAAGTGTACGTTAACTCATGCAGCTTTACAGCATGTGTATCCTAATTCTTTAAGGAAAGTCTCTTTCAAAAATGTAAAGTCCACACATGCACGCAGCAGTTTAATATGGACTTAAAAAAGGGGAGAAATATGTTTTATTCGGAGGAATTAAGTCATAAAGTCATAAAATATGAGGTTGGTCCTCAACTGTGCTTCATTGTTCATAGAGAAATTAACTTGTGGAGGGAACATTGGTAATTTCTGTAATAAACCAAAAACTAAAACAAATGCAATGTCATAATTAATTATGTTTATATTCAAACACTTGTAAAGATTTTTGAGGGATAGCTGTACAGTAAATTGGAGAAAAAAAAGTCATTTGATTGTTTGTGGATGGAACTATCTGGGTCACTATACAGAGATAAATAGAGCTAAATTATTTCATTTGACAAAACAGAGGACAAAACATTTAGTTATATAGTAGTTTGGAGACAAAATCTTTTGACAAAAATTATTTTAGTTTTATTTATTTATGTTGGATCACATTGAAGGGACACCTTTTCTGGCCAATTAATATTTTTGTACTACAATTGACATATTTAGTTTTTAATATATAATAGATTGGCATAATATTTTTTGTTTTCTCATTGCCTTTGGGTAATATAATATATAATATTTGCTTTTTTGAGAAAATATTTTGACCATTTTCATTCGAGTGCTTTTCTTTCCTGTTAATAACTGAGTGTCTTCATATAGTGTTGCAAAAAAAGCCTGAATCTTTGTCCCTTTAGAACCTGTTTACATATGTACTGTATAGGTCAAAATATAACTGTAGAATCAATTGCTAGAAGTGTCGTAGGTAAATTAATAGTTAATTCATAATTATTAAGTAATTTTCAATATAATACATAGTTGTAATTCTTAAATTCACTCATTAGTAGTAATAACAGCAGCAGCAGCAGCAACAATGACAACAACAACAACAAAAATAATCATAAAAATAATATAATAAAAATAATAACAACAATGAATATACAATTCTATTTGTACAGCACTTATCAAGATGGGCACACAAATTTGTTTGAGTGAAGGGTATCAAAGAAATAAAAATAAAGACAAAATACATTTAAATAGATATTTAAAATTATCCATATGGAAAAAAATAAATATAAGGAAAAGACTGAGCTGTATTCTGGAGACAAGTAAGCCGAGCTCTCAGACAAGAATTCCATAAAAATGTGTTTTGAGACATGATTCAGAAGATGAGAGCGAGTCAGCAGGATCCCTTTGACTTAAACCCAGACTACCAGGCCTGAAACAGATCTCAGAAACCTTTTGGGACTGTAACGAGGGAAGATGTACTAAGGCGGCTGGTTTAGTATGGCCTTGTAAGTAATGAGCATGGTTCTGGTATGAATTCAAAAGAATACCTGTAACCAGTACAAAAAGGCTAAAACCAGGGAGATGTCAGAAGTGCGTTTGGCCTTGGTTGGGAGCCTGGCGGCAAAGTTCTGCACAGTCCGACTCGGAGCAGCAGCCCGAACATTAAGGCAGGTGATCAAAGCATTACAATAATCCAGGCGTGAAGATATAAAAGTGTGAATAATTTTTTTCGGATTGCGAAAAAGACAACATTGATATCTGTAGTAAGGGGGCCAGGCAGTGGCTGGATTTGTTTACGGAGGTGCTCAGGGTCAAAGACAAAGACCTCTGTTTTGTCAGAGTTTTACTGCGAAGCGTTTTTCGTGAGAACCTCATCTCTTACATCAGCGAAGCAGCTCTGTAGTGCGGCCAGCTTGCCGAACTCTGAGAACTCGACGGAGAGATTTAACTGTGTGTCGTCTGCGTAAAAAATAACGAGACCCAATGGCAACAGACACAGTGAGAACAGAAGCGGTCCGATGATTGATCCTTGAGCTACACCACATTGTGTCACACACTGTCTCTGTGCAGTTCAAGAGGTGAATGACTCAAATGAAATGCTGTTAGAGAGGTAGGATGAGACGCAGGCAGAGGTTGTTCCAGAAATGTCCATTTAATTTTCAACCACCTTGCTTGAGAATAATTTCAAATATTGCCATCATGGATTCATAAGACCAAATGGAAACAAAGAGTTGGTCTGTATGCATCCCATCCTTCTACCCACACTGTCCCACTATCTTGCTCTGGAACTCTTCCTCTCCCTCTTTCTCACACACAAATCAGAACCTTCACTTCTTTAATCCTTCTCCATGTGTTACCCATATCATCGCTTACTCCTCTGCTTTCTCCATCTACCCTCTCCTCCAACCCCCTCACCTTCTTCTTGGCTCCCGCCGACTTCCCAGCTGGCCTTTTGTGAAATATCCCAGGGGGTAAATTCAGAAGCACGTATCCCAGGGCTCGTGGACTGCTCTACGTTCGCCAGAAGGGCGTTGCAACCTGCCAGTAGTTGGGTCCAGGGAACAGCTGCAACCTCAGTGGCCAGGTCTTAGCGCTGCTAGGAGGCATGGTATGACCTCTGCTCGCCTCTCCGAGGGGTTCAATATGCGTCATTCTGGGAAAAGGTGGAGTATGACAGGTGAACAAAGAAGAGGAGTGTGCCAGATAGAAGAAGAGATGAGAGGGAAAATCAGAACAAAGGAAACGGTATTAGATAGATAGATAGATAGATATGGGTTGAAACTTTTCCCACAAAGATGAGGACGGACCGACCACCAGCGGCATCACACGGTGTAACTAACCGAGAATGTCAATCCCACCGCAGAGGCTATCAACACAATTTACTGGTTGGGAAAGCCGAGAGTGAAGGTTCTAAACGGAGGGAATTACCTTTTTATCTGAAAAAAGTGGACGTCAAATTTTAGAGGACGAAGCTCAAACCTAGCAGCAATGCACTCTTAAACCACACACATCTGAATTGCTCGACCAATATTGCTGTACGTTTGCCCAAGAGAATTTCATAATCGCTGTCAGTTCAAAGCGGTTTGATGTACTGATATATTTTTCTATGTGAAGTGCCGACCCCAAGACTGGTCCTAAGGCTGATTAGAGCCACTGGAATGAGAGGGTGAAGGGAGACAGATCTAAGGAGGGCGAAAGTGACACCAATATATATATATGGCATATTGTTTCTTTCACTGTCATACGAGTAATGCTTTTATACTGATCAATCAGAAAAACAAAGGCTGTCTTGGTGCACGACCTTGTCATTCAAGAGTGATTGCCGAGTGGAGTTGCACAAGACGTGAAATATGACTTTTCTCGTCCATTAGCAGTGATGGAGCAGAGTCTGCCAGGTCAGGGCCATTCATCTGCATTATTATGTCATGATGAGATTGCTCCAACTGCAAGGGGAAATACAGGCTCCCAGTTCAACTCCCAGGGTAACAAGACATCATAGTATTGCATCCTTATGTGGCAGATGCAGTGTTACATGCGCAAAGGCGGCATATGGAAGTCGTGCTCATCTGAAAATGTTGAGTCTGAAGACTGTGAAATGATCAATTGATGCCTTCTCTCTAAGACTAGAAGGAATGTTAATGATGTTTCAGAATGTCCAACTGCTCACACATCGCTGGTGAAGCTATGGAGCGACAGCAGTGTGTGTGTGTGATTAACACAGGAACACTTACAGCAGACTGACCCAAACCATTTCTGCAACCAGTTCAAACCGTGCAACCGCTGCAATCACTGTTCTCCACGGGATATCCTTCTTCCAGGTCCTAGTGGACTGAACACTTGTACACTGAAGAAGGTGAAACTTACTGGAAAGAAAAAATACATTTTTTCATTGTTTTATGATGTTTCACGGACTAAATGCTCAACAGAGAGAATGATCAATGGATAATTACTGTCTGCTGCAGTGCAAATTATCCACTCATCCAATGACTATACCGCTCATTCTTGGAGGGTCGCCAATCCCATCTGACATTGGCTGAGAGGCGGGTTACACCCTGGACAGACCGCCAGTCTATTGCAGGGCTGACACATGGAGACAAACAATCATTCATGTTTAATTTCACCAATGAACCTAACCTGCACGTCTTTGGACTGTGGGAGAACCCACACAGAGACAACGGAGGTGCATGCAAACTCTACACAGAAAGGCCTAATTTTTATCACACTCTATTATCATGCCTAATCACACATTAAATGCACTGTTATTAAACCATTAATCGTTATTCCTGGTACATTTTTGTTTCTGCTTGCAGTGTGACGCACCCGCTATTACCAATACTTTCACATTAATGTATAACTGTAACACAGACGCTCTATGCTTCATATGTGAACAGCAGACAAAAAGTTCTGGACCCAGTTTTCCGTACACTCTCCATGGTTCATGGCCGAAATCAGATATGGATACAGATGGCCTACAATTTTTTTCACACATTTTCATGTGTACCTCCCTTTATTCTGCATATATTAATATCTGATCTTATCTTACAAAAACAATCAACCTTTATTTGGCTTTTCAATGTCTGCCTATGTCAGATTAAATCAGTATCAAAATCACGAGTGCTCCCACACATACAGACACACACAAATTATGCCACTATTCTGCCATCACTGAACTCATTTAAAACATAGAATGCCAATATGTGCGTGTGTGCCCATGAGCAATATGGTGAAATCTGGCATTAAGTAAAGGTACATTTGTTTTATCTGGAGCATAGACAGGCTCCTTAACTCCTATTATGTTGTTTCTCTGGGGGCCAGTTAAACAGTCGGACCTGCGCAGCTTCAGTAGGAACCCACTGAGGGGAGGAGATGGCTATCGGGGAGCCACAGGGCAGATAGGGGGACCATTTTTATCAACGCACACGCTGTAATGGGGTCTTCCTGTGAGGGGGCCTGAGGAGTTTCTTTTGACAGAGCTCTCATGTGTTCTTTTGCTGTGGTGTGTTTGTGTGTTGTGTAATTGGAGAAAGTCACTGTGGGCCATTAGGCCTCTGCATGCATGCATGCTAGCACACATCTGGATATGCTTCTCCTCAAACAGTCATACCAACATGCTGTCTGGTAGTCCAGTGACCTTTTAATACTATCTAAGGACTTTTAGATGAAGCCAGTTAGACCTTTCAGCTAGTGTATACCACAGACATATCTGCAGACACACACACACACACACACGCAGACACACACACACACACACACACACACGCAGACACGCACACACACACACACACACACACTGACACACCTGCTCATGTCATGTCACAATTCTTTCACGCTATTATGTCCACGATTTCCTGTACATAATAAATTTACGTGCTCACTCATGTCAGCTATCTGCCGAGGATTCTCAGAGGGTATTAAGCAAGTCATCTGTGTGCTGTGGCTGATATACTATCAGCTGTTAACAGAGTAATCAGCTGAAGCAATATCTATCTTTGATGATGCCTATATAGTGTGAAAGCTTGGTTGACATATCCATAAAGATTTTACAGCTGTGTTTAGGTGAGTCCTTGTCTGTGACGCCCGGGGGCACTACTCTAACGATCTGAGCACATGGACTAAAGTGAATGGAGTAAGTGCATTTAGCACGTGTCCAAATCCAATTCTGCGAGTTTAACCATGGGAAAAAAATAGTTGCTGCTCCAGGCGCATGGTTCAAAAGGGTTGTACTTACTCTTTTAATTAATTCATGGGTGTGTTTTGGATGTAACACGCCATAAAACAGTGCCATCTCATGTTCCCTTTGAAAGCCAAGTATGCTTGCTTGCAGTCGCGCCCTGGTGGATTGCTTTTTGGATGAATTTGTCAGGTAATAAAAGAGAACACTTTCCTTCAGAGGAAACCATTTCCCATGTGCAGATCATCCGTGTATGTAATATGCATGTCGTGCACCTGTATGTTGGCACATATTAATATCCTGCACATCGTTTCAACATAAACACGCCCATAGGCTCTCAGAAGCATATCTGCTTTTTAAACATGGGCGCCGGACAGGTGAATCACAACTGCGTTGGTCCGAAACTACTAAAGACACTTGTGTCATGCTTGGCGCTACTTTTTCGCCAGTTGTGTGATATTTCCCCTGGTGTGTTAACTTAGTGTTAAATATGCACTGCTGGCGCACGCCCCTTTGCATCTCTTCCTTACAAAGTGAGTTAATTCATTGTGGGCTGAGGGAGAGCAGGCGAGGCCGAGTTACAGAGAAAGAGTGAGAGATAGGCTAAGTTGGCCATTGAAAAGAAACACATGTCAGGATTTAGAAATCACCTGGCCAGCTGTGATTTATACATGAATTAGGTTTGGATCGAGGTCTGAGGTCTGCGGCGGGGGCGAGGGGCCCTAATTCAGACCAGCCTTCAGTCAAAGTAACAGTTCGCAGCTCCACGGTCTGTTAGCTGGTGGACCGAGGCATGTCCTGTCATGTGTGTCTGTCAGTTACACTTGGTGGTTTCATGCCGTGCTCTCAACAAGCTGTCTGCGGTGGGACAAACCCAGTCAATCAGACAGAGGCTGTATTTGTCTTCTACTCGGAGGGTGGTGGTAAGTTCCCCACTGGCCAATGGCTAGAGGAAACACTGGAATGTCTTGGACATACGGCAGCGAACCAGACACATATACAGCACTGATAGGAAGGATGCTGGCATGATAAATACTCTGTGCTGCTTGTGGTTTGAGCTAAATGGGATTTCTAGGTGGAGAGTCAGCTTGTCAGATTTCCACTTCATAAAGCTCTTGTTCTGTTTTGAGCCTTGCCTGTCCTTTTTTCTACTCTATGTGGAACTTTTTGAGTATGATCTTGATGTTGTCATTGTACCACTTCCTATGACCTCCACCTGTCCCCCTTGTTGATGAGAAGTGAATCTGTATAGGAAGGTGTCAATCGAGCATCCCTACTACTGTACAAGGCCAGTCTATCTGAAGCTGCTATCAGACATGCACTGAAGTCCTGACATTTTCCTGAAATGTTTTGGAAGGGCAGTATGTGCGAACACAAATGTCCGCAAGTGTTGCTCCGGAGAATTCAGCAGGAAAATCTCCAGAAGATTTGCAGCGAGTGAGTGACCGTTAACTAAAACACACATTTCGAAAATGTTCCTGTGGGTGTGACCGCGTCTGACTATCTCCTGCTGCGTTCGGCACATGTGAAAGGCAAACTCGTCCGTTTTATGATGTGGTGGCAATCATAGACTGTATATAGAAATGGACCTAGTCACCAGGTCCAGAAAGTGAAGCCAATTGCGGAAGTGACTGAAATCTGCATTCTCTCCGATGAGCAGCAGAGGGCGACTCCACAAAAATAAGTCAGTTTTCTCTATGAAGAAATGAAGACCATACATCTCACTTGATTTATAATGTCAGTAAACATTTTCCTGAGGAGTTTGTGGTCTCAAACACCAGTTTCAAGCCTCACTTCTGGTCTCAAAAAAACAAGATGGCGCTGGCAAAAATGCTAAACTCGAGGCTCCAAAACGACAGTTCACAAACCAACGAGTGACATCATGGTCATGGTGGGTTGCTACTTGGTGGACAATGCAGTGGATGTTTGTTTCCTCTAACACACTTATGTCTGTGCATTATTTTTTAGAGACATCTATGACGGTAGTACAGGGCTCAGATGTGTCTTTTTTAAGTGGGAAGAAAAACTGCCTTGTAAATGATGTGGTGATATATATTTCTCTGATGATTTTTCCACATTTTCGAGACTGGTGTTGTCAGTGTGCAACTGTTGGGGAAGTAGTGCCCTCTGGTGGTTAATGAAGGAGGTCTTGTGTCTCCCTATTGTTCAGACTTATACTGTAGTTTCTTGAGAAGATCTTGTTCTGAATCGGCCAAGTGGGCAAATCAACTGAAACAACCTATTCAGTATCACTTTCACGGGGGATCCTTTTTTTTTTTTGCAGTTTGAAATTCTGAAGGAAATCATTCAATACTGAATGAGGAGTATCAGTATGTTCCCTGGGGGTACCCTTTCTTCTTCAGCATATACAGGGTGGTTTGAACGGTTGTTTGCCCAAGGGAGAGATACAGGGCAGCGGGGAGAGGGCAAAGGCAGAAAAGGGCAGCCCACCCATTGCAGTCCAACATGCGGTGGACAGATGTACAGGCGGGTGTACAGGGCTCCTTTCATAGAACAAAAGTTTTATCTAAATAAGACCCAGCTGAGCTGATGTTGCTGTTTTCTCCTCAGACCCGGCCCCTCTCACTCTCTGGCCCTCCATGTCTCACTCATCTTTGTAGGCCTCTTATGCTAATCCTCTCGCACTGTCTGACCCATGACCCCGTGCCCATACTTTTTCACATCTCTCTCTCTCCCCCACTTTTGTTCTGCTCAGGGCGGTGTATGTGTGGCAGATCTCAGGGGAGCAGGTAAAGTATAAATCCATAGCAGCTCTGACATCTCGCAGTCTCTGGTTCCCATTTGGTCTGATGCCCTGCAATCAGTCACTCCTCGGTTCTCCTTTCCCTTTCTTTCCTGTTCATTGTTCTCATTCTGGAGACTTTTACAAAGCCCTGTGAAGGCCCTTGTGTTTCTGCCACAAAAAAATGAATATCATATGCCTGAAAAACCCACGTCCAAATCAATGATACCTACTCTGATCATCTCAAAGTTGTATTTCATTCTGCCTTGTAAAGAGTGTTAAATTCACATACACTTTTAATGAAAACATGAGTACGCTCAGTGAGTATTGTTGCTGACAGCTCGCAGCAGCCGCACTTGGGGGGGACGAGTTCCCGCTTCGTTCTTTCATCTCCAGTCATATCAGCTTGATCAGTGAAACTGCTTAATGTGGACATGTGTTTCCCCCTGTTAACAGTCTGCTACGGGGCACAAATGTACACATACACAGCGAACATGGAAGCGAGCGTCTGTTTCAAATCCACAGAGAGCAGGCTGATAAGGCAGTCTGCGGGATTTTGCAAGACCTTTAATTTGCCGCCCATGCAACGCCATGTAAACTCAGATGTAATCTGGCTCTGTCCTCCTCTCATGCTCGACCTACCTAGATGAAGATGGCATAATATGAAAATCCAAACTCATTTCAAGTTGTTCACTGGAAATTAGAGTTATGATGCTACTCAAATCACTTTGTAATTGAAAAAATACTTTGACGATTTTGAGAAAGAACACACTTTCTTTTCGAAAACCAGATGAGAAGACTGATACCACTCTGATATATGTCCATTAGATATGAAACTGGAGCCAGGAGAGTTAGCTTAGCTTAGCATAAACACTAGATACACTGTTCTATGATATTTCACTGATAAGACAATGAACCAATTATTAAAAGAAATAATAACTGAAGTTTTCAATAACTTCTATATATATATTTTTTTCAATTTCACTCAATAATAATCATGGCCATATGTGATTTGGGAAAACAGTGGGGGTTAAGGTGATGTCCGAGTGAGAGTGTTCAGTGTTCAGACAGAAAACCATCACGGAGGATCTTGGACTCGGTTTAGACGAACACGGTGAGACGTCCAGGCATTGCAACATTTGTGTGTGAGGATGGAGGTTTGTTGGGCCAGTCAGCCCCACATTAAGGGACTCTAAGGGGAGGGCGGGCTGAGATACTTGAGTATTTCCATTTCATGCTACTTCACACTTCAACTTCACAATATTTTCAGATATATTTCATGTTTATTTACCAGCTTTAGTTTTTAGTTACGATTGAAATTTGTCAAATGACAAGCTTATAAAAGACACTGCATTGTTATACATTAAACTAGTGACTCTGATCCTTTTTTCTTCCAATATTTCCCCAAAAAACAAAGATTAGCGAGAACTTGTGTACCAGATGACACCCTTGGAAGGGGAACCACAACACTTTACAGCCCCCACAAAGTATTTCTTGACAAGTTGCAGTGTAAAAATGTTTCTTAGACATTGATGCATCCGTAACAATCTAATCATGTCATAAAAGATCATGTATCAATCACACGGACCAATTTTCTTAAGTTACAGGATCTGAGTGCTTCCCCTTCTGCCAGCGGTACATTGCCCTTGAGCTCTTTCATCCTCACCATCCACTGAAACCTGGCAACAACAGGCCGGGAGATGCTTGCAGGCCCTTGAAGCAGTCCAGAGGCTGATCTAAGCCCTGGTGTATCTCGCTGTGTGTTAGATCTCCAAAGATGACGAGAGCGCCCATACATCACAGTCAGAGATAGTGGCGTTTACTGAGAGCTGACATAAGGGCAACATTTCACTCTTGACAGCCCAGGACAAGTGCCAGCCAGCTGCCAAAGATGTGCCAGCTTTTACTGGACTGCTTTAGTTGGCCACGACACAAATATTGTTAAAATATGGCGTGAAAACCTGTGTTCTTCACCAAGAAAACGTTTTCATTCTGATGCCGACAGTCTCTTTTTTTTCAGCCTGGCCGACACAAAGGCTTATGTATGGAGCTGGTTAACTGGTGTCACTAGTTCACCGAGGGCAGTGTGTGCAGGAAAGGCTTCAGATAATGCCAGCACTCAAACTTTTCCAAAGACAGAACACATACAATCATCTGTACGATCTTTATCTTGTTGAATCATGGAACCACTATGTTTTGAATACCGGTGATATTGCTGACATTACGGGCTAATATCAATAATACAAAACTTATTGAAGTACTTTCCATCCCACCCAAGCTGAAATCAAGATCGCTTTTTCTTTGGGTCCAGGATTTACCATGGTAGGAAATTGAAAGACTCACAGGGTCACATAGTCTTTCAGACATGCCTGCTGGGCTTGGAGGAACGCACAGGATGAGCTGGCTTTGACCTCAGTGACATTTAGACGCAGCCAGAGCACCGGAAAATTGTAGAAACAACATTAAACTGTTGTGGACGTCATAGCCTTAATCACAATCAACCTGATTTCTTGCATTTTGCTTTTGAAAGTTTTTTTCCTAATTATGTCGTCAACTTCTGCACTCACCACAGAGTGTGAGGCGTGTCAGCGATTTCTCCATCACCAGCTACGGTGGCGATAACTGTTCGATCAGTGAGTCAGGGTTTTAGTGAAGCATTGCACAGCCCTGTGTCACCGAGTGTACTGGGAATTGTTTTGAGGTCTGGAATGTAGCAGTAGCCTGGTCTGAGTTCACGCGCTATTGCGTTGGTGTCTCTAATATCCTGTTGATGAACTCATCTTATCATGCGTGTTTGGTACAGTAGCATGCTTTCCCCCTCGTTTGATTTTGAGTCTTTGACTTATGGCTCAATCTACACTGTGGAATAAAGTAGGTCACTAAGGAAAGTATATACTGTAATAAGAAATAAAGTGTTAATTTAAAAACGTTTTTCAATTTAGTTTACAGAATACATTCCCTTAGATGTAATATGTAATTTTCTTCTGTTAGATTAGTCAAAGTGAGTGATTAATTCATCATTGTCGTACACTTTGACTTCATTTGTCTGTTAATCACGCAACTCATTCACACGCTGCCCGCACAGCCATCAGCGGCACTTTGGGGTTAAGAGTCTTACCCAAGGACACTTTGGATTGTGGAGTGGATTAAGCGGGAATCAAACCCCTGACCTTATGATAAGTGGACAACCCAGCTCAGAATGAACTTGGCTTTCACACAATACTGATACATACGGTAGACCGAACCCAGGAGAAAGTTTGACTGTGATACTTGGTGATTTGATCACCATACAAGATAATATATGTCTAAATGACATAGTCCTCTTACAGGACTATCTTTAAAATTGAATACAGCATATTTTTGAATTATCATTTCTCCTTATATTGTGTCTCATTTGGGTATGTTACGGCATCTATGAGTTAAAAGTAATTTTTTTTTCCGAACTAAAACTTATTACTGACACGCCCCACTCTCGCTCAGACATATTGTCAGAGGCTCGACAGACAAGTATCCCCAGGGTTTTTACGGGTTTAATATTTTATAAAGAGACTATATGAGTGGCTGCTACTGTTTGTGCCTTGAATACTAGACCCTGTCTGAGCCCCTTGATGTCTGCTGAGTTCACTGGAGTTGGGTACTGGGGAGACTGCGACTGGTGGGGGTGACCACCATGCTGGAGTCCTACCTCCCAGAGTGTGTGTGTGTGTGTGTGTGTGTATGTGTGTGTGCGCCTCTAGTGCAGAATGCCTGAGAGTAAACCACATTTGATTTTTATACGCTTGTGGCTAACAGGAGCCAGATGTAGCTGCCTCCAGGGAGCTTACCATCGAAACAGCCATTTATTTCTCTGTTTCACTCTCTTTAATGAGATGTGTGCATGCGTGCTTACATACATACTCATATTTGGGCATATACGTTTTGATGAAAAAAAGCCAATAATCAACTGGAGCATTTTGCATTTATTTCTCTCTAATATGATTTTTTTGCAATCTTGTTCAGCAGCGGCAAATAGCAGGAAGTGTTCTGTTCACATGACAGAGCATGGGAGTGAGGAGATCCATGATTTCATCACATAAAGATAAATGAGAAAACAATAGATTTGAGGACTCAGAGTTCTCTGGATGCTTAACATTGGCCCTGTGACATGAGAAGTTTCATGAAGTGTAAGCGAGAGGTGAAGAAATGAGCCCACACCCAAATGCAGTAAGATGGTAAAAAAAATCATTCTGAAGAATAGTCGTGATTTCAGGCACATCGACGAGTTTGCAAGTTTTTCACTTTCAAAGGACTAATACCATACTGAAATTATTGCACCACACTTCTCAGGCTGAATGGTTCTCTTCATCTGAACGCATAGATGAGTATTGAAAAAGAGAACGCAGAGCATAAGAGCAGCGATCTAGAGAGAAGGGAGAGTGTTAATTGAAAGCGAATGTGTCTGTGCTGGCTGCTGGTCAGAGATGGGCCAGGGTCCCAGTTGGCTTCCACTTCAAAGGCCCGACCCGCCTGTCTCGGGCGCACCTGCAGCCGGTTAAACCCTGCTCTCATCACTCAGAGAGTGGAGGGACCTCTCCTGCAACTTAGAACCCTCACCACACAGCCTGTTGCCAAAGGGCCATAATGGCCCACGCTCAAGAATTCAGCCTAAAACACCAGGTATCCCATGAAGCTTTCACTGCAGGGCTGAACGTCAGTCACATGGTGTGAATGCTCACAAAACATCCACAGCAGGGTTTCTGCAGCCTCAAAACAGAGTCTACGCCGCCTCCCACCACAGGTCAGACAGGACTCATATAACCATCACAATATGGTCTAGACTGAGGGTTTAATGGACCTGAAAATATACAAATCAGCCACAGGGAGAGTCATTAAGGAAATGCTTTTGTTATTTTCTCTAGCCAATTTGTAGAAATATAAATTCATGGGAAAGTGTGATCACTCTATATATATTCACAACAAACCTTTAAAATGTGCATATTTTTTCAGACAATTATTTTGATTAAACATTTGGCTTAACAATCAATCGTCAATGACCATTACTGATTGTGTTTTGCTTCTCTCTAAATATTCAAATTGACATATATGTCACTTTCATAATATTTACATTCGGCCACTGAGGTTGGTTTAAGATAAAGTTTCAGATTCTTAACCATCATGCAATACCATCAGGAAGGCGTCTGATCAATCCAATTAATTCTGTTGCAGGACAACGATCCCAAGGAAGCATGATCTTTAACGACAAGAAGAACGAGGAGTCCCGCAGAAGATGGTGTGGCCCCAACCACAGAGCCAAGATCTCAACATCATCCGGTCAGTCGGGGATCATATAAAGAGACGATTGTCAAAACGACAACAACCAATCACAATTCCTGCTCTGGGACAAACAACATAGCCGGCTTTTGTACTAACGTGGCATTAGCTGTCCATGCGATGCCAAAGGGAAGTACATGGGAGATAAAACTTCACAACCAGGTGAACATGTAACAGGTTGACCCGTTGCCTCCTGGCTCACTTTGACGTTTGACGTCAGACAGGATCTGTAATTGCATTAACATGGTTTGATTGGCTAGCGCCTGCCCTGCGCTACCGCTCGAACAGGTGGACTTTCTCAACTTTCTACCGAACGCAGCGAAAGCAAAGTGAAGCAACAGAACCGCAACGCATGACAGCGTTTCACTGACAGCGTTCTGCCAAATACCTTTAGAAACATGAGAAGTGGTGCTGGTTTAAAGGCAAAGTGTGGTATTTACGAAGTTAATAGATATATTCAATAATAAAAAATTTAAAAAAACAGGACCAGGAACAAAAACTGTTCTTAATTTTACTACCTTAAGGGAGAGAAATGTGAAAGTGTGGGGAGGTTTAGCTGACTAAACAAACACCAAAGAGGCTTAAGACCTAATCGGGACCTTGCTTCCGGACAACGAGACGCTTCTTTGCTTTTACTTTCTGGATCAACTAACATTTTGAACACTTGAGGCTGCACAACAAGCTTTAATTTACAAATCCAGCTTATTAAGTTGTTGCACATCCACTAGCCATGAATAAAATGTGCATGATTTGTGTGGTGACTGCATGTCCAACATTCACTCTGTTTTGACTCTGACTCTGAGGGGAATATCTGGCTCTGTATAGCGGCTAAATTCTTCACTGTGTTCCACACATAGTTGCGAACTTTGTCTGTGTTTTGTGGTGGGCAGGTGTTCAGTAAGACTGTGAGAGGTTTTTTTTGTTTTTTTTGCTGACTGCAGTTGTTGTAAACAGACAGTGGGACTACATTGCGGGCCATAAAACCAAAATCGTATCTGAAAAATGCTGCAACGCTGTGTAGCGTTGGAAGGAACCGCAGAGTGTTAAGCTCAAATTAAGCATGATAATTTCATCCACTGTTGAAATAACAAGTGCAGCTTTAATGTTCCTAAACTAAAATAATTTGCTGAGAATTTACTTTGCCTTTCACTTTCTTTGACTTTGAATCTGAAAAGACGATAATGTCCAGAAAAGGCATGGGAAACATTAAAACGGTCCAATTTTCTTACACAAAATCCCAATATCTGAGTTATAAATCATGATCTCAAGGTGACAGATTATGACTGTATGGCATTATGGAAATATTTTGCTGACAGGATGTGACAGTAACAAGCAGACGGCCTGACTGCCTGAAATAACTCCCATTTTGATTTTATTTGCAAAAAAACCCCACTCATAAACACATTTGTTCACACACGCCATCGTCACCTCACATCTCCTGTAATATAAATGGTTAATCTTTTGCAGATCAGCTTTTTGATCACACCTGGGAGAAGTAAACATATGCAACACTCTGCATTAAATAATCATAATAATTTCTTTACACTCATTCAGCTCAATGACTCAAAAAGGATTCACTATCTCATGGTTCAGTCCACTGATTCACCGTTCACTGTGCTACCTCAGCTAGCCACCATGTGACCAGCTGCCCATGACCCGCAGTGTACGTCACGCAGACAGTTCCCTACTAAAACGGGAAACTACTCAGCACAAGCTCAGTTCCTCTCAGAGGCAGCAGGGAGTCACTTTGCTGTAAAAATGAGCACCATCCATTAAGGTAAATCTCAACTTGGATTCATTTTTGAAAAATGTTCACGCTGTACAAATTTTTATATTTTCATTGGAAATGGAAATATGAGAGTGAAAGTAGATGGCTTTAAGTGTATCCCATCTTTTGTGGCATGTTTTTGACGAAGCGATGTCTGGCATTTGTCATGAAGGAGGCCAAGCTGTCCTGGATATCACTTTGATGTCATCTGCATCTCCTGCTTTGAACTCATAGACTGAGTGTGAGCCTATGAGCATGCGGTCATGAGTGTGCATGCTCCCAATTTGTGCAGCATGACCGCATCATCCTGCAACTTGGTGAACAGTCAATCATATTGTTATCACCAAAAACATCTAAGCTTCCCTTCGCAGGAGCTATACGATCTAATAAGTGGCCAAGTGTGACATAACGTAGCAGCGCTTTTGGGTATGGGAGAATTTCTTTGCCTCTGCGCAAGCACAACATTTCTCTCGGTGTACTCGCCTTTTCGTTCCACCATTTGGACCGCAGGGTTGTAGAGACTGCGACATCTTCTGCGAAGGCTATCCAAATGTTTTAGAGTCTTTTGGAGTCCCAGTGCCGCAGTGTTTGTTCAAGGCAGTCCATCTCTGTCAGCAGAGCTAAATTTACAGAACAATAAATTATCACAGATCTGGTTCTCACACATGCACACGCACAATGCGGCTTGTCTGTCACAGAAGGACAGTGTATTTTTAGGGTCCGTGATGTACTCTGACCTTTTCATTAGCTGTGTGGATAATGTTACAGGGTTTCTTCAGCTGATTATTATCTAAACAGCCACTTAGGCCTGGTCTTTTCCATCATCACAACTACATGTAGAAATGATTATGGTACTAAATCCATCTCTGATAAGTGGATTCAGAGAGTGAAGACGGCAACCTATATGGTGTTTCACCTTCAAAAAAGGATCCCTCTGAAATGTCATCTCTCATTACCATGGTCGAGACCTAACTTTGATTAATAACTTAATTTTCCATAACTTTTTGAGTAAGCCTACAGACAAACCAACCAAACACATAACCTCCTTGGTGGAGGTAAAAAGTTTAAACATATAGGATGGTGATTATTGCGATGTCCTCCACAGATAATCATTGGTCATTGGTGTTCAAACATTTAAAACAATTTGTCACTCTGATCCCAAATGACGTCGTCAGAGCAAGATGGCAGCGCCTGTATCTGGGATATTTTGACTTCATTTTTTAAGTTCAACACGAGGAAGTGGAGACGCTTTGTCCTTTTTAAAATACCATCTATGGCGTGAGCAAAGAAAGTGCTTGCAATCAAGTTTTTTTGAGGTTGCTGTTAGGCTGGAGCTCATTTTATTAGTATGAGATGTTGGAAAAGGATGGCCTCTGTGGTAACACTGAACATCTTTCCTTAATTTGTGTCAGTTCACCTCTTTTTTTGACTTTGTCCCTCCCTGCACCTGTCCCTTCTCCTTATACCCTTCATGGACCTGCCCAGTGTTGAGTTCGCCCGTTTGTTTCCCATAAGTTATCGGGAACTCAGCCAGTCTTGAAAACAGGCTTTCCTCCCCGCTCCAGCCTGCCAGGGGATGGGAATACACGCTGAGCTCATCCCTGGACTGCCTGACTGGTGACAGCCCACATCATAATCCCCACAGGGGGACACATTACTGTGTCATTAGTCAAACTCTCCCACCTGGAATACACGCCTCTGGCTCATTCAGCCAATCCCTTTTCTAACAGACACTTTCTTTTCACAAATAATCCTGAGTGATTATAATGTATCAGCACAGAAATCAATTGGATTAGTCCAAAAACCCCTGCTTCTGTAAATCTCACCTCTATGTCCCCCCTCACCCCAGCGCAACCTTTAGCCATAGCAACACCATTACGTTTCCTCTGAGGGGATGGTTGCCAGATCTGGCAAACTTTTCCTCCAAACTGACAAGACGGCACTTGACTCTGTTATTGTTTATGAAGAGAAAGCCGGGGTCAAGTTCACAGGCTGGGAGAAAGAAAGAGAGAGAGAGAAAGTCTTCTCCAGGTCCAGCCCCATGAGAGAGAGAGAGAGAGAGAGAGAGAGAGAGAGAGAGCGAGCATAACTCAGCCGTGTTTGTGCTTCCCTAATTCCTTTTGATTTAGCAGAAAATTGTGAGCTGAGCTGCAGTGCACAAATATTCACCACAGCTTAGCGTCTTTGCCTCACCTCGCGGCCTCTCACAAACCTGTACCCACTCCACTCCATGCTTGTGCACGTCTCTAAAAATGCTGAAGTGTGTGTGTGTGTGTGTGTCTGCGTGCGTGTCATTTTTGACAGCAGTCTGCCTGTCGAGCTCTAAGCAGAAATACAAATGTCTCTAAAAGGAGCTTAGCTTTAACGGCCGCTTTGGCATAAACACTAGAGCTGTTTTCTCAGGCTTTCGATGAAATAACAGCTTGCGACAGCTATCGCTAATTCTAATAGTTTCAATTCCGACAGGGATTTTCCTGATTTGTTTACTCGTTTGTTAGTGTTACTGGGTCAGCTGAATCAACTGTGGTATTTTCAAAACCAATATCACAAACTCCCTGAAGGAGGACGGAGTGTATGCTGGCAAAAAAAAAAAAAATCTGATGGAGAGGTGTCTGCAAATGAGTCAAAAAGTATTTGTTTTTTGAGATCCTCAAAAATGTCATCTGTCAGGAGCCGTTCAAGGACAAACATACGCTTTAACTTTTGATGACAAATGTTATAGCACAGTGCCGAGCCTCGCAACGACCTAAATACACACAAAAACGCATGGGAACAAAGGTAAGGATGGTCACTCTCCAGGGATAACATACAGTGTGTGTGTGTGTGTGTGTGTGTGTGTGTTTGCATGCTTTTTTCCAGCGCTGTCTCAGCACTCTGTCTCTTACACATGTGGTTCATATTTAAGCCATAGTGCTGTTCCACGGGACGTTTTGGCTCTGTTCGCCCAGTCCCACATTCCCTGCTTTTTCCCCCTCCGACTTTCACTTCTGCTAAGCTTTAGATGCATGACGGCAGACATAAATACTTAAATAAGTATCTTTCATGGTAATTACTTAGATTATGTCAGAGGTTGACTTGCTTGACTTAATGTATCTCTTCATCACAGACTGCATCCTAGTGTGCCAGATTTAGCCAAAAGGGATAAAAAAATAATAAAACATCCTCATTCCTTTTGCAGGTTGATGTAACACAAGGTCTATATTACGCATTAAACATTTAACAGGTGTGTGTGAGGTGGTGCAATCAAATGGAATCCTGAAAATGTGCTAGTTAATGAACATTAGTATTAATTGACAATAATGATAATAGATTTAGATAAAAATATCCCAGAATATCTCCTCTTCTATAAACTATAATTCACAGTATATCAGTAACTACTGCTATTACCATGCACATTCAGATGCAGCTGTCTCTTATTATCAAGTTCTACATATGCATGTTTGCATTTCGGTGCATTTGACATTTGGGGAAAAAAAAAGGATAAGAAAGGATTTTTGTGAAATATGAAAAAATCAAACACATTTTCCCCTCTGATTTAATTATCCAGTTCCTAAAATAAAGTCGATGTCAATAATTCCAATAATTTCTGTCTATGAACTCACTTTAAGGAGCGTCCCCTCATCATCAGCCCCCATCCCATGCAGCACCAACAGGCTCGCCTCTCCATCCATCCATCCCTCTTTCATATCTCCTTCCTAGTCAAACCCTGTAACCTCTACATCTGCCCAACGGGCGAGAGGAGCCATCAGCGGCGAGCCCTCCCTCCCTCCCTCCCTCATCTCTCTCTCTCTCTCCCTCCCTCCCTCCCTCATCTCTCTCTCTCTCTCTCTCCCTCCCTCCCTCCCTCATCTCTCTCTCTCTCTCTCCCTCCCTCCCTCCCTCCCTCATCTCTCTCTCTCTCTCCCTCCCTCCCTCCCTCATCTCTCTCTCTCTCTCTCTCTCCCTCCCTCCCTCCCTCATCTCTCTCTCTCTCTCCCTCCCTCCCTCATCTCTCTCTCTCTCTCGCAGCTCTGACTCTATCCACTGATAAAGGAGAGATCCGGTGCGAGCATCCGACCCAGCGCAGAGTCACGCAGACGACAGCACCGCCGCATCTGTACCAACCTCTGGCTGCAGCTTACAATCAGACCTCTTTCTCTCTCTCTCTCTCTCTTCTCTTTTTCTTTTCGTCCTGCCGCCGAACTGAGCACGGACCAGCGGACAAGTGTGCCTGTGGTCGAGCTGACCGGGGGCAGTGAAACAGGTAAAACAGAGCTCCTGTCGGCAGCCAGAAGCGCTCCCCCGAGTCTGGTGCGCACATGGCCCCGAGAGCGCGACGGTCCCTCCGCTGACAGCCGCGCGTCATGGAGCCACACGCTGGATGACGAGGCCTTCTCTCTGAATGGGCGGAAGACAGAACATCGCATCAAACCTTTTTCTTCTGATTTGAGACTTTCTCTGGAAACTTTTTTTTTGAGGGGGTGGGTCGGTTGCAAAAGCAAACAAGCAAACAAACAAACAAACAAACAAAAAGGAGCCCGAGGAGCGCAGAGCCATGCTGGGTTCCAACAGGATTCTGAGCCTCCGCGCAACGCGCAGTCGGAGCTGCGGTGGCGCGCCGGGGGCGCGGCTCCCGCCCCGGTCTCCCTCCCGGTGCCGGACCCCCGGTGCCGGCTCGAGGATTTACTGCGCGTGTCTGCTGCTGCTGCTGCTGGTCACTCCTCGGGTGGACTCTTCGTGGTGGTGAGTCTGCGTCCATCACGCCCGCGGGCCCGCCGGCGAGATGTAGAGGAGCGGAATGTGGGGGTTCTTTTTCTTTTGGAACAGAAGCGATTCAAGTGAACGCGCTCGAAGAAAGTCGGGCGATGGTTCCGATAATAGACAGAATTACGCTATAGACGCGAACTGTAAGCGGGAAAAAATGACGACGCGAACGTCCATCACTGATCTTAATCATCCACGGAGCTGCGGCAGTTGTCTGGCCTCGAGTCTCTCGTCGGAAACTTCAAGGACTCAAACTGCCAACGAATTTTAACTTATGAGCGCTGTTTTTAATAAGCATTTTCCAAAAAACGCACAAGCAAAGACGCCTTCCAATTAATTCGGAGCAACGATTTTCCGACAGTTCAGACGCACAAGGCCATGATGAGGATTGTGGTTTGGATCAGAGCATTTTAAACTTGATTGTTATTCAAGTGCCTTTTTTTCGTTTTCTCCAGTGGAACAGTCCAATTTGAACTCCTTTAAAGAAGGCAATTTGTCATGAATATGTGATTTTTATTTTATTTATTTCTGCCTTGTAATTTTTTATGGGGTAATGACTGCTCTGAACAACTGTAAATGTCTTTTATTGTCATCGTTAAATTTAATTCTGGGACTAATTGCTCCTGGGGAAAAAAAAAAAGGGTGAAGAAACAAGATGCAGGGCAGAAAATATGACAAATTATTAGGAGTTTGTGAATATACGCCTCTTTAGGATTTTGTTTCCAAAAAAAAAACCGCACGTCAGTTTGTTGGCCTGCCACGTTGAGCAATAATAATGCAGCGATAAATGTAATTTATGTTGGCGCTGTTGGCTAAACGCGTGTTCAGCTCAGCTGGAGCCTGCATTAGACAAGGCAGAGCAGTCATTAATTCACCAGGTACCACACACACACACATACACACACACACAGAAATGACTTCACCAAAATACCCCAAAACCAGCCATCTACAGCATAGGTGAGGGGGGGGGAGACATTAGTTCATGCGTAAAATCATACGTGAAAATGTCCATGTGTGTGAGTGTGTTTATAGGAGAGGTGTCTGTGTGTGGGCGGGTATGGGGGGTGATGGAATGCCTAATAGTTTGTGTAGATTAAAAGCAGTTATGGTGAGCGGTGGGAAGAGTGTGCGTCGAAAGGCTTTGGCTGGCGCATTATTGGCTTTGAGGGGAATTTAGCGGCGTTTAACTGTTTATCACGTTTCTGCGGGCGTACAGTACAAGTGATGATGTGGACAGATCCCGAGCTTTAACGCTTGTCCCAGCCACTTGAGAAAAGTTTTTAAAAAAAGGCCTGTATTATTTCATATAAATATATATTTCTAATGTATAATTTGATAGTTGTGATAAATGAAATAATGACAACCCACGGACTTCAGTTATTTGCCTCCTACTTCCTCTGATCCACTGTTCGCGGGCCTTTTACAGCATGTTATTTCAGACCCGTGGATAATGATTTACTATCCTATAAAAGTCCTCCTGACGTTCAGAAAGAGAGACAGAGAGAGAGAAAATTAAGTGTGAATTGCTGCTCTGCCTTTCCTTTGATGGGCACTCTGTTCTTATTCCTCCTCTCTAATCCCACTCTGGGGAGTAGAGAGCCTCCGGTCTCAATCCTCTCGCCCGGCCCCATAAAACACGACCACACAGCTACAAGCTCCCCTGACCCCCGCTCGCTGACCCGCCGAAGCCGTGCAGCCACATACGTAGAGCCGTGTCACGATTAGGTTCGGAGTTCAATGCGGTGCGAGCTCGATGCAGCATTCATATCGATATGTAAACTGTAAATGTCTGTTTTACTAGGACACGGAGAGAGATTGGAAGAGGCACACGGCGGAGCTGTGAGTAAGATGAGAGCGATCAGGCCGAGGACAGGGAAGGAGCAGAGCGAGTAAATGGGGTCTTGGTTTGACAGGGTTATTGGAGACCTCGGGACTTCTCGCTCTGATTTGTGACAACGTGATTTCGACGATCCTGTTGGGGAACATTTTAACCCACATACACATACAGGTCTTGCGGGGAGAGGTTAAGTGCTTATTTATTTGGAGAGCAGAGTAAATGGCTTCCACTCCCCTCCTGCTCGCAAAACCTTAAACTGTTAAGTGTAGTGAACTCTGACTCATGAAGGACTGCAGCTCTCCGTCATGCCGCTCACCTTCCTTTGAGTTGTGCGTCCACATGTGTGTAAGCTCATCCATTACGATATGCTAGCAATCTAGTCCAGTCAAATTCATAACGCTCACATATAACCCACGTTAACATGTTTTTTTTTTCCTGCATCTTCAGGTACATCGGTGCGCTGGGGGCCCGCGTCATCTGCGACAACATCCCGGGTTTGGTGAACAAGCAGCGGCAACTCTGCCAGCGCCACCCAGACATCATGCAGGCCATCGGCGAGGGCACCAAGGAGTGGATCAGGGAATGCCAGCACCAGTTCAGGCACCATCGCTGGAACTGCAGCACGCTGGACCGCGACCACACTGTGTTTGGACGCGTCCTGCTACGGAGTAAGTCCACGCGTGTGTCTTCCTCTAAGATCGCAGTTTGTGTTTGCCAGCATATGGGTACCGAGCCCCAATCTGCCGCGCCCTCACTCCTCACTCTCACCCCTCTTCGCTCTGTCCTCCTCTCTCCTTTGCTATGGTCTTTCTGTGATCTCTCTTCCTCGTGCCGGTGCTCCGTGTTTATAGTCACTAATGGACTGTTGTAATGCCTTATGCCTCGTCAATAAACACACAGGCTTTGAGACCTGGGCTTGTCGTCACTTTGTTTTTCCACTCCTGCCAGACCTCTCCGCTTCGTAACAGATGCATGTTAACATTCATATGTTCCCGGTCTTCGGAGCTACGGCGAATGCATAATTCCTCCTCATGAAGGGTGTCAAAGTCACATATCTGAATCATGAACATTTAATAAATAACACAAGACGGGCTCTTCGGGAAGAAAGAAAACAACTCTTCGGAGCCAAGCTACATTGGCGTCTTGAAGTGAGCTGGTAATCAAGCGTGAAAGATTAAATGATAAATGAATAGACCCATAAGTCAGTGCGACACATATGCAAGGCATTTCCACTGTAATTCACTGTAGCATAGCTAGGTGCATCTTGCAAAAAATGACTCCACTCCACTCTCTGACTCCACTGACACTCCTCGGCTATTTATTGTCCCTCTACCCAGCCTTCCTAAGCATGTGTGGGGGGTAATGATGCATGGAAAATGAGTAGCAGATATGGAGATACAGGCTGTGTGTGGTGGTGGTGGTGGTGGTGGAGAGGAATAAACAGTAATGTAGATGTAAATATTTAGAGAAATATTCGCACTGTCAGGCAAACAGCGCACGTTTGAATGATGACCAGCAATGCCCTCCTCTGTCCTCCCCCACATGGACCCCTCAGCACCCACTGCCCCATTCTCCTCACCCCACAGATGAGACGGGACATTCCAGTGGAGGTTGGACCACCATAACTCTTCTGGCACAGGACTGGCTCAGATAGTTCTGAAGAGTGAGCGTGTAGTTTCTGATGTAAACGTACAAGTGCTCCGCGTCACAATCGGCGATATGCCAGAATAGCTTTGCAATGTTATGTTGAAGGGCTGGTGCTTGAGTATTCCGATTTCAAGAAACGTTATCCTTCTACTCCACATTTCAGAAGGAAATCTTGCTTCACTTATCTAGGTATTGAGTTACTTTCTGGGCTGTTGCAGTGTTTGCTCCAACAATGCCACAGTATTTAAATACTTAATATCTGTAGCTGTTATCAGACATGCACTGAAGTCTGGACATTTTCCTCAACTCGTTCAGAGAGGCTCTGTGTGAAAAGAAAATGTCTGCGAATGTTGCACAGTAGATATTGTGACAGCATAACTAGAAACACAGACTGTTCAATATACCTCAAATTCAATATGCATTCTTTTTTACATCTGTGATCTAAGCTGATAAAACACAAGAGGCTGACTGTGTGGTGAAAGCAGTGTCTTCAGTCGTCCATCCATGTCTGTGGAGGTTTGAAGCAAGGATGCGTTCGACCGCAGATTGCAGTTGCACGTATGGAAGCACAGGTCTCTGTAGACAGTTGTATTTAGTGCAATACAAGCTGATCTGTTACGTCATATGGGAGATGGATGACTGAAAAGCATGGCTGAAAGGCATTCTGTGTGGACAAGGGTTTAGAGGCCTTAGAAACCTTGGAGACGGCAAAATGAATTCCAAGCCGCGATATGACAGGGAGGCTCAAAATAAATGACATGCTGCCAATTTTTGATGTTCTCAAAGAGCTAATAGCTCCAAATAGGGTGGTGCTACCCAGAGGATGTGGGGACTTAATTAATGCTCTCTTAAAAATTAGACAGCAATCTGCCCATTACAGACTGAGATTCTGTGTATGAAGAATTGACATTTTAGACAAAAAGTTCATCATCTAGGGATCATGAATGTGTAGTGCATTTCATGGCAATTAATTGTTTTTTCGTGATTAGATTTACATGTTTATTGTGGCAAAAGAAATGTTTGGAAAGGTTGTATGGTCACCACAAACATCTGGTTTCATCCTCTGGGGACCATGAATTTCCACAGCAAATTTCAAAGAAATTAAGCCATTACTTTTTTTCGAGATAACTTGTAAAAGTATTGATTCCAGATGGTCGATCGGGGAGCCAGGGGTTGACCAGAACCATTAGGGGCCTTTAAATCTTTACCAAAGTCCATGGCTGATCGTTGTTTGAATACCTTGCGCTAGATGGAAGTGTTTGACAGACCACCTCACTGACATGGTCCATATGAGCATCATCATCTTCTTTGACTTTGATTACAGAGGCACCAAGTGAAAACTAATTATGTCTGTAAGGTTGACCTCATGACTTTAGATGGACAAGTTCTCATGCCTCTCGCTGCCATGTTGCTTTTTTGGCTGTTCACTCCCACAAGAAGCAACTGTGACCAAACACTATGTCTAATTGTCTATGTATCTTTGGCCACAGAATAGATGAGTCATATTCAAAGGAACTGAAGAGACCAAGAAAGAACAGATGAGCACTGCAATGGTAGATAATGCTGTCATGACATCACCCTGGCGCTGATTAATGGGGTATCACTGTGTCTGTCTTTAAACAATTTATGTGAGCAGAGGAGAGCCCCGCAGCTAGAATTATTTCCATGATAATATTTAAACAGAGCTGTCCTATGAGCCTACTCATACACATCAGGCCTGATACATCCCCGTCAGCTGCACCTTCACGTCCTGATGGCTCACACCCAGGCCTGGTCATGGCATTATACTGTATCTGTGTATGCATGTTAACATGTGAACAGCAAAGCTCTAAGACTAACAGTCTCAGAGGATCCTAATATATTGCATGATATATTTAACTTCTGTTTCGTTTGTTTTTTTTTTCTCCTGCTTTCTCTGTCTCTTTCTCAGGCAGCCGTGAGGCAGCATTCGTCTACGCCATCTCCTCGGCAGGAGTGGTGTATGCGCTGACTCGCGCATGCAGCCAGGGAGAACTGAAGACATGTAACTGTGACCCACACAAGCGTGGACGGGCGGGTGACGAGCGGGGAGAATTTGACTGGGGTGGCTGCAGCGACAATATCAACTATGGCATAAAGTTCGCCAAAGCCTTCATTGACGCCAAAGAGAGGACCGTCCGAGACGCACGGGCACTCATGAACCTACACAACAACCGCTGCGGCAGAACAGTAAGTGGGAATGCAGCAGCAACAATTATTTATAAAATAAATGAAATATTTCAAACCTCTAGGGGGATAACTAGCTATGCACATTTCTTTTGTTTTATTTGCCCAACCTTTGAAATATCTGAATCTTGGACCCAATTTTCAGCTCAGCTGGTATTAATACGCGTCCTTATGATATCGATGCCAACAAATCTCTAGAGAAATTAAGGTGACATATAAACTTGTTGAGTGAAAGTTTTTTGTCTGAGCTGAAACTGTATAGACGTCATATTCACACCAAAGTGTATACAGGGTTTGAGTTTATCTGCTGCCATCCGCATGGAATGAAGCTGAATGGAATATAATTTGATGGGAATATTTTTATTCAAAGCTCCTTTACCTCGTTCCAGAAATAGTGTAATTCACAAACTTCATTGTCAGTATAGGGGCTAATTCATTGGTGAGAGTAGTTTGTATAAAAACTGCTCACAGAGATCTGTGGATTACCTGTATGGAATTGATATCATTTTTTACAAGGCTATGAGCATCCCAAACTAAAATCCACCACAATCCACTACAATTCACTCTAATTGTATTAGAGTGAAAGCAGATAAATAAAAGGTGGACATCTTAAAACCAAATAAATAAAACAAATAAAACCCCAAACTATCGGCGCGACTAGATCGCACTGGAGATACAGAAAGTGAAAAAAAATCTTTTTTGTGTGGTTTATGTTTCAAGGCAGTGAAGCGATTCATGAAGCTGGAGTGCAAATGTCACGGAGTGAGCGGCTCTTGCACGCTGCGGACCTGTTGGATGGCCATGTCAGACTTCAGGAAGACTGGTGACTTCCTGAGGAGGAAATACAACGGGGCCATTGAGGTGACGATGAATCAGGATGGGACGGGTTTTGCCGTAGCCAATAAAGCCTTCAGGAAGGCAACCAAAAATGACCTGGTCTACTTTGAGAACTCACCGGATTACTGCTTGCAAGACAAATCAGCAGGTAAGACAGCACAGAGTGAGAAGGGGAGGAAGAGGTGGGAAGAAGAAGGTAGACTGGACAGGCAGTTTCTCAGGGATGTTGATGGATTGCCCCGACTGTGTTATGTGTATGTTCATGCATGACTAGTGTGTTTGTGTGTGAATGTCAGTGTGTGTGTGTGTGTGTGTGTGTGTGTATGTGTGTGTAATGGTAGCCAGATAACACAGCAGGCCTCCCGTGTGATGTCTGTGGAAGCTAATATCCTCGTACCCTGGGGACATGGTCGTTCTGTGACCACCTGACCTCTGTGGGTTTCTGTCAGCACAACCACACAAATATACATACACACATATACACAGCCCCATATACACAACCCCATTGTCAGAGGATGTGTTGACCAACCTTTACATGATGCACCTAATCAGTTATGATGTTGCCCCCGATCGGCTGGTAGACGGGTGAAAAGGCGAACTCGACATCAACACCTCAATCATTCACCTCTGTCCACTTCTCCCTCTTCCATTGTCTCCCTCAACCTTCGTGCCACCGTCCATCCTCCCCCTCTTTCTCACCTTCCCAGTGGAATCCACAGCCTAGGGACAGGAGCAGCTAATTTAAAAAGAAAAAGAAAGAAAAAAAGTCACTTCTTTCTGTCTGTCACAGCCTCTCTCACTCTGTGTCTGTCTGAACTAAGCGTAGCTGGAGGGCAGAGTGGGCCTCAGAGTGTGAGAGCCTGTCTGTCTGTCACGCTCCACTGTCCATTTAACCCTAACACACACACACACACACACACACACACACACACACACACACACACACACACACACACACACACACACACACACACACACACACACACACACACACACACACACACACACACACACACACACACACGGCACACGGCACACTCACACGCACGCACAGGCTTCAAAGGAAGCAGTGGCTTGGGAAAGGCAGTGTAACTATAGGCCACTCTACCAACACTGCATAGTTGTGTGTGTGGGTCTGTTGTTCTACGGGCAGCTTGTTGTGATAGGTAGCCGTTCAAACGGCGAGCTTCTCACACCAAACACCAGGGCTAATCTCTGTGGGGATGACATTCACATAAGACACAGACAATATGCCACTGCATTAGGTAATAGCCAGACTGCACAACACAACGATGCAAACGTCTGGGCTCTCTATTCAGAAGTCAGAAAAACCTCACTGGGAACCAGTGACGGACAAAAGTCCCACTCTGGAACATAAAGTTGCTGGTTCACTCCATTTATCAAGACAGAGATGGCAAATGAGTAATGCTGTTGTATTTAGTATTTCTGTTTTCATCTGGCTTTAACAAACACTGTCACAGACTGTCATGGGTTACTGCTGCATTCACGTCATATCTTTCACACTGACATTCTGTGAAGCCAAGGTGAACAAAAAAAGCAAGAAATCAAAAGGAGAACAAACTGCTTGCAACATGGCTGCAAAATTACCATCACTGCCAGTGACATCTGAATAAAATCCAATATTAGCAAAAATTCAATTCAGCTAATTTAAAAGAGTCTATACAGTTTGGTTGTATCTGGTTAAATTTGTTGTGCAAATTTAAAATATTTATCTTTTCTTGGTGTAATGACTGAACACTGCCAAGTCAGTATGAGAGGCATTCCGCCAACATTGCCATCAGGGAACAAATAAATGTCACCAGTCACATGGCGGCTGATGAAAATGCATGGGGAAGCTTTTTTTCTCGAATAATCTTTTGGTCCATATCAAAATAATAATGGAAAAAGGTCCATCAGAAATTATTTGTTTTTTACTATATTAATCAATGAAGTAATCATTTTAGCTCTACTGTACTTAGGACTCTCCACAGAAATGATTGACAGTAAGCTTTTTTTCAGTAGAAGTGATGCATAAAAGACCAGTTAACTTTTAGATGTCATCATTATCTAACTCTTTTCTAACTCTGTGCAGGTTCCCTGGGCACAGCTGGGCGGGTCTGCAATAAGACATCTCGCGGCACGGATGGCTGCGAGGTCATGTGCTGCGGACGGGGCTACGACACCACACGGGTCAAGCAAATCACCAAGTGCGAGTGCAAATTCAAATGGTGCTGCGCTGTGGAGTGTAAGGACTGCGAGGAGGCCGTGGACATACACACCTGCAAGGCCCCCAAACGAGCCGAATGGTTGGACCAGACCTGAGGGACACGCCCCCTCATGCAACCCACCACCCCCCGACCCCTTATGCGGCTCCACCCCTTTCCCCTTTGCAGGACATCCTGTGGAACATGGCATTCTGGGAAAGTTTGTCAGAAGAAAGTGCTCTGCGTCTCCGCCCTCCCCTGTCCCCATCCCGGTTCATCATTGCATGGCTTTTCTACTTGTCTCTGTGAAAGCACTAGAATTCAGTACCCATCAATATGAATTGATACCCATTATCCCTGTTTGTGAATGGCCCTGTGACTGAACTGCTGGGATGCGACGATGAAACGATGAAACAGTGAAACCAGCGAACACTTTGGGGTTTGGGTGGATTTGGCTTTTATCAAAGATTCAGTCCAGATGGCCTTTTTTCTAGTGTGAGGTTCCGAGTTAAAAAATGTTTGCTGCTTTCACGATGCTTTAAAATGACAACCTTTTTTTTACATTAACTGAGCCTTCAAACATATCCAGTATTATTACAAAAACATCATATACTCACATACTTTTCTTTATTTTTCTGGGGAAATACACACTATTATTTACCCAAAGGAATACTTGGTTGGACTTGGGGAAATAGCTTGACAAGTGCACTTTGAGAAGTGGACATCTAAGTGTTAAGTTTGGCTCTGTGTAGTCAAACAGAAGTCCAGAAAGAGGACCAGAGGACATGGAGATGAACACCAGATGAATAAATGGACGGATGCATTATTGGAACTTTGAATGCAACTGTAAAAAAAAAAAAAAAAACAACAACCAAAAAACAGAAGGAAAGAAATCTGTTTAAAAGTGATTTATTTAAATTGTAAAGTGTTGTTTCATTTCTCATCTGCGGATGAGACTGCACTACATTGGCTGACATGAGGAGAGAGAAGAGCACTCCCATTATTGTGATTATACAGCGTACTTTAGTTTTCAGTTTGTTCGATGACAAACCGCCGCCAAGAAGAAGAAGGCGAAGAAGAAGGAGAAAGCCTGGACGGTCCTTCAGTCACACATAACCACAACATCAGACAGATTTCTCTTCTCTGCTCTCCAGCTTGCTTGTATAACATTGTGTATATTGCCTTATCTAAACAGATGTTCATATGAAATATATGGTGCATTAGTATGACACTGGAATCTTTGTTTTTTGTTCGGAAAGACAGACAAACATGGAGTTTGAAGGCAAGAAAGGGCCAGGATAGTGCCGACAGAGCAGGACTAATTGGTGCGACAGACCCGGATAGTGAGCAAGTTCTGTTGTGCTTCTGTCATAACCTGCCGTGTTATTCTCATCACACAGACACACGCACACGCACACACGCACACAATCATATCTCCTCACCAGCATAGTGAGTTAAGGGCACTGGGGCAGCAATAACACAATCTATGTGCGTAACAAAGGCTGATTCTGTGTGGATTGGGGCGGGGTGTGTTATATCAGTCAAAGGGGAGTGAAGTGTTTGATTAAAGGCCCAACCTAAACCCCAACCCCTGCTGGCCTCACCCCACCCCTCGCTATGTGGAATTCCAGGTGGGTCCCAGGCTAATGACTAGATGGCTGTAATTACCCAGGGCTGTTGATAGCTGGTGATTGGACATGGTCGTGCCACAGAGGACCTAGTGTGAGCTCCTGCTGGGACCACATTTAATCAAAGGCTTCTTGGCCGGCTTATCAAAGGGAATACTTTCCAGCAATCTTCTCTGCCTCTGCCCCCTCCGCTTCCCAGACTCCTGGTCCAGTTCCGTCTCTAGCTATATGAGAGCCCCGAGACTGAGCTGATGACAAAAATTCCAAAGGAGAATGCACAACAAAATTAAATTAACACAAAATCAAAACTGCACGATGACTAAATGATACGGAATCTTCTCATGTACAATTATTGTTTTATAGCACTGGCTGCTTTCAGACATGCACCGGGGTCCGGCCTTTTTTTCTGAACTTTTTGCGCGAAAACGCAAATGTCCAGAAATGTTGCTCCAGACATTTTCTTGAACTTTTTCTGCCTGCCCCCTAGTAATATATTTCTGGAAACTGTCAGAGGGAGCCCATGTGAGAATACAGCAGGGACATCTCGGGAAGATTCACAGTGAGTGAGGGGGCACCTGAATGTTCTTGAAATTTTTTGTCGACGAGTCTGTTTCGGACAATTTCCTGCTGCGTTCTTCATGTGTGAACGAAAACTTAAACCTTAAAGCTTAACTGTTTTCAGACATGAACTCTGGAAGATGTCCGGACCCAGCTTTCCAGACATTTTCCGGAGTTCATGTCTGAAAACAGCTGAACTAGGTTCTAACATCATCTCTCCTAGTCCAGGCCTGTAGCCACTGTTCAGCCCCTCATGATTGCTTTTTCAGTCCGCCACAAAAAGAGTCCTCAACATCCTGGGGATTGGTCTTTTAATAGCCATGGGAGGCCCATATCGTTAGATAAGATATGCTTTATTGTCCCTAGGGGTAATATCATCATGCCGTTCCACTCATTGAGACTATTCTAGTGTGAGTCTGTGTCCTACTGTTGATGCCAGGCTGACAGCATTCCTGTTGCAGAGTATCACTGGCAAACCTCTGGGTTTCACAGCTGGCAGGCGGCAATGTGGGCAAGGAAGTGGAGGGGGAGACGGCAGTATCGAAAAGAAAAGAAAAGTAACGTGAGCTCGGAAAATATCAATCACATTTCACAGTCCAACTTATTGACTCCTCTATAACCTACTGTACTCACATTTTTTCTTACAGTTTTCCTAAATTTCCAGCAACGTCTTGCCCTTTTTCAGTTTACAGAAATTAACTTTGTGGGTTAACCTATCTTCACAAATAGAAACAAGGGTCAAAAACTATCAAAATAAGACTCAAACTTTGTTAAACCAGAATCATCCTTTTATTCCACGAAGTCAAGTTCTGTGACCGAGACCAAACCAAATCACAGGTACAAGTACAAAAACATTTTCTGTTCAAAAGTAAAGGCTGCTCATTTGTATGCAGGCTCTGTTCAAACTGGTACAACGACACGCACAATGCTGCAGTATCTTTAGACTATAAGCATGCACGCGCACACAGACACATTTTTTTATACTTGTTATAGATTCTCTCTCTCTCTCTCTCTCTCTCTCTCTGTGTGTGTGTGTCTCTCACCCTGTGTTTCGTATTGACGGTTGTGTAGATTTATCAACCTTATGTCCGGCAGGCTGTAATGCACGTCTGTCCAAGCTCTGGTTGCTGAGTGACAACAACCCTTAGAATAGGAACAAACTCCACAACCGTCTAGTTGTAAAATCCAGCTACTGAGAGACTGAAAAAAAAAGGAGGTGTGAGACAGTGAGAAGGAAGACAGCGAGTCTAATGGATGGATGAAGGGGAGAGAGAAATGTATAGTGTTACTTGGAAACCTGGTGGGCATGTTTATCAGCAGATCTTAATCTGAGCAGAAAGAACTGCGTTCCCCCCACAATTCATCATCATTACTCGTCCCACCTGCCACATCTCTCCGACTGCCGTCACCCGCCTACCCCCCCATCTACCTCCTGCTCAATGCCTCTGATCCAAGGTCCCGAGACCCCACCCACAATTCTCCAGTAACATTCACCTTGAGGTGGTCTGGGTTTCAGCCATGCGATTTGTTTCGCACACATATTCACATGTGCGTACCTGCAGGCTAAGATAGGACCCCCTCAGTACCCCCTGAGCTCACCTATCACCTGTCTGGTAAGACACTCAGTGTGTTAGCGAGCTTTTCTACTCTGTCACTCACTGTTCGTAACCAGAGAGCGCATGCAAACATACAAGTTTGTGTGTGTATGCGTGTGGTGGGATGAGTTTAGACCTCAGGGCCAAGAGAAACCCCGGTCATTTTTTTGGCAGGGGAGTCTGGCGAGGTTAGGGGTCGTAAAGGTTAAGGTGTATCAACAGAGAGCCTTCAGCACTATGAACGACCACCATCGATCTTTCTCTTGTTGACACCTCCTAAACATTAATAACTCGCCCATGTGTCTAAGTTCTTGTCTAGCTCGCCAGCAAAGCGATAAACTCAGAAGAGCACCTGCTCTGCTCGATTAAAACCTGGCCTATAGCGTAGCTGCTGACAGTGTCAACTCTTCCATTCGTCTTCCGCTCCCTTTACTCTGCCTCTGCCTGATGGGGTTTCAGCCACTAGGTATTAGGTGGCACAGTTTTGCAAGGGAACAGGTTTTGACTGGGTAGCTGAGAGAGCAGTGGGAGGTGCAGATTTATTAGGGGAGCTCAGACTAATATTTATGTGACCTGCCAGGACCCAAGAGGTGGAGAGACACAGTGAGAGAGAGTGAAAGTACTGGTATGAATTGCAGCGTCTTGAGGGAGAGAAGAAGATTAGGACACAAAAATCTGCCAAAAACCTAAAAAATGTCCCGCCCCTCACCACCATCCCTCCATCCCTCTAGATGCCCTCCTCTGCTCTGTCATTTCGTATGATGGTTCGCAGCAACATATTTTGACAATAAACATACTATAATCCCCATAATATCACCACGACATCAGCTCAGCTTGGTGGAGCACTATTTCACCGTTACGTGTAAAACATTTCCGGTGCTACAATTACTCCAAGTAGTGACACATACAACCGCTTGCAGGTCGACCTCAATGAATTTTTTCCGCGAGTCGAAGTGCCACGTGATCCGACACGGCTCCAATTTGTTGTCCATAATTTATCCGTGATATTACTCGCTTACTGTGTGAGGCCAGGGGACCAGCTCAGCGCCGGCTGACTGAAAGTTCAGCAGACTTCGACACACAGACAGCCAGCGTGAGGGCTAAAGGACAAAGGGTGTTGGTGCTGGGCCTTAGTCGGAAATTCAGAGTCGGTGAATTCTTCACCGTACAAGGTGTGGGCTGCAATGTGACGAGGTTTGTATATGAGTGTGACAGTGTGAGTGTGTTTATCTCCCTCCCTGTGTGGGAATTTACAGACACACCTCGCAAGGCACAAACAACAGTGACCTGGAAAAATAGTCTAAATTCCACCAACATACCAGGGAATTTAGGGGTTTGGGCTGACAATACACACTGACACACACACACACACACAGACACACACACACATGGACAACGAGAGAAAGAGGTGTGGGAAACAGGAGAGATACAGGGTCAGGGTCAAACTGTGTAGGCCTCACAGACATAGATACCAGTGAGTGATACCAGCTGACACACACTGATGCTAACACTAACAGTGATACCATGGCTACCTGAGTGACATTGATAGATAGCGCTGAGCCATCCAAGCGTGCTGCACACACAATCAAACCAAAACTCAGATCATCCCTAATCAGGATTGTACTCTCTTTGTCCTCAAATTTCTGCAAAAAAATATTCCTACGTCAGTGAACCAGACGCAATTTTAAAGAGTCTAAACATGAGGCCATAACCTCCGGGGTGAAATGGGTGAAAGGGGAAAGCACCTAGTGTCTACCTGTACTCAGACATGTTCACAACTTTGTGTTTATTGTTGCTTTGAGTGGAGTCGATGTGTTTACCGCACCGCTGGAGCCAACGTCCCACTCCCAGCCTCCTCACCTTTAAAAAACACAAACCGCGACAGATACTGCCCTAAACTCACGCCACACAAACAAACATCCTCCATGTGGAATGTCGGAGACTCTAAAATGTTCAATTCTATTCTCATCTTACTGGAATTAACATGCATGTTCTTGGTGGCACTTAATAATAGAAAAATACAGTAGAAAATACAGGGGATCACTCTGTCTTCACAATCAGTCTGCTGTCACCTGCAGCCCAGTGCAGCGGTAACAAGCATCCACTCTTCCCCTGACTGGGAATCACCTTCGACCAGAGGCACTTGATCGAGAACAAGGACACAGTACAGTAGCCTCAGTCGCTCAGTAAACAGTGGTAAACAGAGCAGCCACTCGGCATGAAATGGAGGAATACCGCTCACAAAACATTTACACAGAGCTGCCAAGGGAACAATATCATTTCAGTTTTCCAAAAAAGTGCTGGCGTAACAAAAACAACAGCGGGAAACTCATCAGTCCCTCTCATGTGGACAGCATGACTTGTTTATGGTTCGGCCTCCCACTATGTGTAAGGAGATAATTCAATCAAGTGTAATAGAGCTTTCACACAGGCTTAATACTACGCTACAACGCTGCAGGACCCAAATCTGGAGACTGACCTCATGTATCGAGTATTTTATTCTATTCCAAGTCAATAAATGAGATGCTTCACTGACAGTGCAAATATCTGGACTTTGTTATCATAAATGTGATCCTTCATTAGGAAATCTTAGGGTAAATTTCACCCAGCTACTAAATGCATATGACAAATATCAAATTTGATATTTTTCTATATATTAAAGTTATTTATTACATTTTAAATGAAATCCTTATGAATGCAATGTAACCTGCTGTAAAAACCCCTTCAAATGGATAAATAAACCATAATGTTCTCAGCAAAAAGAATAATAGTCATATGTAAAACAATAATGCAGTACAAACCATCTGCGATATACAGACCAAATACAGGCGAGAAAAGAAATCCCTCGGGCATCGGTGTCTCAATGCCTGGAGGCATTGTGTAATTATCCCCACTGTCCGCCATAAAAGCTAGAACACACAACACCTTGTTTTGGCAACATCATGCCGTGTCCACGTCCTCCTACTGACAGTGTTTTGATTCAGCGCAGACTGGAGAACTGCTCCTCTCGTGCAGAGAGTGTGGGAGCAGGCAGCAACTTCACTGCACTAGGTGTTAGAGTATAGATCGCACATGGCTCGCTCAAAGGATATGCACACACATGTGCTTGAGCATGCAAACACCAAATGGTGTAATAAAAACATAAATTGCTCATATTTGTTGCATGGTCTCGCCAAAACTTCTTGTGCAAAGAAAAGCATGTGTATAGTTTGACCCAGCAAACACACAAACTCCTACTGTAAACTAGCTCATAAAATGCCATTTGAATGCTCTTCATGATAGCCGACTTAATGGAAAGGAACAGAAGACTGGAGGCAAAGGTGGGAATGATATAAGACGCATGGAAGATCGTTTTCATCCATTATTTAAAGGCATATTTGTACATGTGTGCATGAGTGTGCTGCAGGATTCTATTCTCCAGTCACGGTGCAACAACGATACCCACATCTTCACTCTTGGCTTGGAGCTCCGTCTCTATCAAGTGTTTGAACGTAGATAGTTTAGGGAACAGTAAACATCAGTCCAATGTGTTTATCCGACTCTCGAGCGCACACCAACAGCTGTTTACCTCACGGAGACCGAAGCCGCGTACAACAACAACATCAGCAAGAGCAACATGGAATCTGATGGAGTAACATGCTGCAAGGGTAGGTGATGATGAAGGGGAGAGGGGGGGCTTGTGTCTTGGACTGGTCAAGGGGATCTGAAAATATGGCCACCCTGCACGTAAATATCCTGCTGCCGCAAAGTACTCTCTAACCCTAGAGTTTACACTGAGCAAGGGAGGAGTGAGGGAGAGAGAGAGAGAGAAAGCTGTTTAGGCTTCAAAACTGTCCTACTCGTGGTAAACAAGTCAATAAACATGACTCCACTTCACAACAATACACCATCCCTGACAAAAACACAAACAGCTATACACGCAGGAAAAGCTGCAGAAACAATTAACTCTCACAAATATACTATCTAAGGATACTTTACATACAAAACATGCAGACACTAAATGTCATCACCAGAACTGTCCGTCACAGTTTAAAATGATAAATCTTGGTTTTGTAGCTCTTCCCCCCTTGAACAAGAGAGACTGTTTTGTGGACAAATTTCTACAACATGTATGTAATACGAATGAGAGATCTGTTGCAGGGATTATACTTTACATTGAAAAATATAAGTGAGAACAGCGACACGTGAGGTCCTCGCCCAAACACAAATAAATTAAATGCTGCAATTTGCCCATTTGGTTCTCATACAGAGACATCAAGACGCATCACTAAATGTGGTCTGACGCACTTTGTATGCTACACTGGATGGCTCTAGCATTAAGTATTTAGGTTTGCACATCTTCACTGTCAACACTGTTTGTGTGTCTAAGCCAAGTGTTTGTGTATCAAAATTCTCTGGAATACAACATGAATTCTTACTTTATGCATCCTTGTTCCACGTGATTTTTTTCCCTAAGTTTGAGTTTACGGGAAAAACACTTCATTAGCTCTCTTCCAGGAAGTCACGTGAGAAGATCAATACCACTCTTGTATGGCAAATTTGAAGCGCCCACGAGCAGCCTGTTACCTTAGCTTAGCTTAAAGACTGAAAACAGAGGGGAACAGTTAGCCTGGGTCTGTACAAAGGTAACAAAATATGCCTACCAGCACCTCTAAAGATAATTATCACATTTTATTATTTTTGTTTACACCATAGAAAAACCAAAGTCTTAAATCAACATGGTTTTCATTTTTGGCTGGGTGCAGCACCTTCGTGGAGTCTTCGCTTGTTGCATGGCAACCTCACTGTGACACCAAATTTCCCATACATTTGGTTTCTGCACAGATTAAACAAACAAGTTTAAAAAGCATGTGGTGAGTTATTTAATCTGGTTTGTTTAATATGTTGCACTACTTTTAGTTTATAGTATACAATCCCTTTGATTGATCTCCTGTTTTTATTTTCAATGATTTTACTAATTTTTAGTTTTAATGTTTGTGAATAGTAGTGTGTAGCACTGTGGGGCTGGACTATCGGACATGAATGACACAAATAGCATTTTGTTGGTGATCACTGTATTTAACGCTTTGGGTGCATGAAAACCGCTTTATAAATCAAATATATTATTATTATTATTATTAGTGATTTACACTAAGTGAATCTCTGTTGTGTAAATATTTCATTTCAGTTAGTAGTTGGCATAGCATTGGTCTTTAATAACTGCACACTGCAGCTGAACAACAGGTATGGACCAAATTAACGGGATAATATACAAGACAAAAAAACTGCAAGAATAACTATACTGGTCTAAATATGTCTGTAAAATTATGTTTCAAAAACTCAAGATATGTGCCTCACTTTCTTGATCGAATGTTTTCACAATCAACTCATAAGTAGCAGGATCTTAAGCAATGGCATCGATGTTTCTGTGGACATCATCACCATCAACTCTCCAGTCCTCACAAACTCACACTCACACACACACACACACACACACACACACACACACACACACAAGCTCCTTACCGTGAGCTTCATGCAGCACTCTGCCAACTGTAAGGAGGGTGGTGTGGTTGAGTTGGGGGCTGAGTGTGGGACTGAGCCCAGAGGAGAGAGGCCTCTCTGGTGTGAGGAGGGCAGGATGAGTGTGGCGCTCAGCCCTGTCTGGATCCAGGAGAGAGTGAGATGTGAGACGGTGTGGTAGGAGATAAGTCCACTTCAGTAGACTCATTGGGACACTTCAGTGCAGGCTCAGCTCTCACCCTGAGCACTGTCTGTCTGCCTGGCATAACAGAGAGGGACAAGGAAACAGAGGCTTTTTAATAAAAGGAAGTTGGATCAGGATTATTTAATTTGATTACAACTACGCTGACAAACTTAAGTTCGTTTTTTACTGTCACGTTTGGCCTGGGTGGCACCAAATACACAGTATGGTGGCATCTGACGTAGATACTGCTGAGGAGGCTGGATCATCAATGTATGTGTCTGCGAGCATGTACGTGTGTGTGTGTTCGCGCGCACACAGGCTGCACAGTGACAGAGACAGATTGGGTGTCTGAGAGGGACAGATAGCCTTAAAGCCAACCTCCACTCACTCATTGAGTGAGATAAAGAGCAACATTCACACACAGACACACACTCCTCCACTGGCATCCGACCAATCGCGCTGCGAAACAGCTCAACCCTTAACACGGACAAATAGGTGCGGATAAGGGTTGCGTTGGGTCCAGCTAGAAACTGCAGATTCATCACAAATTTCAAACAAACAGATTAGAGGAAGACTGTTGCGGTATTCAAATGGACTTATAGGATTTGTCCATGTATACACTCTGCCGCGCTGTGCGAGACGCAGGAGGGTGTGTGAATACGAGTTTGTAAGGGTGCCAAAGCAGTGACAGGCCATTCTTCTGCGGGCAGGTTTTTTCAACGAGCTCTTATCTTTCTTCTGCTCTCTCCTCATCCATTTTCTCGTTTCTTCCTCTTGCTCTTTGGTTACATTTCCTTCACAAATATTCTTGCTAAATCCCGCCTTTTTGACAGAGAGGCCGTGTTTAATAGGTCAGACCCTTTAACCAGATACACAGAACATCAGCAGATGAATGGACACAGTTGAGGCGAGCTCCTTTGACAAAGCGGTGTTATGTTTTTGGTGTGTGTGTGTGTGTGTGTGTGTGTGTGTGTGTGTGGGAGGGAGGGGGATTCCTGTGTTTCCGGCTGACCTCAGTGGCCCGGGCTGCCTGTCTATTAGAGCAGGGGCTATTAGACCATCAGAAAGTGGGAGCATCCCCTCTCGCCATGGTGATAAGATCAAGGCATTCCGACGGCCAGAGCGGTCATTACCCTGCTCTCTAGCCCATAATGTCCCTCCATTAAAACACCCTGTTGCCATGGAAATGCAGCTGTAGCTGTTTAAGTCATTTCTTGGCCCTGCTGTCTCTCTGGGTCACTGACACACACATGCACACACAGGCACAGAAACAATCCAACTCTGCTGTCTGGGTAAGATTCTGGCTCATGTGGGGTCATGGTCACTGGGACAGCATGATGATCGCTGAGTCACTGTCTGCTTAGATAGGACAGATGGTACAGTAAGACAATCGGGATGGGCTGAGTCATCACGCAGTGTGACAGAATTCAGATTCAAACACAAACATGGACAGGCAGACGGATAGAAGGCTGACATAAACACACGAACAGACACATGTGCAGCACTAACAACTGATCAGGATAAACAAACACTTCTGGTTGTTCTGAAGATTTTGGGTCAAACAAACACGACCCCCCTCCGGCCATCTGATCCTCAATTTGGCCAATTCCAGACTCTCTTCAGAGTCATCTGTAGACACCTCCTACGCTCAGATACACACACATACAGACACACAAACATGCGCAGGCACAAACACAGACAATTAAGACATCTTGAAATCTAGCAACTGAAATATGGGCTAAAACTATCAAATGTAGGGCTGCAACATGTTTATGATTATTGTTTGATTAATTGAATAATCAGTAGATTTTTTTGTTTGGTTTTGTTAATTGTATGAAATATCAATTAGTTGTGAAACTAATGCCCCTGACAACTTCACAGGGCCAAAGATGATGTCTTCGGATGACTTGTTGCATTCTACCTACAGTTCAAAACGACATTTTTTTACTGTTAATTTTCACAACTCGGTGATGATGTCACTCATTTTGTTACTTTCTGTAAAACAATTAGATCAGTATCTGTTAATCTCTTTATAAATAGGAAAAACTTGACAAATATGATAAATGTATCACAGCAAAGCAAATTTGAATGTCTACATAAATATCACAGTGCTTCCATAAAAACTGTGCTACGGTTATTCTGAGCACAGAGCATTTGCAGACTCACTGTTTGTGCAAGAGACCCAATTAAATCAAAACATATTTGATGACAGCAAAATGATACGGATAGAACAGTCCATATTGTACATTTAGTTAAAATTGTAAATCTACGAACATTTATGAGAAATATGCAAATGACAGCATGGACACAGTCATCGGTGTCTGCAAACAGACTGAGCAAAAGTAAGTCTTGGTGTCCCCCTAGTGGCAAGAGTTCAAATGTAGAAAAATAATAATAAATTTTAAAAAACTGAAACATGGGTCAAACACAAGCCAGTTGTTACAGTCATTAACCACCATTATAGCTCTCCCTGCTCAAGACAAAGTGTTCGCTCTTTGTCATGTCTGTGGTCCCTGAGACTCATCAGAAAAGAAAAGACCTTCAGCTCAAATAAAACAAACAAACAAAGTTACAAAAAAACGATGACTGCTTGATTTTCTCCACATACTCAAGTTTGGCCTCGGTTTCTTAGATAATATCATTTTCCGTTTTATCTAAGGCAGTGCCAGATTGACACAGTTTTTCATAATGCCTTTCACCAGTACGCTGTGCTTGACACATTTCTATTTTCTGGAGATCAAAATCAGAATCAGACATACTTTATTGACATATGAGGCAAATTTTGGTAAAGATGGATATGCATAGACATTTTAAAATGTACTTTATTTATAAGAGTCCTTTAGTGCTATCAGTCAAGTAGTCTTCAATACTACTTTAGTAATATTGATGAGTACATTAGTACCCTTATGCAGCAGCATGCCGCCTGTCAGCGTTGCAAATGATTACTGAAGAAAATAATCGATCAATCAATCTATAATGAAGAGTCAGTTAGTTAGTTGCTTTAGGGGCATGATTTAGGCTGCACTGGGCTATAATTTTAAAATTGTACTAATACTTTAACTTATAAATTACACAAAAGTATTTTCCACCTCTGTGTCTTCGCATGAATATTAACTGTGGCGGATAATTTCGGGAACTAGCCTGGGCCTCACTTCCGCGCATGCGCACTAACCATTTGGGCCGCAACGCAAACTAATTTGCGCAAACTAATTTGCGCAAACTTCCCGTGTAATGACGAATACAGTTTCTCTAGTGATTTGAGTGTCTCCTCACCAAACAAACCGCTCACCACGAGCCGCGAAAGCAAAGCAGCCACGAACAGCAACGCTAATCGGAGAAAAGCTTCCGTGAGGAAGAGCAGAGAAAAAACACTGCGTCGAGACCGACCACAACCCACAGTAGGCGCGTCACTGACACTACGTTGACGCTGCGGTTGCTGGGATACAATCATCGATGTCAATGTGTATGTTAAAATCAACATTTCAACTTTAAATGACTTCCCCTCGCGGCTCACCCCCGCGTTGTCCGCCCACAAAGTAGCTGACTGTGAATGTGTTTGTTAAATGTTACCACCTACTGGCACAGTTGAGATAGCATCAATAGCTAGCCAGTGTGCTAAACCTTGTTAGCTCAGCAGCTATTTGTCCATTAGCAACTTTTGACTGAATAACACGCGTGCCGCGTTGGACTCACCGCGACACCCGGGTACGCTGTGTGTTCGCGCAGTTTCTTGAAATTGAAGCCAGTCTCTTACTCCTGCTGCGTCTCTGCCAAGTACCAACGCGGATATGTTGAAGCTAGCTAACCAGCGCTTTCACCGCCACCTAGCGGCGACAGCACGTAGAAGCACTTCTACAGCACGTAGCAGGCTAACGACTTTGTAAATACTTGTGAATTGATAATAATAATAATAATAATAATAATAAATTAAATTCATAGAGCACTTTTCATTGCTAAGAGCAATCTCAGTGATACAACACTGTAACTGGTAAGTATCACTGTGTTCCTGTCAACTGTGCCTATAATGATTCATATTATGTTAATCAGGGTTCTATTGAAAGTGCCAAAGTTTGAGGTACTAGAAGTAAAGTGCCTATAAGCACTCCAGCATGATGCCATGTTAAATCCATTAACTTAATTTGGAGTAAAAGGGGGAAAAAAGAGAGTTGGATCAAACCAGTGTTTGTGGTGTGTGTGACCATCCTTTACTTTTAAAACAGCACTACTTTTCCTCAGTCCACTTCATTCATTACAAATATACCATTACAAATACTATGGCTATCTGTAATTCCATAGCTCTTTAGCATTGAATTAGACTGGACGTTATAAAATTTGAAGAAATGAGGAAAGAGTGTATGGCTGTTACCTATATAAATGTTATTTTTGTTATTTCTAGTGGGGTTTGTACTGACAGCAAGGTCAGGTGGTCGTTACTAGACACACTGTCTCAGGAGGAGTGAGTGCTTGTTGCTTTGCAGTAATTCATTTTTGAGCTCCAACTTGTTCTAAAAATCTAGGTGTTACGATGGAAAGAATTTACATCGCATTAAACGGAAAGCTATGAAAAAGCAAGAACCTTGTCGTGAATGATGAAATGCTAATGCCAGCTCACAGGACACTGGATTTTTCTATAATAATAATTCTATGATTTTACCCTAACTCTTTGATACTTACGTATTCAACCAGGCCCAGGGTACTCCTACTTTAGATAGTGGGTTTATGATCCTTTCTGGGGCTTTTTTTCTCTGTTCCATCAGGACCAGATGAGCTCACTTCACCAGTGCAGTCTGACCAGCAGACAGGACCACAGAAACATCTGATGAGGAAGCACAGACGGCTCAGCAGGCCTGTCAAAAAGCTGAAGTCCGTTTGAAAGTGGCAACGTTATTTCAGCATTACAGGTAAGAAAGACTAATACTGTCCTTGCTGTAAGCTCAGGCAGATTTAAAGGTATCAAAGCACCTTTACTGCTGATTATCATGACATTAAAACATTCTATGATTTATGTGTGCAAATCAATTTATGTGTACCCCCTTCTCTAACTGTCTCTGTCTTTCTATCCCTCCCTCTCCTCCTCCTCTTTCTCTCTGTCTCCCCCCATTTATCTGTCTCTTTCTCTCCCTCCTTCTCTCTCTCTGTCTCCTTCTCTCCCTCCCTTTCAGTCTCTTTCTATCCCTCCCTCTCCTCCTTCTCTCTCTCTGTCTCTTCCCCCCTCATCTATCTGTCTCTTTCTCTCCCTTCCTCTCCTCCTCCTCTCTCTCTGTCTCTTTCTCTCCCTCCCTCTCCTCCTCCTCTCTCTCTGTCTCTTTCTCTCCCTCCCTCTCCTCCTCCTCTCTCTCCATCTCTTTCTCTCTCTCCCATCGCCTCTCTCTGTCTCATTCTCTCCCTTCCCTCCTCTGTCTCTCTTCCTCCCTTCTGTTCCATGACATTTTTATCTTGTCCATCTCTCCCGTTGATTTTCACAGCCAAGCTGCCCCCCAAAAGGTGTAAAGTCAGTTCACGTCCTGCTGTTACTTTTCTTATCATGTCAGAACATCAGCCTGTCCAGGTTTGAGAAAGTTGTTGCAGTGCCTGGCCAATCTTAGTCTTGACACTTTTATGGTGAGGAGCTCATCCTTCAGACTCGGACAATGCCTGGAAAGTTTTACTCACCCAGCTTTTATCTCCCCGAGGAATTGAGTGCCACACTAAACTCTTACAATCATGAGTGTAAATCTTTTCATTCTATTTTAACATTCCATTTGTCTATGTGGCATATAAGTTAACCACAACACACATAGTTAATTAATGTTGAGGTACAAAGTTTATCATAGAGTGTAAAAGTATTTTCTCCACAACATGTTCCCGTGTATGTCTGACTCTCAATGTTTTTTCCCCTTTTGCACTTCGACCTGATTTACGTTCTGAACCCTAAAGTAAAGAAAACCACAAAAAAACCTACCTAGCCCCTCGCTCTGCGCCACTTGTCAGGATGCAGCTGGAGCCTTGACCAAAAAAATAAAGAAATAAATAAGGCACTGTGCCACACAGGGCACATGTATTACACACAGTGGTGTAGTGGTGCATGAAGAAGAGGTGTTTCGCAATAAACCATATCATTCCTCCTCCCAAATCAAACTCATGCAAATCCATATGCTAATCACAATATTAAGAAGTGCTCGTTCGTGTCTATCCATTTCCCTTTACGCATATGTTTTGTCCCCTATCAGAGTAGAACAGGGAAAGTTATGTATGAATCATTAATTATCAGGTGTAAATCATATATAAACATGAATTGATTTGACCTAATCATACATTTTCATGATATATCCTAAATACACATTCTGATCATCCAGCTTATTTACTTTTGGTCCAGGTGGTTTTCCACGCCCCTGGACCTCCCTTCTTACATTGTGATTGGTTTGACATTCCACTATTACCCCTTGAACTTCAGACATATCCCTATGTCTGAAGTTCTAAAAAGCCTATAGACGCCACGCCCAGCCCCCTCCCTCCTTGGGGCGTGGTGTGACATGGGCAACACTTACAGCTCGTGATTTATTTCAAAGTGCTCAACACGGGTTACATATAGGCCTGTACAGCTGCCACATGCTGACATACAACTGTCCTCTGTTCGACTGCACATAGGACATGTAGAAACTTCTCAAGTGTACACAACATTCCAGATTTCATACACGACACAGGGTATACTCTCATACAGTTCGTTTTAAATGTGTATGTTCTAACGTTGCCAAACTAATGTTTTTAAGGCAAAGGTGAACAGTTAAAATCCGCTGATACGCTGACTCATCCTACTCAAACATTTGAGTTTCGTTTCCTGTCTGTCATGACAGAGAGACACCGCCCACACGGGCTGCACAGGACCGTAAAGTCGGAGTCTTCACCGGGGGATTTCCTGTCGGGTGCGAGATGGAAATCGGACGCTTTCGTTATTAAACAGCTGATCTTTCTATCATCATTATTTTATTTAACTCTGGATCATTCTTCGTCATTATTGACGAACGAACAGATTGGATTCGAATTTTTTGAGTTTTTGAAGGGAAGAAGAAGAGAGATATCGACAGGTGGGCGTGTTGTTCCTGATCATCCTCCTGATGTCCAAGAGGGTTGTTTTATTTAATGTGTTTTCCGCATTAGAATATTTAGGTGTTTTTTCTTTTCGTCATATTCTCAGGCAACTTCGGACCAAACACCCGGGCTGTGCTTCAGGCCTGTGAGGAAACCGAATGGCTGACTTTAGTCCCGAGGTACGCGCCGCGTCGGGCCCGTGTGAGACCGCACCGGGACATGTTCGTTTTTAACACCGCGGTAAACTTCATCAACAGACTTTCAAAAATCGACGATGCAGAAATGGCGTGAAATTCTCCGCAACATGTCTTTTTTTTTTTTTTTTGTCTTTTTGTCTTTAATAACGAAAACGCGTCGTTGCCAATTCAGAAAAAAAGAGAGGGACAAGTTGTCAGCTGTCCCGTTATAACGCATTAGTTCATGTTGCAACAACGAGATCATTTCCCGTTAACGACACACAAACACACGTGAAAACAAAAAAACGAAATTCCGTCGTCCTGCGATCGAGGAAATGTTTTCATTCGCTCGACATTGAAGTAAAACAATATATAATGATCTTATGATTCTGCAGGTGTGCCTGAGAATATAACAAGCGAGTGTACGACATCAGTGTGAGGACCTATTGTAATCGCAAAAAAGTATTATTATTATTAGCATTATGCAAATTAATCGCTAATTTGAGGCGCCAAACGTGCTCCTCATTTGCATGAAAATGTGCAGACGCATCAGAACTGGTTACAAATGTAATATTGTAGGGGTCTGGAGGATAGGGGCGTGTCAAAATGACTCCGTGAAGCCCCACACCACATTTCAAAGTCCAGGTCCCCAGCTTTAGATAAACGAAATTTGGAATGCACTTGTATCATGTCAAGACCTACAAAAGTCCCAGCCCGCCATTAGACCAACATGAAGTCGGCCATTTTGATGATGATGATGATATTATTATTATTATTATTATTATTATTATTATTAGTGTTCCTTCAGCTGATCAGTGAGAAATGACACTGGAGGGTCAGACTCTTCCTTCATTTAGTGTTTCCCAGTATCATCCACCATGTTCTATACAACAGCAACACAGTCTGGCCCCGTCTCAACTCAGGCATGAAGCAGAGCCATGTTCCTCGACTGATCTGCTCTCCGCACACGTTTCAAGTGAAACGTCAATGTCAGGTTAGAACAACACAGAAACCATGTAGAGATTTGTAATTAATTTGTGTTTTTTTGCTTAAATGTTAATAATCATTGACTTCTCTAATAAACCACACAATGATCTTTAACTAGCCTAATAGGACCAGCTTCTATACAAAACCATTAACTGACGGCACAAAGGAGTGTTGGCTGAGAAAAAAAAAATGGTTTTATCATATTAGTAAAATAATGACTGCTCAACCGGCTGCACCTGAAGCGGTGGCAGGGCCCGTGGTTGGGCTGTCACGGTTCCATCCTGTAAACAATATGGTGGACGTCTGCATTGGTCATTGCTGCATTGTTGCTTTCATCAACTATTACAAATATGCAGTAGACAGTGTCCAACATGAAAGACATAGGAAATGTTTTGGTTTTTTTTGTTTGGTTTTTTTTATCATTGCACGTCTAAAAAGTGTAAGATGTTGTCAGGTAAATATTTCCTCTTGCATTTTTGAATTAAATGGTTCAAGATTATTATGGAAAGTTCTGCTATTCACAGACTAAAACATGTCGGCTTCTTGTAATTGCAAAAAATATGGAACATTTTCTGAGGTTCAATCTTTTAAAGCAAGAACAGCAATGTGTCATACAGGAGACATACAGGTTAAATACTGTCCACCACTGCCAATAACATAATAACTCAGAAATGAAATGAGTCATCCTAAGATAAAAAATTAATATGAAGCGACTCTCTGCACAGATGACAACTCGGGAGCATTGGTACAACCCGATGTGCCGTCAGCCACGTTTTGTGCCGAACAGAGCAGCCTTTCCCGGACAAATACAACTTCATCCTGCGGAGACTCTGGAGGCACAAGGGTAACAAGTCGTCCTTTAAATATTATACTCCATTAAAGCCTTCTTTTTTCTTTTCTTTTTTTCTTACCTCTACTGTTTGTGCGGTTTTAAGATCATTTTGACACAAGCTTCTACTACTGTTTCTTTTCTTCCCTGCTTTTCCTCTTTGTCATCACTTGGTTATACGAACTCTTCTCCCTCGAGTCTTTCCCATCACCCCTCCATTAACACTCTCGCTGGCCTATTTGTGAGAATACTACACACGCACACAAATGGATGTTTATTTTGAGTGTGAACACGTTGATGGTATAATGCTATTCAGCTTCTGTTCTACAGCATAAACACTGACATGATTGGTTTATTTTCCTTTTGTCTCCTCGGATTACTGAAAAGTCCCTTGAGATGGAATAACTACTCTGAGAAGTTTCATCTGCTGCTTGAGCTGGAGGAGCAACAGATGAATCGGGCCTTGATTAAATACAACATCCCCAACAGAAACATGAAATACGCTGTTATGTTCAGAGACAGGGTCAACAGTGATCTTCTTGTGCTGGAGGTAAACATGTGTGACGCTCATTCTCATTCACTTCCCCACATACACAGGCTGTTCCTAACTTGTTCACATTCAACTTTTAGTAGTTCATTATTACTGTTTTAAGTTGCACCGGCAAGCGTCTGTTTCTACCTTGCATCAGTAGTTCATGGACAAGAGGAGTAACTAAAAGAGATAAGATCTAAGTAACTAATAATAACACGAGCACTGAGAGCGCACAGACATTCGCCAAGGCTGAGCAATCCCCCTAGCAACGGTGAAGAATATTTCAAGAAATTCCTGGATCCAAATCCGGATCTGGATCTCTCCCAAAATTGTATCACCTGTTGCCATTGCTGACCGTGGTTAAGTTCTCATGCAAATCTGTCCATAACAATCAAAATCAAAGATGATACATCACATAAAATTAAAGTCATCACCTGAAATAACACACCAAACCATTAAAAGTAATGGTAAAAAACAAAGAGAAAAGAGAAATTTAATTAAAAAGATAACATTATTCAAAGCCATTTGGTAAAAGTAGGTTTTTGAAAGTTCTCCCTTGGTCTTCAGCCTTGACTGGGCCTTATCAGAAGATCTTAAGCTTGGGGCTGGTGAGTACAGACTTAGAGGCTCAGCCAAGTAGCTTAGTGCCTTAAAAGTCACGACCAATGTTTCAAAATCTGTTCTCAAACCCACAGGCAGCGAAGGGAAGTTAAAACAGGGTAAAACGGGAATCAGTATTGCAGCACGTGGGAGGGAGCAGATAACAAGTCAAGGTCACTGTAAGAAATTTAAGGATTGTTATTGTTTCCATGAGAGTGGAGACTGTCTCAGGTCACATCTTATCACAAGGCCAGGCACAGGTTGGCACCTCCTTACACCAAACACAACACATTCACATCTAAAAAACGGAGTCAGAAAGTTAAGAGGCAGATCTTGGCTTTGAGTGTGCTCAGGACCTATAATAAGGACTTCAGTCTTTAAGGAATAGAGCAAAACAATTATCCATCCACCCGGCCATGCATTTTCTTGTGCATTTCCGAAATAAATAGAAAGCGTTGCCTTGTGGCTCAGCTCCCTCTTCACCTCGGCAACTATGCAGGAAAGATAACTTAACTGAGTCAGATGGTTTGTAGGACAAGTAGGGTTGAGTTTCATATGCGTAATAATCGAATGAAACATCGCACTGTTAAATAACTTGGCCCAAAGGGAGTGAATTGAGAGAAAATTAAATTGGATAGACAATGCATCACAGCAAGTAGAGCCATCACCAGACACAACTAATTTCTTGTCAGAAAAGATTCATTAGAGCCACTGGAGGGCAGTCCCGCATACGTAAATAACCGGCATTATTTACTGGCATAATAATAATTCACTCCTTTCCTTGCTCTTGTTCATCGGCCAGGTACCAGGTGTGTCTAACAACTGCTCATCTTTGCTGAACGGGGCTGAGGTTTGTGTATTTCCCACAGGATACACAATGTCGGTGTACGGCTACCGTGACTTCCATGGCTGCGTCCACAGTGTGAAGCTGGACAGCATCGAGCTGCAGTTTCGCTCAGAGTAAGCCCGACGCAACACGGTCACATTCAATTATTCAAAAGATTTAGATTTCTTTGACTGGTGTTTCACAAAGAAGAAAAGAAATCGAAGATTTAAGTAGTTTGTCTTTGAATTTTTTGCAGTTTGCTGGATTATTTCGAAGATGGCATGATGTTCAAAGTCTGCTTCACTGTGAACCGCCTGACTCTGGCGCTTCAGCACCGAGCAGTTATCCTTGCAGTTAAACACACACTGGGAAAGGTGTTGTTCCCTGCTCCCCCTCCCTACTCCTCTCAACAACCTGAGCTTCCCAACCTCAGGTTAGACATGCTTGGATGTAGATTGTATATATCTGTGCACACAGTGAATGTGTTAGCTCCCACTGCATGAATGTATGAATGTCAAGTGGTTCGTGGTTGATCCAACTCGTGTAGGGGGATGAATTTAATATGAAATATGCACTAGATGCCATCCATTCTGTACATGGTTAATGGAGGCATTTTAAAGAGTTTTCACATGATGTCATTTAAAACACAAACCATGTAATTCATACCTTTGTTCCTCTGTCTTCCTAGTGTGTTTGACGCGCAGCTGAAGGAAAACCCCGAGCAGTATCGAGCAGTTCAACACATTGTAGCCGGCTCGTCCAAACCCGCCCCTTACCTGGTGTTTGGCCCACCTGGGACAGGTACAGCAAGTGCCCGCGTCCTCCTCCTTATTAGAGTTGAACCATTTAAGCAATTTATGTTTGACAAGGCCGAAATTGTATTGGGCGTGAATTAATTCTGGTGGTTCATCCGTTCAGGTAAAACTGTGACTCTGGTGGAGGCTATCAAGCAGATAGACTTGACCCAGGCCTCCTGCCACATCCTGGCCTGCGCCTCCTGCAACAGCGCTGCTGATCTGCTCTGCATGAAGATTGTGGACCATGTTGATAAGGGCAAAGTGTTGCGCATGTACGCCAAAAGCTGGGACTCAGACTGTATCCCTGAAAAGTTAAAGGTAACTACCGGGTGCCCTGGTATACCCCGAGTGATTGGGATTGCTTGATGCTTCAGTGTGTGGTGTTTTTTTCGGATGTACATGTTTGGTGCTGTTGGATTCTTGTCTTGAGGTCTGCGTTCACGGACACTGTGATACTTCCACAGGCTTGCTCTAACCTGAAGGAGGGGAAATATTTTTTTCATGCTAAAGAGGAGCTGAAGAAGTACAGGATCATCGTTACCACCCTGTTCACTGCTGGGAGGTAGTGAACGACAGCCTGATCAGATTTTCATCCAAAAATACCAACCGTCAACTCCACACGGGGAACTTGTGTGGGAGTAAGTTTGCTACCATGTGCCGTGTCTCTGATCTCTGCAGGCTGGTCACATCACGCATCCGTCAAGGACATTTCACTCACGTGTTTGTGGACGAGGCAGGACACGCTGTGGAGACCGAGTGTTTAATCCCATTGGCAGGTAAAGGGAACAAAGAGCAGCGCGTCTTTATGCCTTCGCACCGGCGACAGCCATAGCTGCAGGGGTTATGTTTCCTCCGCCTTGCCCAAGCTTGTCTGATTATATTATTTTTGAGTTTGGACGGACGTGGAAGTTAACTCCAAGGCTGAGAGGCATGATTCTGATCTCTAATCATGCAGAACTTGCTTAATGTGTTGTTTAATTTGTGTCATCTTTGGTTTGAAGGGCTGCTTGATTCAAAGACTGGTCAGGTTGTTCTGGCTGGAGACCCCAAGCAGCTCGGACCCATTATCAAAAACTTTTCAGCTCAGAAATTTGGCCTGGGTAAGTACATTGTTTAGTTTGAATAAATCAAAGATAAAAAGAAAGCATGTTTAAGGAACTCGAGCCAAAAATCCGAACTCTTTATCTGAGTTGATCGACCCTTAGTGGAGAATGAAATAAAGGCATCATCAATGGAGCGCTGATACACACTCACCATGGCAACGAGTAAATAAAGAGCAGATCTATCGTTAGAAAAATGGAGACAAGGTTCTGCCGGCAGCAGACAATGAAAATATAGATCTACAGAGATAAGTTCATATAGATGTGTAACCTCACAGCGTGACACAGTAACAGCTTTGTGATTTTGTTGATTTGCAGTTGAAAAAGTGTTTAAACTTGAGTGTACATTTTCACGTGTGTATTTCATATGAAAAAAGAAAAATCTTGCTTAGCATTGAATGAATTTAACACGTGGCAATCAGCCATGTTGAGTAACTGACGTGCTGTGGCAACTAGTTACGAGGAAGCTTGTATTCAAAAATTCACTTTTAAACTAAACTGAAAATGAGTTGAGTTGAACGCCTGTGTTGTCTGCAGGAGTTTCCTTCCTGGAGCGCCTGATGAATAATTTCTCTCTGTACCAGAGGGACAAGAGGAACAGGAAGTTCAACAATCGCTTTGTCACCAAACTGCTGCGCAACTACAGGTCAACTATGGTCAAAGGTCACTGCTTGGCAGATATTATGTATTTGTTTTTCCTGATTGCATCTTTTGTTCTGTTTTTTTTCCCCTTCCCTTTTCAGGTCCCACCCTGCCATACTGGAGATTCCCAAAGAGCTCTTTTATGATAATGAACTGCAGTGTCATGCGGATGAAAATTCACGAAACTCTTACTGTAGATGGGAACACCTCCCACGGAAGGTAATGATTCACGCGGTTATTACTAAATATAGAGCTGAAACAATCGGTCGTATATTGATTGGTTAATGAAAATAATCAGGAACTAATTTGATAATCTATTAATATATTTAGTAATTTTTTAAAAGCAGAAATGCTGAAACACTTTCTGGTTCCAGCAGCTCCTGAATATCTTTTTGTTTTCAACTTTAAAGTCATTTAAGAACATTTAAGATTCAGACCACAAATACTGATATTTTTGATGCAGTTTTATCATAAAAAACTTTTTTTTCTGGATAATAAAAAAAAAGGAAATATATCATTAACATGAATTAGGGTGTTCACTGCAAATGAAACGCGTCACTGAGGATAGCAGCTGAAAATGAAGAAGAAATCAGATTTCAGTAAAACACAAAAATTATACCTGAGTTGCAACCCACTGTGATATTTTGAAGCCTCAAGTTTAGCAGTTTGGCCATTGCCATCTTGTTTAGTTTTTTTAAACCGGAAGTATCCATATTTAGAGGAGTGGCTCGTCCACCTACACGTGCATACTCGTCTATTTTACTCAAAATGGAACCATCATTTACCAAACGAACATCATGCTGTGTTGAAGAAACTACAGATCGAGTCTCAGACTTCTTTAGAAACTGACTTCTTTTTGCAAGTTGTGGCGTTGCCCTCTGCTGGTCATTCTAGATAATACAGGCTTCAGGCACTGGCTTCACTTTTTCGGACCAGGTGACCACATCCATTTGTATGTCTATGACAAGGCCACATTTTGCCTCACCTCTTTATATATATATATATATATATATATATATATAATGTGTAATGTGTGTGTGTGTGTGTGTGTGTGTGTGTGTGTATGTACCTTCCAGGAGTTCCCAGTGATCTTCCATGAGGTCACCGGTCAGGACGAGCGTGATGCCAGCAGTTCTTCATTCTTCAACACAACAGAGGTGACGGTGCTGATGGACTACGTGAAGAAACTGCTGCAGACGCAGGGCAAGACCATCTCACCCAAAGACATTGGTATCATCAGCCCCTACAGACAACAGGTTCGATTGAATTCAGTTCAACACACACACATTAAAGTGAAAAATGAAATTACATGTAGATTAAAAATCTGCAGCGTTTTTTTTTCTTTTCTGGCTTTTATATAGGTGCAAGAGATCCGTCGGGCTCTCGAAAAAGTTGGGAAAGCCCACAAGGTTAAGGACATCAACACGCTCAAGGTGACAATATTTCACCTTACCACCAGGTGAAACGCAGAGGAGGTCGTGTCTTCAGGGTGATTACTCGTGTGTTTGTGTGTTTGTCAGGTTGGCGTGGTGGAGGAGTTCCAAGGTCAGGAGAGAGACGTGATCCTGGTGTCGATAGTCCGGAGCAGCCACGTTAACGCAAAGACAGACAGAAAGTTCAACATGGGCTTAATCAACAACAACAAGGTATGTACCGCAAACATGTGCCCGCCCCCCTGTACGCTCACGCTCAACACTCTCGTTTGGTTCTCCAGGGATTCAATGTGACTGTGAATCGGGCCAAAGCCCTGCTGATCGTGGTGGGAAACCCCAACACAATCAAAACAGATCGCACCTGGAAACGGTATGTCACATGGTCTGCGGTCACTGCACACATGCAGCGTATTACTGTTTGAATTCCAATTCGAGAGCAATGCCTGTTAACGTCGTTCTCTCCCTGCCCGCTCGTCTGCAGCTTCATCGACTACTGTCGACACAATGGAGGCTACATTGGCGACGCTCGCTCCTCTTCAAATCAACAGTGAAGATAAAGGGTTATTCTTGACAGTGGTGACTGTAGAGTTGTTCAGCAGTGCCTGGAATCCTGAGCTCAGGAGCGAACAAAAAGGAGAACCCTAACGTTCTGCCTCGTCACTTAAAGGGATTCATTTTGCTTTTCGTTTAGTTTAAGGCAGATTTCTTCAGTAGTGATGCCTCAAAATTTAAGTCTGTTGTGTTAAACGCCTACAAACGTGTGACACAACCAGTGTTGAAAAGAACAAATATATTATTATAATAATATGTCCTTGTTATCTTTAGAGCAGACTGTGTATTGGACTTTGTTAGTTTTCAACTTTATTTTCTTTTTTAACTTCTTTCACTCGAACCAAATGTTAAATACAGCCAATTTATCCAAATGACAAATATGTATGTTGTTGAGATTCTCCTAGTCTTGAATCTTTTCAATTGATGAACAGTATTAAAGGTTGAAGGAATGCGTTTTAAGAAATATAGTATTACAAATACCTTGTCACTGAGGTTGTTCCATGAATGTGTTAAACTGTCAGCAGTAAGAATTTTTGCTTAAATGTTTTTACATGACATCGTGACTCATATTAATGTGGAAAACCATGTTTTGTAATCCTTATGAAAATTTTTATTTGAATATCTTGAAATGAATAGGATCCAATTTAATGTAAAATCATAATCTGATGAATTTCTATGTAGAAGTTGGGACGGTCGGATCACAATCTTGGCCGATGGAACCCAAAACTAACCTTTTCTTAAAGGTTGGCTGGAATGGGAACTTTTGCTTCTGTTGTGCTGCAAGGTCACTTAAGCAAAAAAACAAACAAATTACCAAATTTTCAGAAAAAAACATGGCAGAAATCACTTTGAATATTCGAAAACTATAATTGGAAAAACAAATTAAAGACATGACATACCTGGGGGGGACTACAACCCACAGCATCACTTGTACTCCTTTAGCACCTTTTGCTTTTGGAAATGTTCAGCTAAAGTATCTGAATATGAAATTGTATTTTAGGATTGAAAAAGAAAACCAGGTAAGTTTTCATAGTATTTGAAAAATACTTTATTAACATGTTCGTCTCATCCAGACATTCTACACATCCCACTCCCGTTAGTAAAGCGTCATCGCAATCAACATTTTCTCTTGATCTATGGTCAATCAAATCAAGGTTTTTTTTCAAAACACAAATGTGTATTTTTCGAAGGGCTACGTGTGAGGAAAAACTGACTGGACACGTGCGACCAATTCGAGAAGTCCTTGTTTGTGCAATCACATTTTGAGGAATATTCCTGTCGTGTCAAATAAAGGACTATTACACAGAGTTACTGATCTGATGAACCAAACTGAGGAGGCGATGGCACATTGGTAATGACAGCCCTGACAGTTTAGTGAGGCTTTATATTAATATGGTTGTGTGTACAGTGTGATTAGGTGAATCCAGCCCACAATGACATCATGACTGTGTACTTGATCTGAAAAGTGCAAAGTTCAGACATGAGGCAGAGCTCGTCGATGTTACCAACGTCTGTCAGAGTGTGACTGGGACTATTGTGTCCATGACAACAGCCCACTGTCTCTGGTGCCAGTTTAAGCCATCGCCATGGAAGAGAGACGTGCCAAGGTGCAGTGTGACACCTCTCCGCTGAAATATTTGCGGCTCCCTCGGTTAATGTAGGTTTCAGCGGATTAATGCAGAGTGAACAGGCTCTAAATTTAGGCCTTTGTGTTAGACGCCAAGGCAAACGCAGCTCTGCTGACTCAGCACATGGTGAAATAGGACTTTCGGGATGTAGAAACTAATAGTGGTATGACAGACAGATGAAGGATTGTGACCGCAGCTGCTGTGAAGGAGGAGTCGGAGTGGTGTGTGCCAGTTCAAGAGAAGCGGGGGCTCCATACTTTCAAAGCAAAACTAAAACTGCCTGCTACTTTGCGGCTGAGAGAAAGAGTCGGTCAAGCGTGTGAGCTGCGAGACCTTCTCTGTAAACAATCACAACACAGAGGCAGAAGCATGATGTATTTGTAAGTATATGCACCTTTAAATACAAACATACATTCATACATACACACAGGAGGAGGAGGGGACGGGTCCTTCTCGCAAAACAGGCTGGTGGAGGAAAAACGAAACAGCAAAACAACAGAAAATCACAGACAGTGTAAGTAGCAGAGGAAATATTAAAAAGGCTGATTTGTTTTGCTTTTAAACAGGTTGTGTCAGTCTTTCATGCCTGTGGCATATCTGTGAAGTACGTATAGTCCACGGAAGCCACTGATTTAAGGTTTCTCGAGGTTTGCTCAGTGTGTCGGGGGAGTGCTCCCCTCGGGTGCTGATCGGCAAACGAACGCCACCTCCTCACAGTAGCTGGCAGCCGCCCCTCTTTTTGCGCTTGCGGACCTGCAGCGCTGCCCTGGTGGCCATCTCAAACACCTCCCGCACGCCGTCCTTGGTCTTGGCGGAGCACTCCAGGTAGCCGAAGGCACTGATGCGATTGGCCATGTCTCTGCCCTCTTCAGACTTCACAGGCTCCTGGAGGTTTAGCGTACAGACAGCGGGTTAACATGACCCTCAGTGAGTAGACGTGGAGCAGAAACACACTAATCTAAGAGACACAGGCAGACACACACACCTGTTTCATCTTGGCCAGCTCCCTACGTGTGTGTTCATCATTCCTGAGGTCCTTCTTGTTGCCCACGAGAATGATCGGGACGTTGGGACAAAAGTGTTTCACCTCAGGTGTCCACTTCTCAGGAATGTTCTCTGCAAAAATGAAAAACATGCAAGGGTCACTGCACAGTAAATTCCTTCTTTCCTTACAAGGACACAGTTTGGGGAGCCGTGTCATTTCCCCTGTGACTGTACAGTCATAAACATCGAGGGGTCACCGGCCCCTGCGAGGTCTGCGAGCCAAAATCAGAGCTGTTTGCGCTAGAAAGAGACGTTGTGTTGCGATGGCGCAGGAATACAATCTGTGGCGGTTCTTATGACAGAACGCTCAAGATATTTATTAGTTTGTTTGATTTGGCTTTTGAGGGCAAAGAACACGCAGCCTCATAAAATAACAGTGGCTACGTTACATTTTGGAAATCGGCTTGTTCATCTTTCTTCTCTTGGGTGTGGAAACAACATGCATCGATCAGAAGAGTCAATCTACAGTAGGTGAATCTGGACGAGTCTGTTAACTAAAGGTCGTTCAATCAGCTTGAAGTGGGCGTGTGAAACTGTGACGTGTGAAACGACTTCATTAACTGAACTTATATTTAATTGAATTAGTAAACCAGTCACGGTAATGTTTGTCTGCATGGCAGCAGCTGGGTTGATTACAACACTGATAATTGAATCATACACATGAAGAGACACCAATTGAATAAGCAGTTTTTTGATTTATTAACGTGGATCATTGCATCACAGCCCCCTAGTAAAAATTCCAGAAAATGTCAGAGAACAGCTGGAAAAATTTCCAGAAAATCCCCTGTGAGTCAGTTAGTGGGCGCTCGTTTCCCGACCCAGCACCTCTGTTTATTTTGAGATAAACGGAAATATCTTACTGCCGGCACAGTGATAATCTACGACGTTTCACTAAGTAAGTGTGTGCAAGCTGCCTCACCTAAACTGTCAGGGCTGTCTATGGAGAAGCACATGAGGATGACGTCTGTGTCGGGGTAGGAGAGAGGCCTCAGTCGGTCGTAGTCCTCCTGACCTGCTGTGTCCCACAACGCTAACTCCACCTGAGAGAGAGGGGAAGGAAAAGGCCAAAGAAACTGATGCAAGCAGTGGGTGGCAAGTTACATTATCAAAATAAAATGTTGGGCTCACAATTCACTGACGGCAGGACGATGAGCGAAAAAAGACACAAAACCAGAATACATATATATGTAGGATAGAGGCAAAAAAAAGAGGATTTAAAAACAATTTCTCCACCATCAGGTTGAAAAGGCAACATCCCGGAGACGAAGATGGCTCCCACGGGCTTCTCTCAGGCCGTAAATCTAACTGTTCGCAGTGCCACGGTGCCTCTAGATAAAACTATTCCCAGCAACAAACACAATAAAAAAACTCATTTGCTGGAGCAAATATCGTAAGTACAATAGCCTAGTAGTGTCATATCATGAATTATCATGTTGCTGTTCTTTTTTTTTTTTTTTACACTGTTCAAGCCTTAACTGTCAGCTTGACCTGTTAATTTTCATTCTACAGTACCTGTGCTACCATTGCAATCACAGCTGGACAAACTGTGTCTGCGGAGAAACGAATAAAAAAAACCTCTTGATTATCCCTCATAGAGCAACTTTGGTACGTTTGCAGTTCATCTGGGCTTTTCTGACGTCTCACTACTATCAGGTTTTGCCAAGTCTCGCTCTTTGGCTGACAAATTACTTATACTGGCAAGACCGAAAGACCCACGGCACCTTCTGACTTATAGTTTAGTACAGGAAGGGCATTTTCCATAGTGTGTGAGGCAGTGGGCTGTACCACATCTTCTGTCTGGGAAAGTGAGCAACTGCTTTTTAAACTCTCTCACCACTAGGTGTCTCTCAGGAATCAGCATCATTTGTCATTTATTTTACCACCATGCAGCCCCTGTGAACTCTTCAGCCCTTTACGGTGTACAATCAAAGATTGACAAGGAGGGATCAGCTGCATGCCAAACAGTGGCACTTGTTATGAAATATTCTACTACACCAAATGCAGCTTTTAAAAAATCTGGTCAAATTCGTATTATACGGCCGAAACACCAGCTGGCTGACCCCAGATTCTGCAGCTCAGGAAACAGGAACAGGAAATGAGACATCAGTCATGATGTATGAGGAGGAGGGGGGGGGGTTCCCAACCTGGCGCAGGATCCTTTTCCTGTTGTTGGCTGGAGGGTCTTGCTTTATAACAATTAACTGATCCAAGGATTTGCTAACAATGAACACTGATCCCCGTCAGTCTTGACGGCACGTTGTTCTCAAACACCAGAGCCAACGTGGTCACATGTTGGTGTGTCCATAAATCTGCATGTTCTGAGGAATATTTCTAATAATAAGTAGAGGAAAGCTCTCGAACTATCGGAGGTCAAGTACTTGCTCTACAGTAAAAATATCCACTGTGTGAGCAAAACTTCACTGTTGTAGCTGGTCAAAGAGAGAGGGAGAGTTTTAACATTGTGCTCTCTACAACAGGCCTGACATTTAGGTTTCCAACCTCAGGCCTCTTTCCAAAGGGTCACGAGATGAACCTGTGGGGCCGTGAGATGATTCGTGGGGGAGAAAAGAAGAAACAAAAAAGTTCTGATAACCTCAGTTCTGCCTTTATGTGAATTATTATATGATAAAGTTACTCGAGGGCAGTGCAAATACACTCCAAGTGCTCGGCACGTGCTGTACTTCAGTAAATCCAGTTACTTACCACCACTGCTGATTAGTCACAGCTCACCAAAAGAAATAAGTAGAAATTTGAAATATAAAGGTACCTGTTTGCCATCAACTTCAATGTCAGCGATGTAGTTCTCAAACACCGTGGGGACGTAGACCTCCGGGAACTGGTCCTTGCTGAAGACGATGAGCAGACAGGTTTTCCCACACGCACCATCCCCGACTATCACCAGCTTCTTCCTGATGGCTGCCATCTACAAACAGAATACACTTTGATTAGGCCAGAAGTTAAAGTTTCAGATCTACAAGAAGGAACGGTCAGTTAAGTGGTGAGAATCAACGCTTTTCACACAGAGGAGGGAGGTTAAAAAAAATGCAACCAACCAGAAATAGAGTGAAAACAAGGGAGTGGGGAAAAAGGGATGATCGAACTCTGTTTGTGAGCCGCACCCTCTTCCCATTCCTAGGCCACGTCCTGAGTATGAGGAGAAAAACAGTGGGGCTGAGCGTTCAGCACTGGTGGGGAAGGGAACAGGAGGAGAGCTCAGTGCTCGACACGCCGCTGCACATGCGTGACACACGACAATATTAAAACCAAACCTCAACGTGTCACTTCTGCACACGTTTGGCAAGTTTGTCTAATACCTCTGTATCGCACACGTCTCCCTTTCTCTTTCTGTGTGTGTGTGTGTGGCCACATTTCACGTGTGTGTACACACACGTGAAATGTGGGCCCCCACACAAATGCACATGGATCAATAGCCATTTCCCACAAGCGGACGACAATGGAGAGAAGGCCGTAGGTGATGAGACGATGTCCTGGCTGCCTGCCATCAGCATCACAGATCTCACACTACCTGGACCAACACCTACATCTAAACATCTCCCATCACACACCCAGCGTCCAGATCACTGCTGATTTCTGAATTTCCCTCGGGATAAATAAAGTATCTACTAACTGATACATGATGCCGAAACATCATTATCATTGGAAGTGGCTAAAATTTTGTATATTATGAATGGCTCATGCCTACTTGCACAGATAAGGAGTCACTGTCACAGATGATGATCACACGTCTCTGCAGCTCCCCACAGCTTTAGAGCATCTATCGGTTCATCGTTTTTGGGCCCTAAAAACTGATGTGGCTCACTCTCGTTGCCCACATAACATAAATTTCCTCAGGCAGGAGTTATCTGAAAAAAGACGACAGCCCACAGAAAGACCAATTAAATCCTTACAGGCCTCATGGTGGTTTATCTATTGTGACCAAAACAAATTGTTGTATTTAGGAAGAACATGAAGGATGAATTAAATAGTAGTTTGTCCAGCTAACACGAATCACTCCGAAGACCAAGGTGTTCCTTTATGTTAAAAAAACGAAATGTGGATCGCCATGAGGCTTTGTTTGATTCTCTCAGCTTGTGCAGGTCCCGCTGATTTACCTTCATTTCCCATGACAGCCACCGTTTTCGGCACAACCACCAAAGGACAATTGTTCAGTTTGATTTTGCTCCCACACATTAAATCAGGCAAGTGTGTCTGGAGTTTGTCTCCGAGAGCCACCTGTTCCCTGTGATAGCAGGCTGCTGTTATTCCATACATCATTACTGTCAGTGCCTGAGGGGACACACACACAAAATCACACAAAAGCGAACACAAAAATGGGTCTAGTCCAGCAGATATTGCACCATGATGAAATAATGCAGTTTACTGACGACAATCGCTCTCGCAGCATGTTGCCCACTGTGACAGTGACAGCACATGGTGCTTAGTGGGAATAATGGCCCCTTTCCTTTGCAGTGCGCGCACGTGTGTGTGTGTGTGTGTCAGAACAAGGACACGTACAGGGACTCCAAGGACTTCTTCCCAAATAAGGCAGCTTGTGATGTGTTCTGTTGCCTTAAAAAACAACATAAATCTATTCCCTTAAATGTTAAGACTTGGATAAAAGAGAAAGAGAAAACCCAAAACCTAACTTGACTTTTACCACCACACAATAGGTCAATCAGGGCATGAAGTAAGTATGACTATCAGATTGTTGGTTTTGGTTCCAGACAGTTGTGGAGGGAGAGGTTTTTGAAAGTTGTTAAATCTGCATCCAAGCACCTCCAAAGAAGCATCGTTGTCTGCGTCTCTAGACTAGCTCTCCAATGTGACGCTACGGTGTTAAATGAAATCTACCAGACAGAGCATATACCTCCTGTATGTGAGTAGGTAGCTACCTGGCTGGCTGCTGAGGGACGAGAGAAAATGAGTAACAGGAAAGACTCCTTCAGGTCAGCTGATATAAGTTTTTATTAACACAAGGAGTCGTTGAACAAAACACCTCCTCTTCTTTTTCCTCAAGTCGGACAACTCTGGACTCAGTGAGATTTCAACAAGCACGTCTGCTGAAGGACAGTTACTGTGTGTGAGGATTTAATTTATGAGATCAGATGCACAGGTTATACTGAGGTTATACTATTTTATGCGGATACTATGAATATCAAGTCATTACCACTTAGGAAACTTTTGTCCTTGGCCTACAAGTGAGTCAAACTAAGATAATACTTAAAAAGTTATTGATTTATATCAAAAAACATGTCAGTGACCTCATCAAAAGCAAATGAAATGCATAACGGTGACTCACGCCGATTATACTACTAATGCTGCAGAGTCCCAGGCCCCTTGCTGCATGGCATCCCCCCTTCCTCCCTCCCTGCCTTTCCTGTCTCTCCACTGTCAAAGACAGGATGAAAATGCCAGAAATATAATTAAAAGTATAGTAAAATATAGTAAAAGAAATGAATCATATTAAAGTGTCTGTATCCATTGTCTTGCCATTTGCTGTGGTATTATGACACTACTTTGTGTTGTATTCACCAATCAATAATTAAGTGTGCCCTGGATTTTATGTGGTAAGTAGGCTTCCGTCGACGTGGGGGGAAATTAATTGGGAGAGAGAGAGAGAAAAAAAACCCCAGTTAAAATTCACTTATAAATAAGTAATATGCAGATAACTGTGTGTAGTGTTGAGATTGCAATCTCTTGATAACAAAAATATAAGATGAATAAATCTGTGCTCCAAAGAACGAGGAAACAAAAATACATTTTGTGCACACGCACCGACCTCAAAGAGACAGGTCCTATAACTGTGCAGGACATTTCATGTCCACACGTGTCTCACGATGAACAATCTCATCTTGCATAATGTTTGTCCGTTTGTGTGGTAGCAAAGGACAAAGTTCACGTTCCTTGCTCGGGCAGAACTGATGCTCGTTTCTCCCTGGCAGGGTTTGAGTCATACCGTCAGTAGTGACACATTAGCCAGTCTCGTTAAGTAGACACGGGGGGTAACAATAGCACAAAACCACTTTGTGGCCTCCAGGTGGTGAGATAAAGACAGAGGCGTCTTTCTCTTCTTATAGTATCGTTTAGATTCTAATCACATGGATCAACGAACTCATGGTATTAGCACCAGGCCTACACATTGTGACCCATTTAATTATGAGCATGTATAAGCCATTGAACTATTATTAAATGTCCTATTCAAGCAGATTCAAAGTAAACTGTTGGGCACTTTTTTAACACGGGACCAGAATGATGAAATACCCTCAACTTGAGACAGAGGGAGCTCAAAGCGACATTATTACTTTATGATATTAGACTTATCTAAATGTTCTTCAGTTCAAAAGATCCACGCCAACAGGCAACCACACAGCTACTATACATGTTTGACTCATTACATCGTGATGGTATCAGGCACTTTGACTATTCCACAAGTGAATATGCTTTGAGCTTATCAAACTTTTTATTGATTGATCGAAACTGGTTATTTTAATGTCCACTGCACTTCCAATCTTTTCTCGGTTTATACTAAATGTGGCTGCTGTTAAAAACGCCAACTAACGAAATAGTAGTATAAAGAACTGACAGTTGTAGGAGACTTTAGAGTATGAAATTCATTAATTTGGAAGAAATAAGCTAAAAATTACTCAGTATAACATATCTATCACTAAATGCAAGTATTTATTTTATGACATTAGCGTGGCATATTGTATTTGTGTGACAGCAATGACCTGGATCACATGGATATATGCATCGTCCGAGTTTCACTTAGAAAATGGCAGTAGCATCTCTGCTAATGTTAACAGTATACTTATAATGTTATAAGTATTGACACACTTATTGTTCAAAGCAGCACAATGCATTCCACATGGTGATTGATAACGGGTCACTGAATGCTCACACTCAACCCTGTCTGTCCAACAGTGTAAAAATGTGGGAGGACATTAGCTATGAGGAATGTCTCGCCCACTTTCAAACCCCCTCACCCTTTTCCTCCAAACACACACAACCTCCCTCCCCCCACTGTGCAAACCTTCCTCCAGCAACACACAACACTTAACACAAAAATGTTAAAAAAACGAAACAAAAATCGATCACCAGAGCAAGTAATTAGAGCAAACCTTCCGGGGGAAAAATCTTTTAGTTTATTAGACGTCACATGAATATTCGCTGGTTTTAATCTTAAATAACTATAAATAAACAGATAACGGGAATAAAACTAAATATATAGCATTTGAATGATTGAATTCTTCATATACTTTTTTTTTGCAATGTTATGTCCCAAAATATCTGCAGACGCAAATACAGATATGTCTGTGAATGTATCATATCAACCAAAAAATCTGACAAAAATACTGAAAAAAATTGTAGATGCAGCCATACAAAGTACTGAAGTACTCCACTCATTTAGCATAGCGCTCCTATAACAGTCAGACCCATGAAGGACAGTATTATGCACAGTAATTAAAATTAGGACCGGAGATATCATCTTTTTTTTATTCCACACTTCTTACTTGTCAAAAACCTGGCGCCTACTACGCCCACACCACATCTCCCCTGCAAGTCAGTTCAGTCGGACATTAAGTGTGTGATGCTAGTAGCAGCTAATGTCCACAAGTAGCTAAGAAGAAGGCTGCAGAGGTCTGGTTAGCTCAATTCTTTTGCTCTCATTCTCAAACTTGTAGTGTTCAACGCTGACTGACGCTGCCTCAACAGAGCTGGCTTGACACAATTTATCAGATTTCTCACAGCTCCCACTGGAGACACAGAAGCTTTTAGAAAACTTTTTCCACATAGGCAGCAGGACTCCCAAAGACCTGAGAACAAACTGTGGTGATTAACAGTCAGTGGAGTTCCTCTTTAAAGGAAACCATTTAAGGAGGCTGCACTTAATGTGCACAGGCTGCTTTATTAATTTTAATGTATATCTACTTAAGGCTAAGTGTACATTATGAAGCTATACAGTATAGGGGAAAATAAATTAAACATGCAATCAACTCGGCCCGCCCCAGACCAAAGATTTGTAGTCGTTATTTCAAGCCATTAATCAACAAGTCATCACACGTTTATGATTTTAATTCCAACATTTGAATTTGGACATTTTGGTTTGAATTTTGTTGAGGTTATTGAACACCTCATAGAGCACTCGTATCTAAGCCAAGAGCCAGTGGCCATGCCAAGATGGCTGATGCCTCTAACATGTTTCACATGATAAGCCATGTTTGAGAAAGGAATGACAGGAATGTCACCTTCTAAAGAGTCTTCCTTTACCCTCTAGAATTTATCCCAAACAATTTGTGTAACAACCCTTCCAGTGCAGTGTGAATCTGTAGCGAGTCAGAGGACGTCAGCTGTGGAGGCGCTAGCCAATCTTTCAAATGTGGCCACATGCGTTCCAGACAAGTGGCAACCCACCGTGACGTCACCCATTGGTTTGTCTACTGCTTTTTGAAACCACAAGTAACCATATTTGGAAGTGCTTTATCATTTACCATATTTGTTCAATATACTCAATGTATTTGTCCTTTCAGCTGACAACTGACCACTCAGAGCTAATCAATTCACTCAGGACAAATGTTAATTCCAGGTCTGAACAGAGTCTTTGACTTTTCTCATTGACTTAGGTTGCTCGACTATTAGGGTGCGGCCCTATGATTAACATAGGTACGTTTGATTTTACCTAGAAAACTCTGCTGTTCGTACCATCCCCGCCCCCAGCAAAACATAGCTTTATGTCTGAGCTCTGAACAGAGAAATTCTGCAGAGAAGTTGAAGCCAAGGTCAAAATTTCAAGGTATTTCCCATTGGTTTGTCTACTGCTTTTTGAAACCACAAGTAACCATATTTGGAAGTGCTTTATCATTTACCATATTTGTTCAATATACTCAATGTATTTGTCCTTTCAGCTGACAACTGACCACTCAGAGCTAATCAATTCACTCAGGACAAATGTTAATTCCAGGTCTGAACAGAGTCTTTGACTTTTCTCATTGACTTAGGTCGCTCGACTATTAGGGTGCGGCCCTATGACTAACATAGGTACGTTTGATTTTACCTAGAAAACTCTGCTGTTCGTACCATCCCCACCCCCAGCAAAACAGAGCTTTATGTCTGAGCTCTGAACAGAGAAATTCTGCAGAGAAGTTGAAGCCAAGGTCAAAATTTCAAGGTAGAATCAAACTTGTTGAGACCAGAAGTGGCTTCTCAGGATCCAGGCCAGGGAAGCAGCTAAAGTCAGAGGACCTAGCTGGAGCCCAAAATAGGACAGAGCCATTGAGACTCCCCCAGCCCAATTTATCACAGTGCACACAGCTCAGCTCAGAGCGAGAGAGGACGAAAGAGAGAAATATCACACAGAATTATCCCTTCATCTGCCCCTGAGCCTCCACTTGCAGCGCGAACAGAAAAGTCTGACAGGAGGAGGGGAGGGAAGGAGGAGAGGCGTGGTGGTCACAACTAGAACACAAGTGTGCTCAAGCAGCAATATCGGGAAACTTAAATATACTGAAGTGTTGTGAGTCTTTGATGAATATTCTATGAGTATGAAATAAGTACAAGGATGAATTAGTCATGGGGTGACTTGGGAACTGAGCTGATCAGGATTTGATAAGAAATTATGAATATACTAATACTTGAGCACAGTCTGCTGTTACAAAATTATAAAGTGTGCATATACGCGGACATGCGATTGTGTCCCATTTGTTAATCTATATGCTCCTTTGGCTCCCTCTCTTCAAACCATCCTCCTCCAGTCTCTTGTTCTCACTCTGTCCTCGTCTTATCCCGTCGTTCGCTCTCCCCTTATGTTGCAGTATGACGTCACCATCGGGGAGCTAATGTTGCATATCCTTAGGGTGCTGCATTCCTCTTTGCCAACTCACATACGCAGCACAAATGAAAACCAAAGCTGACACATACACACACGTACGCAAGATGGATGGAATTACCAACCTGAACACCAACACTGTTCCTCATGCATCCAGCCCATCTGTGCCTCACAGCTATAGTATTGTGAGTTGTTTTGGTGCTTGGCGATGAGGTTCGACAGCATTTTAATCAAATTCCAGCCCATTATCAAATCTGAGTCTTTTCAAATCTTATTTGATGAACCTATCATTTCAACCTTTACTTTAGAGCTGAAATCAGACAAATAATCATCAACTGGTCGATTGACAGAATAATGACAAATAATAGATTAATCATGTCAGCCATTTTTTAAGCAAAAGTATCAAAAAAAATGCCTCAAGATCACATATTCCAGCATTTCCTCCTTTTTTATTATATGTCCAAGGCCATTTCATCATCAATTAATCTGTAAATTTGGCCATAAAACACCACAAAATTGTTCATGTTCTGTCCAACAGTCCAGAATATTCCGTCAGCTGTCATCAGTGACAAAGAAAAAAATCAAATCCTTGTCCTTTTAGGGACTTCCTTAAACTGTAAGCACAGATTCAAACAGGAAATTCTCAGGGATTTTTTTTTTATTCCCCAGAGGATTTTCCAGGCTACACATCTGCCTGTGAATTATACACCCCACAGCGTATGGACGTTTTCCATGCAGTTTGTCAGTCACCCTCAAATGACTAGAAAACAGTTAATGCAAAGTGGCTAAACTCAGCATTTTCCTTTGTTCTCTGTCAAAGAAATGACAGTCATTAGAACTCAGTATGGTACTTGCCTCTTTGGAAATAACTGCTGATGGAAAGACTAATCTGTGAAAGGATGCTGGGGAGCACTGTTTGAACACCTCGGCCGATAAGCACCTATAGCTCAACAATGCTAACCGTGGAACATGACTAAAAGCTGTTAGGATGGAAAACTTCTGAACAATGCCCCTTCTGTCAGGTTGGATTGTACATAAGGAAATCCTGAGGCAAGAACGTACAACAGGCACAAAGTAAAACACCCACAGCAGGTCAGTGGTCGAGAGCGCGTCAAGAGGAACAACATGACGCTCAACATCAGGGTAAAACGGCCTGTGGCGATCCAGGCATATATACATATGAAGATTCCGATCTTTAATAGTTTACCATGAAGGCTTTTGTGCGGAGCTATTCAGTTGTCTTCAGACGTGACCTCAATACAGCGGGAAGAAGAGAATTGGAGCTCGCATGCAAGTGATGGAAGATATACTGGCCTAATATCAAACAACGAGACAACATATGTACCTATTCAAATCGAAGGTTTGGGTTAATGAAGTTACCAATACCTATCCAATGATATCTAAATCTTAATAGCCACATGCCCATCATGGTAGCAATGAGATTAATTTAAACAACTTTAAAAGTGACTGTATACTCTCCTGTAATTCCCATTGGGGCATTTTTCAGACATGAAAATGTCAGGAAAAGTTGGGACCATACATTTTCCGGAGTTTGCCGTTTACATGTGAAGAACGCAGCTGGAGATTGTCAAGAGTCAAACGTGTTCATAAGAGCAGGAACACTTACGGAACATTCAGGTGAGGGTTGGCGCCTGGGGAGAGTACAGAAAATGTCTGGAGCAACGTTTGCAGACTTTTGTGTAACAATCCCCTTCACTGCAGCTCAGCAAACAAATGTTCATGGAACCATAATGAGAGAATTTAATACTAATGATACTAATAATTGTAGACTCAAATTGCTGAAGCTACATATTAGCATCAACTGGACTTAGTTTGTTTTTACAAAGAGCGACGACTGTGGATTCAACACCTTTATTGTCGGTTACAAAAAGTGGATTTCTTTTTTCTCCCATAACTTACACTAACCTTGTTTGATTAAGTGATTTCTTTGGCCAAGAAAAGCAATGGCTTTCCTTTGTCCCAGTGGTTGCTGTAGTAAATATATTACGAAATTACGGTTTAGAGTTGAAACGATTTCTCTAAACGGCAGTGAGTGAAACGAAACGATTGTTTGTTTATCAATTTATTGTTTAAAGTAATTTCTTAAGAGGCTTCAGGAATGAAGAATCACCACAATTGCTCATCTATATTATTGTAAACTGAAGATACATTTGGGTTGGTCGGACAAAACATGACACTTTACTCCACTTTTTGACATTTCTAACGTCGATGCTGAAAATACAACTAATCCTACAGCGCGTCACGCTTCATTTCTGTGTATTTGGTGGTGTTTCAATTACTTCTACAACGTTGTTTACTCAATAGCAGAAGCATTACGTTAGGGATACATTTAATTTGTTGTTTATGCACTCTGCGGTTGTAAACATAATAATAATAACTATTGAATATACTGTCAATACCACAATAATGACAAAGTAGGAATCTCCACAACATTTCCTTTCACTGCACAGGCACTGATTTATATGTGTGTGTGTGTGTGTGTGTGTGTGTGTGTGTGTGTGTGTGTGTGTGTGTGTAACCCTTGCACTCCTGTCTACTACACCTGCAACCAGCTTGGTCTGCACTCAGCTGTTCAGACATAATGACATCATAGTTTCTCCTGAAGTAGTGCCACACAAATAAAGCATTTCCTGCAAGCATGCACACAGGCCAAGACGACCCGGGAGGATTGTAGGATGATGCTTGTATGCATCATTATCCTGTACATGTGCGCGACGGGATAGAAACACAGGTACGAGCAGTGCAGTCGACGCACGACTTTATTTGTGCAGACTTTCCCTCGGCTCGCTGGGAGACACGCGAGGCTTCAGCAGGCCGGGCAGCACAACAAGGGTGTGGTGGCTCGGGGAGAGAGGAATTTCCTCGGCTCGAAAACTGTTTTTCCTCAAACGATTATTTGGGCCATACACACGGAGGACACCCTTCCCCCCGTGGGCATCGGCGAAAACAAGAAGAAAGTCACTCGCCAAGTCGCGCTGGCGTGCCACACTAATTCCCGTTCAGAGGGAGACACGTCTACTCGCCACCGACTCCCTCTTACTCGTCAAACAGGTTTCGAACGAGAGAAGAGCAACTTCTCGCGGGCGTCCACGTCGCCTCCGCCACAGCTGGAGTCCATGTCGCTTAATTACATAATCAAGAATGTGATAGGTAGATACAGGGGCGGGGTCGGCGCACGAGCCGCGTCTCCAACGGGACATCGAAACAGGTGTGTGTGTGTGTGTGTGTGTGTGTGTGTGTCTTCTCCGTCCCGTTCCTCACTGACCAACCCTCGACTGACTTGCTCCATTCCGTTGGAAAACTTCTACAACAAGTAACAGGTTCCAACCAGCGAGCTGCTGCTGCTGCTGCTGATGGTACCTCGGCTCGTGACGTGTCGACGGAGAGCGGCGGTCGTTTAAACCACTTTTCCGTCAAACCCCCAAACTCGCGAAGCTAAACGGTTCGACGGGAGTCTGTTCTCTTACCTTTTTCCCCCACACACAGCGCTTTCAAATGCCAAAGAGCTCCGCGTTTCCTCCTCCCGTTGAGTAGCCGCGATCCGAGCGAGTGAGCGTCCGAGAAGCTAAGGTCGACGCTCCCAGGACCCTCCCAGAGTGCCGCATTCACGGTCCCTCAGAAACTCAACTTTGCCAAGCTCCAATCCCCACCGCTGGGGAGCTCACTAGTAACTTTCATTATCGATTAATAGATGGAGTAATCGTGTTATCTGTAATATTTCTCATTTAACTTGTGTAAAATGTTGGGTTTTTTGTGACCAACAAACTAGATATAGGCTATTCAATTTAATATCATACATGCAATGACACAGAGAGGGAAAATAAACTTCAGACCTAACATATGCCCGCTGCATGTTCAAGCTGAGGAACCGACTGACTATGAACATGTTCCACAGTCTTGCCTTACACAGTGGACGAGAGGTAATAAGCAAATAATGAATTTAATTATCATTTGTTTTCTTTTTTTTTGCAGCATGTCGGTTGTTTACCTTTTTTTAAATATGTCTTACGCCGCCGGAATCGGGCCGAGTATCCTGCTATGTACTGAGCAAGAGGAAAACAAAAATATGTGGCCCAAGAATATGATGCAGGAAGGAGAATAGTGATACAGTATACATTTCGCCAACATGGGAAGGGCTCTACAGATTATGTCATCATACATGTATTTTTGTTTACACATTTGAAATTTTATGTCATTAACACTTTTTCATCTTATTGAAATACTTTGGCCAGTATGATCATAAGAAAGGTGTTATTTAATTAATAAATTCTATTTAGTTCTATTTACCTTGAAAAAACATGGCAGAAACCTTGTTTTTGGGATAAAACGTCAATTTAGTAACTTTCCGACTGTACATGAATGCAGCACGGTGTTTCAGCCGTTTGAGATTCCTGCGCCTGCACGCCATTGGCTGATAGGATTCAACCGTTAAAACATCCCCGCCCCTTTACGAGTGCTGAATCATGACATCATTTAAATTTAAAGAGGTGGTTTGTCATTTCAAATGTGAGTTTTCTGTTAATTTACAAGCGATGTTTCAATGTTGTTCAGAGTCTTGTTAATGCGAAGGTGAGCACTTACTATTATTATTAATTTTGTTGTTGTTGCTGTGTAAGGAAATGGACTTTGACTCAAGTGCCTTTCTCCCACAGTGCAACAGGAAATCACACAACGTGGATTTGCTCTTTTTAACATGCCCCTTTCTCAGTGAGGTCATAAGTTCAATAACCCTTAAGTATTATGCATTGTACAATAAACACAGCAGCTTTTAAGAAGAACCCACAGTAGTCTATAATAAGCACTCACGATCATATCACAAACGCAGATATCAAAGTTGTGCCCACAGAAAAACACCTAGCAGGCAAATTTCTGGTGCATTGGGTTTCTTTCTCATGGGGAAAATGTGTCAAAACAAAGACTTGCTTGTCGAAAGGATGGACCCGCAAGCTTCCACAATAAAATTTATGTATTTGACTTCTCTAAAACCATGGCTTCTTGACAGCTTTCTGCTGTTTCCATTACCAGCCTCACACTGTAGTTTCAGATAAAACAGTGTGCAGTGACAACTCCCACAGTCTCATACAAAAGCGATTGATGTTTTTTGCATGTGGTCTCTGAGGGGGAAACTGCTGGCCGATGTGTGTTGACTGAAGAAAAAAGAGCCACACTTCAGAGAGAACACAGTCCTGCAAATGGCATCACAACATCCTTATGCTCTCGACCATTTGATCCCTGTCCCTGCAGCAACTGGCAGTTTGAGCGCTGCCAGGAACTATAAACATTTACTCGAATCAGTGCGCACACTGAATGAGTTTCTTAGACATTTTTGTTTTAGAGTTCAGTGTCACAGAAGTCTGCACAGTCAAGGAGCCCCCAAAGGAAGATAAATCCATGTAAAAATATACACAACACAGCAATAAAACACAATTTAGTAATAACACTGCTAAATATGATAATACTAAATTAGGTTTTGTTTAAAAACCAAAACCTGCAGTGGATGACTACCAGTAAGCTGTCAAAAGACAGTAATCCTGAATCATTCAATAAAACAACAAGCCCTGAAATGAGCTTCATCTGCTCAGCACAGTACAGAGACACTGTGCAATAAGCCAGCAGGGGAGAACTTGTCAACACCCACGCTGCTACAAGTGAGTTGGACTTTGTCACAGTAACTTAGCCAGTATAAAGCGTATGAATGATGAAATACAGTATGAGTGCCAGGCAGGAGTTGAACCAAAAGAGTTTGAAGAAGACACTTGAGCGAAGGGAAATAAGGGCTTTAAAATCAACAATGGTCAACAACAAATACAGAAATTACAGTCAGAGTGACAGGCTGAATGACCAAGTCCAGGAAGTTGAGAGGAGTCAATCAAAAAATGTAATGTTAAATGAAAATTTAAATGTCAAATTTAAAAAAAAAAGGATCATGCAGAACTATGCATAGGTTACAGAGGGTTTTCCCTACACTGGACATTGTGGTTTAGTTATCCCCATAGAGGTTCACTCTAAAGATTGGAGTTGGACTAATACTTTAGTCTTCATGTTGCCCCACAGCTACAATGCAGGGCCACAGTGACATCTAGTGATATTACACACTCAGTACACAGTACAAACTGCACAGGTATCACTGTCCGCAGCCTATGAGGTAATCTTCAGGAACTGAGTGGAGACAACCTCAGTTTGATGCTACTCTCACGGCAACAACTGTAACTGTAACAACAAACACCTGAGACCTTCAACACATGAACAAAAGTTTTAAAATGAGACAAACAATATATATCAAAATCTCAGGTAAAATAGAGAATATACAATAAATTTTGGATTTTCCATTAGAAGGGCAAAGTAAATATTTTTAAAAAAAATGATAATGCTGCTGCAACAATTAGTCGATTAGTCAATACGGAAAAGTAATTGTCAACTATTTTGATAACTGATAAACTTTTTGATCAGGTTTTAACAAAAAAATATTTTTCAATTTCCACTAGAAAAGTTCAAACAGGGGATGGGGCAAGCACATCAGACAATCTGTCCGTTACCCACACTGGGAAAATCTTGAGGAAAAACAAAACATATATGTGTTAATGAAGATACGGACATTTGGTTCAACTGATATGTAATATAAATATCGAGTAAATAGTCGAGTGTTTCACAAAATATCTTTGAATAACTTTCCAAACCTTCAAATTAATAGTTGAACGAACTATTGAAGACGAATATGTTTAAAAGTTAATAGCTTAAAATAAAAAATTTCAAAATACAAAGCAGGGACAAAAACAGTAATTGATTTATTGTCTCAAATGTTAGCGATCTGACTCATGTTCTTTCACATGATTTAAAGGACATTTATCATATCAGACTTATATACTTTAATATGACCGTAGTATTCATCTGTGAGAATGTAAACAAAGCTACTTTGTTGATAATCCTTTTATTTTGTGCCATGAACATGAAAAAGAACAACACTGAAAAAGGGGATTGCAGGCCTGACCACTAGAGGGACCTATAATCACACCAGTAGTGACATCAACCATATGCTTTTCTTTTTTTTGAGATTGCGTTATGATCCATTTTCTTTATATATGGTGTTTTATGAGGACTAATTTTACCGGCGTTGGCATCCCATGAACCATCCCTGCCTACTGCTGCATGCTCATTTACCCCTTTAGAGGATAACTTTGGGATTTTTAAACTAGGCCAAAATCAAATAAAAAGAATCATATTTCACCACAAGATGACACCAACCTCGTTTCCCTCCTCCTACTCATGCTTGGAGCTGATTTTTCTTCAAAATAGTGCTATTAGTAGCAGGCAATGTGGGCTCGCTGGTTCTCTCCCCTCCAAAGTGTTTTTTATCTTGCCTCCCTCTGGTGTCTTTTTTCCTCACAAAGCTGGAGTCGGTTGAGTAAAAGACACTACGGGGAAAAGAGAGGGAATGAGTGAAAATTCCCCCTTGCTGCATCTCATACAAAAAAGCTCCCAAATCGCAGCCAATGACCGGCGTGGATTATCATTAATCATGCGTAGGTGTTGTCACCGGGGGAAGAAGAGGAGGTCAGAGGAAGGAAGTGAGAGGAAAAGGGGGAAGCAGGTGGGAAAGGAGGAGCGAGACGGAGTGAGATGGGTGAATGAATGCACTGTAGTCGCACTGGCAGCGTGTACAAATGGACTGAATTGCTCTCAGTGTCCGTGCTTTGCACAGCGATGCCTCTATGGGGTTATAGACACACATTTGTATGGATGGGATGTTGTCTCACTGTCAGGCAATTTAAACCTGTATGAATGTGAATCCAGGGGGGAAGACTTTTTGTTTAGGAGGCCGTCTTTGCGTAGAACTGAAAAATAAAATAAACAAAAAACAATTGCTTCCTACTTGTAAGGCGTCAAAGGGATGAGCGAGCCATGTATTCATAAAAAGCAGGAAATGAGGAGACAGTAAAAGTTTTATCCCATTTCACCGGGGCCAGATATCCAGCTGTGCGGCTCAAATATGCAAAGCTAAAGGCGTGCATCTGTGCTTGTGTTAGTGTCAGGCTCCCTAATCCAGCTTATGTACACTGAGCCACAGTGTAGCAGGATGCTGGAGACAGGGATGGGTTAAGGGCACAGTATCTGCTAAGACTTTTTCAAGGCAAGTGGAAGAGCGGTCTGTAAACCCTAGGAAACTGTGTGCTCCCTCTCTGGGTCTCTGCACTCTCTCTCTCTCTCTCCAAACTGCACAATAGCACAGAATAAACCTGACAAATACATTTGCAGGAAACTTTTCTCTCCAGCCCCCCAATAGAGCCTTTTTTGGATGATCCCATTCTGATAAGAATGAAAGCTGTTTATGAGATTTATAGAAGGAAAGAGGGACAGAGAGAGAGAGAGAGAGAGAGAGAGAGAGAGAGAGAGAGAGAGAGAGAGAGAGAGAGAGAGAGAAACAGAGAGCAGGAGAGGATTAAAAAAGAAAGACAGAAGGAGAGAGAGAGATATTCCTCCCCATGAACCGGTAGCGTGGAACGACCTAATCCCAGATTTTTTATGGCCATTGTTTTTTTCCTGAAAAGCTTTTGGATTATGAATGGCTGTTGCATTATAACGCCTGTATCTCGTTGTGCACAGGAGATTATGAACACGACCCCACGGCTCTGCTGCTCACATGAGTTGAGGGAGCTGAGAGGTCAAGACACAGGGCGAGAGGAAGAACGAGAGGAGTTTAGGTATTTTTTTTGGAGGGTTTGGTTTGAAGATGTTGGCAAGATGAATATCATTGACAGGAAATACACGGGAAAGAAAACTCTCTCTCCATTTTTTTCTCACCAAAACATTGCCGTCCTGTTGTGTCAACGTCAGAGAACAGGCTGACAAAAATAAAGATGGCCTAAGGACGTGACCTTCTGGGAAGAGGAGAGCAAAACATCAAGTAGTGACACAATTCTCTTCATTTTGTCCTTCAGGACACAAATTTGTGCGGCACATTTGTCGTGTTTATCGAAGTCAACCCGATGTGAGGAAGCTGCTGTCTCGAACACCCGCTGGTCGACATGAGATTTTATTTGAAAAGAGGATTTGTTATTCCGTTGATGGGGCTAATTTCATAATTACTAATATCACCACATGCATTGTATTGTTAAGTATGATTTATTTTGTACTCTAAAGCACTACTCTTCAGTTTTAATGAAGACATAGAATTTCAAGGTTAAAGCTTCACTAATCATCTTTTGATCAGGACAATGGATCAAAAGACGAAAGAGAGGGGTTGCTGGGTTCCCATCAGGTAGGTAGAGGTTAAGACAAGCTGGTGAATATAGTGGAGCATTTAGCAACTTAAAAAAAAAATCCTCAGGCGATGGTTCAGGCTTTTTTAGACTCTCCACGTCATAATAATGATAATAAAAATCTTTATGTATTAAGCGCTTTTCAAAATCCAGATTACACAGTGCTTTACAAGGCTGCAATTTAAATAAATAAGTCATAAAATCATCAGACGATATTATAGAATAGTTATCAAAGTTAAAAGACAGTTTAAATGTCATACTGTCATATCTGTTTTTTTTTTATGCTGCTACATTTCCAATCATTGTTTCTGGAAAAACTGCTATTTGGGCCACTTTGCATCACGGGGAGAAAGCGGAAGCTGGATGGTGGGGAGGTGACTCCAAATGAATGCTAATGGTGCTCAGTGACTTCTGAATGTGAGTATAAACACCAGACACTCTTCATACTGTCAACATTGGCGACACACTGTCGATTTTGTTACAGCTTGTTCTTCTGCGCCAGAGTGACAAACAAACCATAGCTGCTTCCAAAGAAAGTCACACAAAGACAGGTTCACCTGCAGTTTGTCCTCATCACCTCTCATTTTATCGCAGCTACTTCAGGTTATGGGTGCAGATGCAGAACACCACGGGGGTCCTTTTATGATAAAGCAGGATCCTGCATCTGTATCTGGAGGATCTCCAGGTGCTGCCATACCAGCTGGAAAATGTTGCCTGTCACTCCGTCATGCTCTTCTTGAGTCTGCTGATGGAAGTATAGTGGGTTTCCCCAAACCACAACCAGAAAAGTAATTAAGTTTGAAGTTTGATGCAAATGCCCACTGAAGGTGGGGGTGAGGAAGAGAGCCAGAGATGATGAAGTTTGGATATCTCAGAGCTGATTAATCCACTAAAATCAAATATACATCTAAAGGGACCAATTACAGTAAAACATGCTTTTCGTTTAATAAACAGCATGTCCCTACTGCGTGTGTGTAAATACAAAATGAGTCTGTCCATATGAAAAACAGTGGAGATATCCTTCCACTCAGTTTACTGCCATGTACTGTACATTACATTCAAAGTGAAGGAATTACACTCACACCGAAAAGAGATCAGTACAAGGTATGTCTGCCCGTGATGTTATTTTAATGGAGCTAAGTGTAGCGTGCTGATGATGAGAGTCTGGAGCACGGCTCATCTAGCTTTCATGCGTGGCCATCAATTAGCAATGAGGGCGGAGACTGGTCTTTCATGCTCATCGTGGCTTTGAAGGAATTAGTCCGTTTGAACATTTACATCTTTGAGTGAAAGACGGAAACAGAGTTGAGTCGGTAGGTTGCACCCTGCTGATATCTGAGATAAAGTGTTTTCAACACTCTATTCAACTTAGAAGAGTCATTTACTCTTTACTCATTACTACACATGGAGTAGGTGGGGAGGGGGGGGGGGGGGGGGTGAAAGAAAAACCAGCATGACGGACAGAAGGAGACACACCGAAAGACAGGAGGGAGTGCAACAGTGAAAATTAGCAAGGCGAGGGATAGTAAGAACAGAGGAACTGCCATCCGAACGGATAATACAACAAGGAACAACAACGGTGACAGCAACACCTTCCAGCTGCTATCTTTCATATGCTAATGCCCGTGTTACTGCCTGCCAATGCAACAACATAGAAGACAATCTCTGAGTCTGTGTGTGTGTGTGTGTGTGTGTGTTTTTGCACTTATTCCAAATGAAGTGATGCGCTCAGCACACTGTGCCACATGGTATATGCAATAAGAGTCATCTGGCAGGGTTTCGAAAAAGCACATGCACACGTGCACACATACCGTGTAAAAAGCTTTCATCGCCCCTGTTATGTTTCTACATGAAATTGAATGTAACGCAATAGTGCACTGGACACGTTTGGTGATGCCAATAGAATATATAGTATTGTAACAGGTGGTGGCCAAGGGAAATGACATTTACTATATTTTTCTCACCGGCAACAAATCCCATGAAAAGAGCAACACCAATAATCAACTGATCTTAGTGATGAGTACAGCCTGTGGAGCTTAATCCTGATAAACGTATCCCTTACTACAACCTTCCCTTACTAGCTGTGAATCGCACGGTATCCACACCCCAGTGCATACCGTGCTCTATTGTCTATTTGACTCTAAATGGGAGCATCATTTTCTAAATGAAGCATCACGCTGTGTTAAAGAAGACTTGAAACTTAAGATTGAGACTCCTTTGGAACATGAGAATTATTTTTTCATAGACTTTATATAGAAACTGACTTCTTTGTGCAACTCTGCTGGTCATTCCAGAGAATACAGGTTTCGGGCACTTTCACATTGGCTTCACCAACCTGACCCAGTAACCGCGTCCATTTTTCTATAAAGTCGATGTTCCACACCCGATGAGTGAGATACCTGATACCCCTCATGATCACCATGATAGCACAGAGGAAAAATAACATTTTTTCTTGACAGAAAATTGTGTAAACATATTTTTTTACTTGTTAATTTGAGAAGAAGTCACTCTTTGGTTGATCGTGTCGTGAACCATGGACATACTGAACTGATGATGAGGGGTCACAACTTAGACATGGCTTTATTTGAACAAGTCATAAATCATAAAGCTTTGGAACGACTGGTATAAGCGTTACTGAGCCATTTACACAGGCACAGTGTGGTTCAATGTTTTTGTATTTCTATTTTTATGGATATGTTTTCTCACTGTTGTGTTTTGCATGCTCTCTGCAGTGTGAGGATTATGTGTCAGACCTGCCATATGGTAGATTGTCTACAACCATTAATTTCTCTTATTATACATGACCATGTGGCAAACTCCTCATGTCTGTAAGGATTATCTCATGGTCCAGCAGTGTTTGTCTCCATTCCAGCTGTTTTGCTGAGCTGATTTACTGTTAACTTCAGTGATTGACCAAAAATGTGATTAGACTATTTTTATTTCTGCTCTATTAATGTGTCCACATGGCTGTGCGCGCGTGTGTGTGTATGCGCGCGCGCGTGTGTGTGTGTGCACGTGCATGCATTTACAGGGATATGTGTGTGTGATACTGCTTGTACACACAACATTCAAGGCTGTCATGTGGTCTGTCTGTCTGTCTGTCTGTCTGTAAAGCGTCTCTCTCTCTGGGAATTGATTCACCAAGGTACGTGATCAGTTCCTCTCCTCGTCATTGGGAGGCCACCCACTGGAGTTAGTGAGAGTGTGGGTGTGTTTGTTTGTGTGTAAACGTGTGGGCGAGGACGTATCTGTGTGTAAATGCCACAGATCTCAAAGGAATTAGGCCGATTTTCGATGGCTTCCAAGCAGCCCTTGGGACCTCGCATGCACGCTTGTCTTTGTCTGTTATCTTGCAGTCCACATGCTGAGTTCAACTGTGCTGCCAGGGAACGGTGCAGAAGACAAATCCCATGGCTGGGTTATCCATGATTCACTCATGTTACTTGAAAGACAGCAAGAGAGAGCGAGAGAGAGAAAGAGAAAGGGAACGCTTTGGTATATTAGGAAGATAATATGGAGGGATCAGAAAATTACAAACAAAACACAAAGGTTGGCATGGGGTAAAAATAGAAAATAGGTGCAGGAGAAGAGAGGAGAGAGGAGGTACTGAAGGCTTGATGAGGAGGAGAGAGATCAGTAATCTGAACTCTTTGTCAGAGTAACAGATTAGCTCACTGGGTGAAATGATATATGACTGGCACCTCACATGCACACGCACACAATCACACCCCCACTATGGATCAATTACTCTGTCATCCATGTGTGCAACCATACATCATCCCCTCGATTACATCTCTCTCTCTTTCTCTCTCTCACACTCACTCATTCACTCACCCTCTCTCTTTCTCACACACACACACACACACACACACACACACACAGACATACACACACTCGCACTTCTATGCTGACTACTCTTTATACTATACTCGCACCCCTAGAACTTCAGCTGTACTTTGTTTCATTAACTTACTAATATGCACCGCCTTTACACCCATTGCTGTCCATACGTTTCTCTTGATGACAGAGGACACGCAGACACCCAGCATGCACCTAGCACGCACGCACGCACGCACGCACGCATGCACACACACACACACACACACACACACACACACACTGTGGAGCTGCTATAATGATCTGCCCTGGTCAGAGTGACTGAGTCTGGACAAAGTTATTTTTTCTGTGAACTTCTTTGGGCACTTCAAGTCATTTCAGGCAGCAGAGGAGATCGAAACCCCCCTCACCCCCACCCCCCTCCAGCCCCACACAAATACACACGGGTCATTTTGGTCAGGCATGGTGCCTGTCACCCCTCTGCTCCTGTTGGTGTAGTCCACTGGGAAATGCCCCATAGTTCAGCTAAAGTGACTTCAATTTAATTTGAACTTCACATGGCCCAGAGAGAGGGGGAGGGGGAGAGGGAGAGAGAGAGAGAGGGGGGAGGCGGGTGAGAGCCAATAATGTTTTGTCCTTCATGAAGTGACACAAACGTTTCAGACTTTTCCGCATGTCCAGCATCAAGCCCCCCCCCCCCCCCCCCCCCCCCCCGTGCGTGTGTGTGTGTGTGTGTGTGTGTGTGCTTGTGTATTTCGTTCCTAGGCATTAGACCATGCCTCTTTCTGTTTGTCAGCCAATCCACCGCTGACTACGATGGCTATCATGTATCCAACAGGTCTTGTCGCAGCCCATATGGTGTCCTTCACATAAGTGGACTAGATCATTTACACGTAGTATCGCATATAGGCTCCATTTCTCTGGGCTGCTGTTTCCTCGTCGAGCCGCTGGGGGGCGCTGCTCCACTTCAGAGCGGACAGCTGAGCATCGCTCCGTGTCTTCCAGACGAGCAGACCGGCGCGCAACAACAGTCCTCCTGACTCCTCGGCCGCGTCGCACCTCTGTCCCGCCACGCCGGGCTACTTTATCACGGTTTCCCTCGAAGGGGAGAGGGGGACTATCGGTGCCGAGGAGGATCTCGAGTCGGATGTTTCCTCTGTGTTGGAATAGCTCAATAAGTAAGTTTCCTGTACCTCCGGAGGAGGAGAGCAGCGGAACTTCCACAGGACCATCTGCCTTGCACCCTTTCTGGCACCGCGGGGGCTGCGCACTGTTTCTTTCTCCCTCTCACGTAAAACAGGAGGTCGCATCTGCCACCGACTCCCGTCCTCTGTAGTCCGGAGGCTGCGGAGGGGGATGGTATGGTGTAACTTTTCCGCTCCAGCCGAACCCGAGCGGCCGGTGTGAGAGAGGAGCCGCTTCATGGTGCCGGAGAGGGCATGCGAGCCTTCCCTCCGTCTCGGATAGCGGAGCGGCCATGAGGAGAGGGGTCAACCTGCTGGAATAAGAGAACAGGACCACACGGCACCAACAGGTATGGATGAATGGACGGGCCGGCTGGGCAGAACGCCGCGGTGCATCCCGTGGTTCCAATGCGCTTTTTATGAACTGTGTGAAAAAAAAAAGTAAATTAGTGGCACACCTGCGACGCGTGGACACGACTAAAAGTCAAGTGCTCGTCGCTTCTTTGAAAAGCACTTACGCACTGAATAGATGACACCTCACCCGTTCCATTTTGGTAAAATAAGGCATCAGATGTGTGAAAAGAATGATTGTGGCTGTTCCCCACCCGCCTGCTGTGGCGTGGTTCGAGTTTTATTCGTCGTGGTTGTGATTTTATACCAAAGACAAATGATTGCGGTTGTTTCAGGTGTTGCCTCTTGCCCCCCCCCCCCTCTGAAACACACACACACACGCACAAGGACACACACGCACACGCACGCACCGGGCCACGCAGGTCTTGGATGTGTGCATGCTGGCATATGGCGCCGGGTTCAGTGCGCTATTTTGAGCGGAGCTGGTGTTTAGCGGCGGGAAACAGCTGTCTTACTTCTCGTTGATGATTCTGTGAGCTGCGATATTTCCAGCGGTGCTAAATGAAGTAATGATGTATATGTCACCGCCTTATTTAACAGGGAGTGTATAGATGAGAAACATCAAGCATCCACTTTAACGTGATGCGCCGTTACGCAGGAACGAAATGCGCACTGGTTTTACAGATACTAAAAATGAGAAGATGTGTGAGTAACATGCAGTGAAACCCATTATACCCTGAAACCGGTGCTGGGCGTCCTCTGCCATGGATCAATCACCCCATGTTCTGTAGATGGTGATTCATGTAAGATAACCTTTATTGGTGATGCTGGCAAAATAGTGCACCGGTTTGATGCTCTGAGGTGCTGAGGGTTTATAGTGATTCATTCTAGCTTTTGAAAGGAAAAAGGGTAAAATCACTATTAATATTATCATTATATCCACTGCTCCGGGTATTTTCATAACTTGGCCCAGTTGGTTTTATTCAAACAAAGATGGCATATATAGTTATATATATATATGTATATATATATATAACATTCCCTGCTCCCCCCCCCCCCACCTGCTTTTACAAGCCTCTTTGCAGAACACAGAGGAGGTGATGTAGAGAAGTGGCGTGAGGAAGTTACAGAGTAAGGAGAAAGAGGTGGAGAAGTGGAACATGATTGACAGGACAGAAAGATGAGGAGGAAGGGATGTGGCAAGTGTAGAGCAGCAAAGGAAGCATGGATGCTGGTGTTAATTGGGGATGTATTTAAAGAAAGAAATGCGTGGTCACTGTAATGGTGCACACAGGCCGATGAATACTGTCATGAAATATTACAGCATCACCAGTTTATTCAATAAATGCTTTCACTCCTCTGCTCACACCACTGATCGCAGGTACACAGATGTGACATAGATGGAAGGTAGAGATGGGGAGGATGAAAGTAAAGATAGAAAAATGAGGAGAGAAAAGGGTAGTTAATGTGAGTAGGAGGAACAAGTGTTTAGATTCTTTCATTTTCCAAATGAAGCTTAAAAATGCTTTATGTATTAGTGTGAGTATTTCATTACTAATCGACTTTTGTTAAATGCCTTTTGGGAACCATTTGCAGCCTCCCTCCAGCGACAGGCTGCACACACGCTCCAATAAATAAAACAACAGCGTCGCTCTTCTCCTCATGTGTTAATGTCTAAAATATGAATTGCAGAGTTGGCGGAATCACATTATAGCACCCTCAAAATGAGGGAAGCAATTTAACTGTGTGTTTTTGTACGTGCACTACTATCTTTGTGAGGTTTTAAACATTTATGAGGACGTTTCTGGAATGTGAGTTTGAAGACTGGGTCTAGGTTGCATTAAGTTTTGGTTAAAGCTGTGGTTTTTAGGGCATAACAAAGGGGGTATTAATGTGTATAAAAGTACATTATGTGATTGATTATTCATGTTGTAGGCATGCAGGTGGCACAGTGGTGCAGTGGTTAGCACTGTCACCTCGTTCTGGTTCCCGGGTTTGGACCAACCAACCAGGACCTTTCTATGTGGACTTTGCATGTTCTCTCCGTGTCTGCGTGAGTTTTCTCTGGGTAGTCCGGCTTCCTCCCGCAGTCCAAAGACAGGTTCATTGAAGATTCTAAATTGACCATTAGTATGAATCTGAGTGTGAATGGTTGTGGGTCCTTCGATGGGCTATCTTGCCCAATGTCAGATAATAGATAATGGATGTTGTGGGGTTTAAATTCTTCATTGTGTCTACTGCACAGACTGTTTATAAAAATGGACGTAGTCACCGCAGGTCCAGAAAGTGAAGCCAATGCGGAAGCGCCTAAAACCTGTATTCCCTGGAATGACCAGCAGAGGGCATTCCACTGGTTGCAACAACAAAAACAGTTGGTTTCCATAGAAGTCTATGAGAAAATGACCCTCTTTTCGCACTTGATTCATAACATCAGAAAACATTTTCCTGAGGAGTTTACGGTCTTTTAAGGATACCTTGTGATTGACAGCTATTATCGTCCAACGATCGTCACAGGTGTGAGTTGACGTGCAGTGGATGAGCTGTCAGTCAGCCATGAATCCAGTGAAACCAATAATGCACTGCTTTGTAAACCAGCAGGATACTCAAATTACCTTTTTCCTAGGACTGCGACAAAGGATTGTATTCATCATGAAATTATTTAACCAAACAGATCGATTACTTGTTGAAATGTGTGAAAACGCCCATTTAAATACCCCAGAGCTCAGGGCGACTTCATCGAACGTCTCATTTTGTCAAAATAAGTCAAATTTTATCAAATATATTATAAATTACAGACTAGAAAAGCAGGAAATGCTCACAGACAGTATTTGTTGTGAGATATATACCTATATATATAAAATACAGTAAGCTTTTATCCCACCACATGTGTTTATGTGCACTTTTACACACTCAGTCCTTCCCTGAAGCCCCCTGGGCAATGGGAATAATGTCAAAGCTCCTGTCCAGCGAGACAGACTGAGAGAGAGAGCAACCAGCTGAAAAAAGAAGTAAGGTATGTGTCGTAAAAGGCGATCTCTTTTTCATTTGCCAACTCCTGCTCTGCGTGATGAGAAGAGAACAAGTCAGAATGGAAAAAAATCTACGAGAATGAGAGAGACGAAGACTTTGGACATTGGAGGAGAGAGAAACAACGCTACAGGGGATAAATAAAAATAAATAAAAAGCATGTGTCCTACAAAAGGTGTTCTGTATTTCATCGGCCATCTCCAGGAGCGGTGTGGTGTGCTGAAGCCCCAGGGTGGGGGGACGAGTAGCCACTCTAAATGTGTGTAACCCACATAAAGAAATTGTTTCTGGGAGATCGGGCCCTGTAAATTCATTCCTAGCCGCCAGCCCTGTTCTTATCCCACCTCCCAAAGGTGAGCTATAACATCCAAACACATATATTTTTTATTCTTTCTATCTACCACACGCACGCACGCACGCACGCACGCACGCACGCACGCACACATGCACGCACACACACACACACACACACACACACACACACACACACACACACACACACACACAAACTAACACGCACTCACGCACACACACACAAACTAACACGCACGCACACACGCACACACACACACACACACACACACACACACTAACACGCACACACACACACACACGCACACACACACACACACACACACACACACACACACACGCACGCACACCTTCCCTCTCCCACAAAAACACATATTACAGCAGAACCTCTTTTTATCTATATACAATTTTTGGTCACGATGCACAGTGATATACACATAGGGTCTGTTTATTTACACACACACACACACACACACACACACACACACACACACACACCCCACGGCTTTGCTCCCAAATGGCTTCAGTGGGACAGTAGTGGTGACGGCTACAAAAACATTGGTACCTGCCGTGGAACAGAACCGCAGCAGAGAGAAACAGCAGCAGATGCTGCGCTCACAGCTCCAGGATTACCTTAGCCTGAACAAACTCCATTACTGCCTCTATTACCCAGGTATACACAGCCCAGGAAAAAGCACTTTGCAGAGCCGCTGTTTACCCAGCACCTCTGTGCCCCACACACTGTTTCCCCTGACTGCAGAGCAAGGAAGGGCTGAGGAGAGAAGACAGAGATGTATGAGAGGAAAACATGAAGTCTGTCCGTCAGAAAGTCTCTCTGTCTAAGCTGTAGGGCAGTGTGTAACAATAAGTGGGTTAAATCAGTAGTCAAATTGATTATCAATCCATTAATCCCGACAATTTTGTTAAGCCAGTTATTTTGGCTACTTTTCGAGCAAATATGCTAAATACTATTTAGAAATATCATTGTTTCATGACTGTCTTTGGGTTTTGGACCATCTGTCAGAAAAAAGAAGCAATATTTAGAAGAAAACAAATATCAATAAATTTAAACGAATAATCAAAAGATAAATAAATGATAAAATTAATTTATGGTTGCAGTCCTAAATCTATGATTTATACATTTAATTCTGCTATGGTCAAATTTTAAAAAATGTTGTCAGGTTATTTATCAAACTAAAACTGGCTCCAGCCTCTAAAATGTGAGGATTTTTAAAAATGTCATTGATGCCTTAACGAGCAATTTTTTGACATTTTGTTAGAATCGTTCATCAAAAATTATATGAAAATATAAATAAATAATAATGAAAAATTTAAAAGATTATTTTTTTGGAACTGTTGCTCCATAAAAGATTTGAGATCTATTAAATTGAGTAACTGTTTCGGTCATTTATAAAACGAAAATGTCAAATATCGCCAATTTCGACCAAGCAAATATGAGGATGTGTTTCTTTTTTGTAAATAAGACAGTTAAGTAATTATGAAAAAAATATTCTTTAGTTGCAACACTGAATTTGTATGTCATGCCATTACTTAGAAAGTGTCCGTGTCCCCTTCTGTGATCACCATTTCCTTTGACTAATGACGGTATGTGATAGGGCAAAGTGATCTCTCTGTTGTGTGTGTGTGTGTGTGTGTATGTATGTGTGTGTATGCATGTTTATACATTAGTGTTTTCCATAGCTATATAGTATGTGATTACAGTGCCAGCAATACAATGCTGAAAGGCTTGTGCAAAACAGCAAGTGGATGTGAAGAAGGTTAATAAAGGAGAGAATGAGGAGGAGTATGTGTGTGTGTGTGTGCGTGTGTGTGTGTGTGAGGTGTATTTCCAAGGTGAGTGATGAACTGCCATGAATTTGAGTTGAGAGCCATCCATCACCCTCATCAGTGGCTCTGGGGTCCTGTCGTTACACGTATCCCTTCATTTACACTGTTAATGGCCATTTCTCTTCTCCAAACTCTCTGCGTGCCTCTTTATGTTTTTTTTCCCCAGCTTTTTTCCTAAGCTCAGCAAATCACTTCACTGATAAAATGAACTTCAGTACACACACGTCTATACATCAGTATGTGAATGTATCCCTGTTTGTGATGCTGCAGCATTTCCCCAAATTTTTTGTCTTCACTGCACCTATCAAATGAAGGCATAATAAATATTTGGAAAAGAAAAGACCAGAAGTGGTTGGCACATTGGTACACAGCACACTGCAATGAAAGAACTACAGTAACTAGAAAGGCGCTCAGAAAGCTCATACCTCCGCCAAGGCTACCTCCGTGTCTCTCCATGTAAAAGAAGGTGAAAAATTCCGTGATCTACCCGACAATTCAGATTAGCTCCAAAATATTAAAAGGTTTGTCCTCCACAACATTTCGGTGGTCTTTGTGTAATCCTACTGATAAACAAACACACAAATAAACAAACAGCAATTAAAACATTACCTCCTTGGCAATGGTAATAAATTAATGACAAAAAATAAGTAATCAAAAACCTAAGAGATAAGTAAAATAATATACAGTGAGAAAAAAATTAGATCTCACTGTGTTAATTTAATGTAACAGTGTAAACCATATGAAAAAGGATCTCGCTCTCCATCTCTGTCCGTCTTTCACCCAAAAGAAGATGAGACAACACGGCAGTGCTGTGTATTCTGTCTCATGATTTCAGACGCAGGTTGAATGTAAATGTGTGTCAGACTCTCGGGCCTCTCTACCTTTATGAAGCCCAGAATATTTGAAAGCCCACCTGAACATCGCTTCATCGCGTAGCGTCACTGAAGCTGCTTTCCGACATGCACTGATGTCCGCACATTTCCCTGAACTTTTTCCTGACAGGCTGTATATGTCTCTGCAAATGTCGCTCCAGACACTTTTACGGATTTTTACGGACAAGGGGGTTTCCTGCCGACCCCCTTGTAAAATTGAGCCCAGGGGGAATACAGCAGGAAAATCAAACAAAAACTGCAAACAAAAACACTGCTCTCAGCAGTGGACTTGTCGCCATGTCCTGCCTCCTGCACGCTCTACAGCCGAGGTAAAGCCGTGTTTTACTGCGACGCAAATAATTGTGCCTCGCAGAACTTGTAAAAACCAGCGTATTCACTGAGGTGTAATTAACACTATTTCAGAGACATCATATTGTGGTGGAGGCTGCAGTATCACGGAAGCTAATTCACGGGGTGCAGGTGAATCATCAGTGCTATTGTGGTGGCCGACCTGCTCTGACATGCTGCAACTTAGCATGAAAGTAATTTGATGTGTTGATTTTGGCGCGGCCATAGCTCCTGCTAATGAGCGGTATCGCTTTCGGCGGCAGCTCTAAACGGACCGCCGCTGAAGCCGTAGCCTTGGTGGCATCGGAGCTGAGTCATTGTGGCTGAAAGAAAAGAGGAGGCAGAAGTCAGAGCTGCACCGCACACACACAACCCTCCAGCTCTGGCAGCTTTCTTCATCAACAACAACTACGCAGCAATCACTGTGGTCATTAGGCCTGCATAATTAGGCCTGGCCTTGTGTTTGTGTGTGTGTGTGTGTGTGTGTGTGTGTGTGTGTGTGTCCTATATCTGCTCTCCTGAGGCACGTTTGTGTGAATCTTGCCCTGGTCACTCCTCCAGCGATGGTGAGGAGTAAATAATGCTCAGGAACAAATTATGTCTCAAAGGCTGTGACATGGGAACCGCAGCGACACTGATGAACTGAGCCACTGTTGACAGAGTATAATGATAGTAATAAACTCACTCTGTCTTCTCTTTCCTTTAAGACATTTTTTTTTTGCCCGTGCGTAGCGGTGGGCCTGTCCTACTGGCTGCCTCTGTTTGTCTGTGCACGTCCTCTTATCTTGTAGTCTTTAAATGATGTTCTTATAAGTGGAACCACTAGCTATTTCATGGCTGCCCCATTAGGCTGTGAGACGAGCCCACGGCACATGCAATTATATCTAATTATGCAATTATGAATTCAGCATGAAGCTTTGCATACTGTAGATTGGTATGTTTGAGCTGGAGCACATGTACGCAGTTTGTTTGTGGTGTATGTGAAGCTCACTAACGGTAGTGATCAGGAAGTTGATGGAGAAATATTCGTGCAAGAACACACGCGTTTTATTCCTTGATGTCAACTCCTGCTGTTCACTGCTTCCTGGCTGGACCAGCGGAGCTGGGGATGGTTAATATTGTGGTATTGGCTCTGTGTGTCCTCTGTGGCTATACCGTCCAACGGTTAGCTGGAAACAGGAAGAAGTTGAAAAAGGTTAAAGTTCAGTTCGGCAGTGTGTCCCCTTTGACCAGTTTGTATGTGATTAGGATTCTGTAAAGATGCTGAACCTTTTTGCACCAAACTGGGGCCGGAGAATTACCATGCGCTTTAGTCTGTCACTTTTGGCTTCAACCAGATATTACACCGTCTGCCTAGTTAAGAGGAAACACCTTCAGAGGCTTGAGAGCGGAGGACTGTTTCTCCTAATCTGTACGTTTCAACCTTCCAGCATTTCTATTTTCCTAAAGACCCGCTTCAACACCAGCACTTCAATACATGAGATAAAGAAAGCCCACAGTGGAAGAGGGGAATGAGGTACAGTAGGTGGTGCGCTTCAGTGTGTCATGTTTCTCTACGGATCCTATTGAAGAAAGCAGGCGCGGCTGCTAGGCTCCCAGTGTGTGTGCGAGACAGTTCTGACAGTAATACAAGCAGCATCTGGCAAACCCCCTCCCAGGGATCACATCCTTAAGACGGTTTCTCTTACTAATCCCTTCCTAATATGACTAACATTATGACACTGCCATTAGCCACAGCACTCTGAGGGCACACACACAGGGGGAGAAACTACAGCCAGGCATATACATATGCATTTGTATGGGAAGGATTGAAGTATCAACCTGCAACATTTTCATATGAATTACAATGTTTCACTGCTTGGTTTCTGTCACATGTAAACAAGAGCGGTAAATAGCTTTTACATTCGCTAAAACTCCTCCTGCACATCCACTACTGGTTTGGTCATTTCCGGACTAATCCATTTTCTGGAAAATGTTCTTTGCATTTACAGTAAATTGTTGCTCAGCCCGACTTAAGCCGCTTTCAGACATGCACGGAAGTCCAGACATTTTCCTGAAAAGTTTCCCCGACGGCCTGTATGAGAGAACGCAAAGGGCCGCAATTGTTGCGCCGCTCATTCTTCGGAACGTTTCCTTCCAGCCCCCTCACAAAATTCCCCCCGAAAATATCCGAGTCAGCCCATGTGAGAACACAGCATGAAATAATCCAGAAGATTCACGGCGAGCGAGTGGACGCTCTATTTAGGCGCCACCTCCCCGCCCTTCGGATATTTTGTGAACGCGTCTGACTGGGACAATCTCCTGTTGCCTGCTTCATATGTAGTTCATGTCTGAAAACAGCTTGAGTGTGTCAGTGACTCAATCAACAAATGATGAGGAGGAAAAAGCGACGCTGACGCAAAAAGGCGATATCAAGTGCAGTGTTCACTTAGCACAAAGAATGTTTCGTTTGAAAACAATATCCAATTTAAGATTGTCGTACTAATGTTTAGTTTATGTTTTTGTTGGATTAAAGTATATATAAAGAAATAAATACAAATTCCATACATGTTTTGTGCAAAACAGATCACTCTCTCAGGTCCGGCCAGGACGAGGCTCCGCTTTGGAGCAGCGATGGAGAGACGCTCTGAATGCGGAAGAAGAATTCCAATTTTAAAGCCATGAATTACCAAAAGACTGCTTTCAATTTGATTGAATCCAGCTTTATTAGCATTCCGCCTGCCTTTATGTGATGAGGCTGAGCCGGCCTTGTGTCCTCTCCCGGGCTGCAGCTGTGGCAGAGGAGAGCACAAAGAGGAGCTCAATTTGTGATGCCGATGGCTTAAGGCGTTTCGGTCACAAGGAATTACATTGTCAATTATTTTTTTATCAATATGTTTTTCACATGTTTTCTCCTCATACCTCTCAGAGAAATGCTTCGGACCGAGCACGTCTGTCATATTGTGTGAAAACGAGATGGCAGCACAGTTCAGTCTCTATTTCAAATGTTAATTTTCTATGAGAGGAAGTGGTGGAGGAGGAACTCTGATCCTTACATGTCTTCATTAGATGCAAAGATTGGAGCTAGTTTTGACTGCGTTGTGAGTTAAGATCCGTGTGGACTATCAGTGTAGTCCCATATGGTCTAGCGGTTAGGATTCCTGGTTTTCACCCAGGTTGCCCGGGTTCGACTCCCGGTATGGGAACTATTTATGATCAGTCATCCACTAACCCGGCAGTTCAGTCTCAGCTTCCCCTAGTTTGCATACTGATGTGTCCTTGGGCAAGACAATCAACCTTAAAAAGAAAAGTATATAGCAGGACTGTGTGAATGTATACATGTGACTTGTTATGTATAGCACTTTGAGAAATATATTAATATTTACCATTTACAAGAAAAATCCAAGAAGTTTTGTGATATATGTGTTATTTCTATTTACCACTTGCGTGGTAAAGGATCCAAACAAGACACGGCTTCATACTGTGGTGAGGGATAACAAGGCAAATGATCGGGAACCACTTCACTCTGCAAAAATGGTGTGTTATCAGATTTTTTTTTAAAGGTCAAATTCTAAGATGTAAAGTAACTATTAATTATAGCTGTCAGATAAATGTAGTGGAGTAAAAAAATATTTTTTTTCCTGTGCAGTGGCGAGGAGTAGTAGTGTAAAAGTCTTGCAAAAATCCACCACAGATGGAAAAAGGATTAGTGAACAATCCACATTGTGATGATAAAGATCCCAGTTTTCATTGTGCACCTGAATGTTCTTAAATAAGCAAACGAAGGTGGATGATTGGACGCATTTCACAAAAAACTGATTACAGCAGGGGATAGGGGAGTACCCAGCGAGAGTATTAAGCGTTTACCAATTAAATCTCCATCGCCATGGACATACACTGCAACACACAGTTCTCATTTCATAAAGCACTTGTTGTTATATATCCTGTCAGAGGGACCGTCATTAATCTTTCTTGAATTTTCCTTCAGTGGAAAGGTAAAATAAAGAGGTGACGGTCTCTGTAAAAGGTGCGGCATCGGGTAAGATTTCACCGCCCGTGTGGTGTCAGGCTGAGTCGAGGTAAGTCTTCATATAGTCTGCTAAGAGGTGAGGACACGCTGCAGAATGTGCATACTCTTGAATGCACTAATGAGGCCCCCTCTGGCCCTCTGGCCCTCTGGCCCCTCTTTGAGGATTGGGGAAGTGTCCATGGTGCTGACCAGTGCAGGAGCAGCAGCAGCAGTCACTGACGGAGCTGTCCGTGGTGCTGCAGGTGTGCCGCTAGGTACGAACACCAGTGCGTGTGTGTGTGTGTGTGTGTGTGTGTGTGTGTGTGTGTGTTTGGGGATGGGGGTGGGTGGGAGGTTGCTTTAAGGACAGATCTGCTCTCAGTTGAGACTTGCCAGCATGGGGAGACGGTTGTCTCAAGAATCTCCTTGACAAAGCATGGTCCTCCTCACCCCCAAAGGTGTTTGGGAAAGAGGAGATAATGCAATGAGGCATGGTGTGTAGAGAAAAGCCATTTGACGAGGAGTTGTTTGTTCGTGGGGAGAGGGAGAGAGAGAGAGAGAGAGAGAGCGCAGAGGGCAGGGCAACGGGTCACTGCAAAGGAAGAACAACTGCTGAAAAAAAAAAGACTTAAAAGTGAGCGGATGAATAAAGGGTTGAGATTTGCGAGGGAAGCAATGTGTGGTGTGTATGTTATATGCAGTATAAATTGCAGGCATGATGCATCAGCTGAATGTGTGAATCTGTTTTTTAAGGAAACTCCTGATGTGTTCCTGTGTATGCTGTTAAAATATTAAATGACTCCTCTCCAACTTGCCCTCTCCTCCGAACGTATGTGAATTGGCCAGTTTCAGTGAGTCCAAATGCGATTATACGTGCGTGCATGCGTGTGTGTGTGAGCTTGTGTGTTGCGCCTCATAAAGAGATGATAATCGTGACTGGACAGAGCTGGTGCACTTGTTGTCCGTCCCTCGTTTTTGTTCCCCCTCCGTGTCCGTCGCTTTCTCTCATTTTTTACACAACTGTGAAGAATGAAATGGGAGTTGGGGAGTTGATCTGAGGATCCTGTGTGTGTGTGTGTGTGTGTGTGTGTGTGTGTGTGTGTGTGTGTGTGTGTGTGTTTGTATGTGTGTGTGTGTGTGTGTGTGTGTGTGTGTGTGTGTGTGTGTGTGTGTTTGTATGTGTGTGTGTGTGTGTGTGTGTGTGTGTGTGTGTGTGTGTGTGTGTGTGTACACGTGTGTGGGTGTGTGCTTGTGTGTGCGTGCAGGGTAAGCCTAAGGGTAAGCTTTTAGAGGTCTGAGCAGAAGGGTGTGAGTGAGAAGGAGAGGACAGATTTGAGCAGTTATCTCTCCCTGCAGACCTCCTGTCCTGCCTGCCCACATATCCACACACACACAGACACACACACACACACACACACACACACACACACACACACACACACACACACACACACGTACAAGGATGTACACTATTCCCATCTGTAATCATGTTTAGCATGGCTCACTCTCAAACACACACACACACACACACATACACACACACACGCACACACACACACACAAACACACACAGTCCAGTCTGAATGTACTACCAAATTGAACAGAATGCCAATGCCGGCCGAGTCTGGCTGTATCTGTATCTGTAGTGCAGTAGCAGCAAAATCTCTCGACTGTGCCTCCCATTGCTCACCGGAAACAAGCGCTGAGCCGCAAGCAGGCGGAACATTTCCCGGGTTTGCGGGGTTGATGCTATTTTTGCAGCCAGTGTGATGTGGAGCGTGCTGAAAGAAAGTTGAGCTCCCTTCCCTGCCAGACACTTTAATTAGAAAGCTTGCACTTCCCACCGTCTCACCTGTGTCTTTATAGAGGAAGGAATACGTGTTAGGGAGATTCAGTTAAATGGATAAATGAATAGATAAACTGACTGGGAATAAAACGGCGTCTCTGTTTTGTCTCTTGTGAAGGCAGTTTTGCAAAGAGAAAGCCTATTCCTGGTACAGTTGCTGGTAGCAACACAGGGGTGGCATAGCCAAACGCAGACACGGATGCACAAACACAGGACAATGCAGCTGAGATACTTTCATAAATGAAGAAAAAGTGGCTTACGAACAGGAAAAAGGAGATCAGGTAACTAAACACATGCTCATCCAACAATGAGGTGATCCAAATATATAGCGAAAACACAGGGAACTAGGGGATAATCAGGAAAACAGGAACAGAGTTGTATGTGGAAACGCAGGTGATTACTCACAGGTGACACACGAAAGAGCCCCCCCGAGAAACACTAAGGAAGGAAATACAACAACTAAGAAAAGATAAATGATTGCAAAAGAAAACAGGAATTGGGAGGTCACAAAAGAGGAGTAGATCGTGACACCTCCATTGAGTCGGTGGCTGTGTAAGTAGTGCAGCGGTGTGTGTTTGTGTGTGTGTGTGTGTGTGTGTGTGTGCCTGCCACGCCTGCATGCATGCCATAGAGCGTTGCTGTAGGAGTGGAAATCAATGCAGAAAATATAGTGGCAATTACCACAGCAGCATGCAAGTGAACCTAGTGGAACAAACTAACTAATACATGAATAAATAAGCACAGGGAAATGGAGAGCCACAGAATGTGTGTGTGTGTGTGAGTGTGTGTGTGTGTGTGTGTCTGCGTGTGTGTGTGTGTGTTCTTGGACAGTCCTCTGCTGTGCCAGCCAATTAACGAAGTGTGTAAACTGAGCTCATTAAAGAAACACAGCGTTGGCCACACAATAACACACACTTTCATTGAACACACACACGCACACACACATGCACACGCACACGCACACACGTGCACACACACACACACACACACACAGACGCACACGCACACACGCGCACACACACACACACGTGCACACACGCACGCACGGTCTCAGTATCCAGCCAGACTCTTATCCTATTTCGAGCACACCATGCATAGGAAGTGAAACCTCCTTGTCTTTTTATGCAGCTCAGGTCGACTACAAAGTGTCCAGTATTGTCTGCTTGTTTGTGGTCTCTGTTGTGTGCACGTCCTCTTTCCCTGTGTCCGTGTGCGTGCGTGCGTCTGTTTGGACAAGCTGTCAAAGATTGATTCAGAGTTTGTTGCTTTGAACCGACTGCCAAGAGTGTTTCAAGGTCCACACCTACTAACCGCTCCTCTCTATTCCTCTGTGTCGCTGTCTGACTACCTCTTTCCATGACTCTCAGCTTCTTTTCTTACCTCACACTTATCTATTTCAGTCTGAGTTCTCCGTTTCTCTGACTTTGCCCCTCTTTTTTTTCTTTTCAATGTGGTGGATCAAATACGAGCTCTTCAAATGCTTCCTCGTGTTATAGCGTTTGCTTGTTTGTTTTTTTCCTTGGCATTGCGGATAAGAGCTCTCTGACTGCGTCTCTTCGCTTCCTCTGCTCAATGAGACTGAAAACCAAGCAGCCGCAGGAGACTTAGTAGGAAATATTCGTTTGATTCATTTTTTCTCTCTCACTGTGCTCGATAATCACGATTCATAGAGTGGACTATTACAAGCCACCCAAATGAGGGAAACAGAATATAGTTGATAAAACATTCAGTGTGAATATTGATTAAGTCAGTGGCCATGTAAAAATACCAAATATTTGCAATATGTTTTTTTTCTAAGAGATTGTGTTTGCATTTGTCACTGATTTGAAAGTGTTTTACGGTTACTAAATGACAAACTCGTCGATAGCTGTTTTCAGACAAACTCCGGATAATGTCTGCAACAATGGGTCTGGACATTTTCCGGAGTTCACCTTTCACACACGAGGAGATTGTCCTAGTCAGACGTGTTCACACCAACAATTTCTGGAACATTTTGTGGCGTCTGGGTGACAATAATTCCGTTGCAGAAAGCAGTGTTTTTGTTCAAAGTCAGCAACGTGCAGAGTCGCTCGTCGTGAATCATACTGAGATTTTCATGCTATGTTCTCATATGGACTCACTAGGACATTTTACAGAAATGTTACTAGAGTAAAAGTTCCAAAAAGTACATAAAGCAAATTATTATTTCCATTAAGTACCCCACCCCCCAAACATTTTTTGGCTCTTGTTGTATGTTTGTTTTTGTTTTTGTTTTCTATCAAAGAAATAAATTATTTTTTTCTGATTGTTGTTTGCTGTTGTAGGAAAAGACAATGATATAAATATCTTTTACTGTGAAAAGATTAATTCATAATGATTATAAATAATGAAACAAATGAGTCATTAGTAGTTGCCCTAGTTAAACCGCTTTCGCTCCCCTGTGCATGCGTTTGTGTCAGTGTGTTGACAGGAGATTTGATTTGTATTTGTTCTCACATCACCCAAACAGATGTGAGGCTTTTGACGCATCCATGCTATTTGTTTGCTTGGCGTCATGCAATGTTATTTCCTGTGTTCTGGTTGACGAACATGAATGTAAATGCCTAACATACATATGTAGACACACACACACACACACACACACATACATACATGTACACAGGAACTGTGAGTTCATACAGAGGACTTGAGTAAAACCTTTTGAAAAAACGACATCTGTGCGTGGGGTGTTGTGGAATAGGGTCAGAATGTGGGTCTGTGTGCATATCTGTGCTTTTTTTTTTTTTTTTTGTGTGTGTACAAAGGCCGATGTGCCGAGTGAAGGATTAGTAGGATAGGGAAATGAAGCTGCTGTGTCCAAATTTCATCAGATTCTGGTTGGTTATGCAATTCAGTTACCCCTCTGTGAATTACGGCAGATACAAAATGTGATTTTCTTTACTACCCTATAAAAAACTGAGGGGAACTCTCTCTTTGCCACAAACGGTTAACCTCACACTCAATTTAGAGACAAAAGACTATTCAGCAGTACACACATTTACAACAAAGTAGTGGACAGCCAAGCCAAAAAGCTAAGTCCTAATAACAGATGGGGGATTTAACTATAAGCTACATGCTAAATTGCTGAAGGGGACTCGAAGAATTGTGTCATGTTGAACAGCCTGACTGCAAACTGGAAATCAAAGACCCGAGAGCAAATCCTCCCCGGCGGCAAACATGCACGTGTGTTCGCATACACTTATGCAGAAGTATAGCCTGCGGGCCACCCATGGCTGCAACTGTACGCAGCACGCTGCAGGACTGATCAGGGACATATAGTAGATAATGTGCTTGAATGGATTTCTTTAAGAAATTGAAGTAAATAAAAATAAAATCCTCATGCATGGCCTCCGTGCACTTATGTGCTCCATCCATCCATTTACAGTTCATGTGGAAGCCTCTGCTACATGACAGTGGGAGTTTCTGCGGGTCTTGGTGCAACGCCAGTAGAGCCAGGTGGTGGGAATCTGTTGGAGATTAAACTGCTTGGTGACCAGCTACCCGGCTCAGCCTGGACCTGACAGACGTGGCACCCCTGGCTGACTGACCCATGTGGCAGGTGTCAGGGGTGCGGGTGGCAGGTCAGAGCTTGCCCTTATCTCCTTTGTCCCGCCTCGTGAGAGCTGTGGATGTGGGAGGTCAGTGCCCTGTGATTAATACTTGCCATAAATGGCAGGGCAACTTTCCTGGACCAAAATAAGTTTCCTTTCAATCATATTACTACACAGCAGAGGATGAAACTGCACAATTCTGCAAAAATCCTGGAATATGTTCAGTCATGATTTTAATCGTTGCCAGTGCCAATGTTTTTTAAATAATCCTCCCAAACACGGCAAGTACATGAGTGTTTAGGCATGATTAAAATTAGGGTTGGGTTGAAGTTAAGAATATAAAGGTAAGTGTCTTGTCCCAGCTTCCCAAATTCGGGAAGCTGGGACTAAACTGCTGGGTTAGTGGATGACTGACCATAATTAGTTCCCATACCGGGAGCCGAACCTGGGCCGCCTGAAAACCAGGAATCCTAACTGCTAGACCATATGGAACTAGCATTTCTGAAAGCTTGTAGACTAGTATTCAACAAAAGTGTAGATGGATCTATATGTGCATATGTGAAGATTAGTCAGTGGTCTCACTAGCTACAGTTCCATGGTAGCTTCCCCATAATTGGGCCTAAATAGCACAATGCAATGCAGACTTGTCCAAAATGGAGATAATTCTAATGGATATAGGGATGTTTAGTTTTTCTATGATGCAACCCATTATGTGTTGAGAATGGTTTTGCCTGGCGCATGGAGTAAAGAAACCTGTCATGTATACTGAGGATCTTGTTCTGCGTTTTTGTGCATGAATTCAAACCTGGGCTAAACAGAATAGTCCAGTGAATGTGCTGATACTCAGAGAGTGTCATACCATTTGAAGCTTTTCTTAATACCGCCTCACGGGCACAAAGCCCTATTGAGGAAAAGAGGAATCTGAATGAGTGATCTTGAAATGAAAGAAGAAGGGACCTACTTTTCTTCGTAGCTAGAAGGTTTATATTCAAGGACTCTCCATTCGTCCTCGTGCTGTATCCGCTTCCTCTCTCCTGCTGCATTGCCACTGCTCTTGTGTACAGAATATAATCTATGGAAGTCACTGGAGAGCTGCAGACTATTACCTGCTTTGGTCTGGCTGTGTTAAAGGTCAGATATGAGAGGATGCCGCACACTGGTCTCAGATGTCAATACTCGCCGCCTCCCACCGCGTGGATTAAGAGGCAAGGAGATGAAGGCTGCCAGTCTGTCAGTAACAATCTGTATCTCTGTCAGGGGTGCAGGGGTGGAGTGTGTGTGTGTACAAGTGTGTGTGTTCAGAAGGGGCTGTCCTGCCAGTGTAGGACAGTGTGTGTGTGTGTGCGTTGGTTGTGCATCTGAATTGTCACACCCTGAAGAAAACAGTCTGTTATCATGCATAATCGGGGGTGTGAATGGATGTGCATGCATGCATTGTATGTTTAATTCCCGAAAAGCTCAACATGAATCTCTCTCTCACACTCTCACACACACACACACACACACACACACACACACACACACACACACACACACACACACAAACACACACACACGTTTTTTTGATCTGAAAAGCAGCCTGCACTTGTAATTCTTGTCTCTCTGATCACTTAATTGTTTGTCCGCTGCTGTTTCCGACGTTATCTTGTCTGTGAGACCGGGCCCTCCAGCATGAGCAGGAAAGTGAAACACTATCATTACTGTAATTAGCACCTCAGGTCATTTCTTTAGGTGTCTGGTGTGTTGCTCAAATCCTTTTGCACAATTGCACACATATGGAGTCGAAATACAAACGAAAGAACGTTTTCTTTAACCCTTTAACAGCCACTCTCACTTTGGGGCAATTGAGGGAAGGTTAAAACAAATTCCAGACACTTATAAAAAACAACAACTTACTTCTCAGTGTCAAATTCATACTCTCTTTTTATCCATCCCAGGATTCCCTGTGTTAGGGATTCACTGAACTGAAAATGAGATTTCAAACAGCCAGGTTTCTACTTTGTGTTTTGTTAACAGACATCAGTGATCACAAGCAATTCTCTTTTTCCATTTCTCTTTTTTTTCTTCCATTTCCCTAACACACACATATGCATGCACCAGACAATTTTCAAAGGTCTTGGACCTGGTTAGAGCAAAACCATCGTCTTTCTTCTCTGAGTGAAATGGCTTATATATGATTGACTAAAAAAATGAGCAGGCTTTTTGACTCTGAGGCTCACAGCTGTGGCTCTTTGATGAAACGTAACTATGACCTGCAACAAAAGATGAGAAATAACAATTTGCTTCAATTACCACACATATCACACAATGCGGTGTTAAACTATGATGCAAGTGTTCCGCTCAGTCTTGCAGAGCTAACCACAGGCAAGAGACTCTCGGTGCTGTACACATTCTGAAAATTAATCCATGCAAATTTGATTAAAAGGATGTGAAAGTGGGTATTTGAATAAGACGAACCGTGTACGGCAAACTGAGGATGAATAATATGAATAACAATATGAATCGGGGGAATCGACGTGTTCTCGCCTGTGATGTTTGAGAATCACAGATTCATTTGTTCATCCGAGTTGCAAACGCAGAGGTGACAGCACAGTCACTTGTAAGGTGTCATACTGACTCATGCGAATGTATTCACTAACTGAAGACTACCTCGGATCAGAGGTGTGTGTGTGTGTGTGTGTGTGTGTGTGTGTGTCTTTGTGTTTGTGAGAGCACAATGTGTATTGCCTTGCCATTTCATTACATCTGCGTTGACGCATTTTGGGGCAATGGTGTTTTATAATTTTTTTGTGTGTGTTATTTGCATACAAATGTGCATGTGCTTGCGCTCACTACCTGCCAGCCTGAGTATGTATGAGTGACACACGTCAAACTTCTATACCCTGGAGAGGAGAAGCTGTCATGGGGAAAGCAGGAGGAAGGGAGGGCTGTGGTAAAGGCAGAGAGAAGGAAACCTATAGAGAGAGAAATCCCAAGTGAGAAAGCAGCCTGTTCATTAGCAGCATAGGCGCATGTTTGTGTGTGTGTGTGTGTGTGTGTGTGTGTGTGTGTGTGTGTGTGTACGCTGAGCAGCAGGGTGCTAACTAGGGCACATTTCTCAGAATGAAGTGAGATTCTTCTTATCTAAGTGCTTTCTGTCACTTTTTTAACTCTGGATGAACTGCACCGTGTGATTCCATTCCTCAGCATATCAGCATGCAGATCTACCTCGCTGCTACTGAGGCGCTGCGTGTCTTTGTACTCTGAGTTATTACACCACATCACTGGCTAGTCAATTAGTCCATTTCTTGATGCAAGTGTTTCCAACTCTAGAATGAAACTCTATAGGGTGAAAGGGATTAACTCAGTGGCAACCTGGCAACCATTTTCTTTTTGTTTTTAAGCCCCTTTCTCCCCACAACCACCACCAATCCTCAAAATGTCAACCTCTTCACTTTGTGTTTGCTGCAGCATCATTTTTTGTTTTAAATGTTTCTAAGCCAACAATTGTTTTATCAATCCCGGGCAGATTTCTCCTGCTGGTTCTGAGCAGGACTTTCAAAAAGAAAAGAAAAAACTCTTCTATATTCATAAGTCAGACATATAACCTTCCTCATATTCCTCAGAATTGTATTCAAGTTCTTCGCTCTGTGTTTTTCGAGCTCCGTGTTAGAAGTTGAGGATGGAATTAGATTCAAGGAAGGGAATCACGAACAGAGAAACATGAGGATGACTGTGTGTGAGTGTGTGTGTGTGTGTGTGTGTGTGTGTGTGTGTGAGTGTGTGTGTGTGTGTGTGTGTGTGTGTGTGTGTGTGTGTGTGTGTGTGTGTGTGTCTGTTTAACGCTGATAGTGTGAGGGAGGGATGTGTTCCATTTGAGGAGACCAGTTTTCTGTGATCACAACTCTGATAAGAATTGTGGGAAACCACACTGACAGCAGGCCATCCTGGAATACCAACTAGAAACCCACTCTGTGGCTGTCTTTCTCCCTGACACACACACACACACACACACACACACACACAACACACACACACACACACACACACACACACACACACACACACACACACACACACACACACACACACACACACACACACACACACACACACACACACACACGTGACACAAATGTGTATCCATGTTTACGCTTCCTCAAGATGTAGCTCTGAATTTGAATAGGTGTCTCGCATTTGCGTGTGTTTGTGTGTTGCAAGCACAAGGGTGCATGTGTCTAAACAGTAGAAATGATTTACTCAACTTGCAGTGACAGTCTGGGAAAATATCTTCTAAGATGAACAGGATGTAGATAAACCAAATGAATCGCAAACGTAGTTAAAGATGCAATAATCGATTTCATTACAACAACAATGTATCAAATGACAATTTAAAAATGATCTTTGGCTGATTTTAAGCATCCAAAATCATTTCAAGGGATTCTTTTTCTATTCCAGTTATTTGATCACGTTATTCACATTTGTTGATGTCATTTTTAGATGACGGTGTAATGGAATTTATCAGCAGGTACCATCGTTTCTTATTGTATCATTTTCAGTTAGTTCTGACGATGTCACTTGTAATCAGCAACTCTTCCACATGATTGTAGATGGATATGAAAACCCCGGGGTTAGGTGAGACAGGTGATAACCAGCTTCACACTGCAGGTTATCAGGACGGCCCATGTTCACTTCAGTTAAGCCAGATAACGAAAAACGTATCCTGTATATGTTTAACTGGCTTCGAAGTACAAGCCCCTAGTCTTTGACTGACATGAATAAATGCTAATCTGACACTTCTAAGGATTAGATTGGACACATTTCAAGTGCATCCTGTTTGACTCTTCTTTTCCCCCACCTCTACACGAGTGAGACAAAACAAAAAGAGACATAATTACACCCACCAGAGAACCCAAAGTCTCTGTTTGGCCGTCTGTCTCCCTCTGATTCTTGCCAGCCCAGCTGCTGATCTGTCTGCCCCAGTGCCTTCAGTTCTACATTATCATGTCTGGTGTGGGGTGTGTGGGCGTAGGAGTCAATAACTCACCCTGATCTGTTGGCAATAATTTGCGATTGGAGTTTTGGTGTGTGTGTGTGTTGTGTGTGTGTGTGTGTGTGTGTGTGCCAACACACCACATCTGCCAGGCTTGCTGGCAGTGTAAGGAGATGCCTGCTGAGTTGAATTTGCTACGACAGAGTGTATTATGGTTAAATGTTTGTGATGCTAACCTGTCTGTTCCCATATGAGCCTGACCAGGAATAGCATAATCAGCATGAAGAAAAAAAAAGAGCACCACATTCACACACAAAAACAGATCGGCAGTTCAGGCTTTTCTAAAATAGGATGTGCTACTTTTATCTTTTCGTTACTTCGGCCTACTATAGATGACACGTGTGACAGTGGCTTTGTGTGCATGTGTGTGTATTTGCATCTGCGTGCGCGTGTGTGTGTAACCAGAGTCCATCTGTTGTTGTGTATGCATCTGTGGGGAGCTGACACACTAACACACACACACGCACACACGCTCGCACACACACACGCGCACACGCACACACACACGCACACACGCACACACACACGCACACACACACACACACACACACACACACACACACACACACACACGCACACACACACACACACACACACACACACACGCACACACACACACACACACGCACACACACACTGGACAGCTAACAGTTCTTTTGACACTGTAATTACAGCCAGTGATCATGGATCCATTAATCAGCCCTCTTCCTCAGGGCGTCGACTGACCTCCAACAATACCACCATCACCGGTGCGAGGGAGGGACAGAGGGTGAGGAGGGGAGATGGAGGGCGGAGGGAACAGAGGAGCAGTGGTGGATGGGTAGGTGGGTGAATAAAATACGCCGGTGAAAAAAAATAATGGGTTGTGGGCAAATATATGAGAAAGTGAACGGGGAGTGACATAGAGACGGGCAGGGTACATGTTTATGGGGTTGGAGGTGTGCGCCTGTGGGGACTGATTCATTCATGAGTCCGTGTGTGTGCATGTGTGTGTGTGCGTGTGTGATGAATCCAGGCAGTTCACCCTCCACCACAGTGTTCTTTGTTGACCTTACCTACTGTTTCACTGTTACATCATTAGAATGAGTTATACACCACCACTGTCCTGCTGCTGCTGCTGCTGCTATCTATGGCCACTGGTTGCAAACACAAACACTCATATACACACACGCGCACACACACTCGCAAAGGCCTACACCTAATCATGGCAACCTGTATGAAAACAGCATGCATAAGTTATGTGCGACAGGCTCTGAGGTGAAACAGCAAAGATACACGGAGAGATCTAGGGAGCAAAAGGAGCGAGTGGAAGTTTGCGAGATTCCCGCAACTGTTTTGTTTCATTCTCTTTGTTGTTTCGTGTCATCAGGACATGTAGCGTACACCCCCATAAGACTCAATTATAATCCAGCACCAGACCTGAAGAGACTTGTTTGCTCGCTCAAGGACATGCACTGAAACACATACAAAAATCCATCACCCTGAAATCCTCATACCTTCGCTCGGTTTCAATTATTTTTAGAGATATCATTTTCAAATCCTGTATCTATTTTTTTCTTTAGTTTTAATACAGAGTATGAAATCAAATACATAGGGGCAGCACATGTTGTTGTTCAATAGAACAGACCTGCTTTAACCACGATTTGTGCTGCTCCAGAAGCAGTTTTGTATTGATATGTTTTCACTTTAACTCTCTTATTAAATAAATTTCTGCCATCATGTCAATACACCAAGAGTTGCACCACAACGTTAAAACCAGTTACCGGCTTTAATGCTGTGGTTGACGACTGTGAGTTTCTATAGAAACACCGCTAACAGCGATGTTGTGCAGAGCAATATTGACAACTACTTTTTTCTCTTTTGTCTGTACCATTGTCAGGTCATTATTTGTCTGAAACTTCCAGTGTGTTGTATAAACAGCTCCACAGACGTGTACAGGAACAAATGTGATCTCCTAATGTAGGGAAACTCGAAACACAGACTTTGGTTCGACTCACACAGCAACCGAACTTTTCAACGCCGTGATTCATCGCCTATATAGTTACCAGTATCTGTTATATATATATATATATATATATATATATATATATATATATATTTATATATATATCTCACAGTCTTTGCAAATATCCCTGTGCTTTTCATTGAAATATCAATTAATAGAGTTCAATTCAATATCCATATCAAAAATGTATTCATTTTTCCCTCAAAGATACTGTAATTCCTAGGTGCTTCTTTTTTGGAGGGGACTCAAAACTATTCCTGAGTGATGGGGTGTGTGTGTGTGTGTGAGGGGGGGGGCTACTGGGACCACCCAAGCAGATGCTTCATTTTCCAAATTATGCATTTAGGGCAGAGAAATAGGTCTGAACCAGGGGAGTTTAGGAGAGTTACAGAATGAGACCAGATAGGACTGAAGTGTTGTGATCTCCGCACTGTTCTTTAGAAACTTCTGCCCCGTGTGTTATTCTGTCGGAGAAGTCGGGACAAAGACGGGAACAACGCAAAGGCAGGGAGAGAAGATTCACCAAGGACCCTTTCACCTCAGAAGTTTCTGAGGGCATCATTACCTCCTCTTATCTACACACATCACTGATGATCAGACTGTCTCTCTTTCTCCCGTCAACACTTTTTCTCTTTGACGTGGAAAAACACAACAACAACAACAACAACAACAACAACAGGGAATGTGGATTGTTGAGTCCTCCAATATACTTTTATATTGCTCCATTGCCCTTGCGCTCTCTCTCTCTCTCTCTCTCTCTCTCTCTCTCTCTCTCTCTCTCTCTCTCAGCCCCATTTTTTTCTACATAAACTGCAACCAGCAGTGTTGGCAGTCCTCCTCTGACACACATGGATGAATCCAGTTCTGGATGAAGTTTTTCGTGCACAGACTAAAAAATGATTGAGGTTCCCAACTGACAGAAGTTACTTTTTTAACCCAACATGATGGTTTTTAAACAGAGTAGAGTGTACCATGTTGTGTATGTGTGTGTGTGTGTGTGTGTGTTTCCTCTGTGGCAGGTTTTGGTTTTAGAGCGTTTGAGTGTTGTCCTGTAGAGACGACCTTAGCGTCTGGTCCTCATAGGAAATCCGAACCTCCGGTGAGGAACATGAGAGGTTTGCTCTAAGCAGTGGTCCAGCAGCTGCTGCATTTTGTAAGTGATTGAATGCATTAAACTGTTAGTGTCTTATGCACCAAGTGCTTGTATATAAGAGACATACTGTCGCAAGAAAAGCAGCAGCTTGAGTGTCGGTGAGCAACGTCCACAGAGAGAGGAGCCGGGTTGCATGGATGTGTCGATAAAGAAAGATGACATGGAAATTAACTGACAAAAAAGAAAAATCCCCAAAAAGTGTGATGGGAGCTACTGAGATGTGGACGACATCTCAAGCAGTTTTTTTCTGTTGCTCTTCTCCATCATTAATAGCTTTTGTTTGCCGCTTTATTACCTCTGCCAAGAAGGTTATATTCTCACCAGCCTTTGTTTGACATAAAAACCTATCAACCAAATTCTCATGAAATTTTGTTGAGGGGAGGGGCATGACCCATTCGCTTTTTGGAGGGAATAAACGAGCAGATCCAGGAAAAAAACGTTTTGCTTAATGACGATTTACTCAACTTATCAATGATATGTTTGGTCTAGAGTCCAAGAGAATGTCTTCTCATGTCTTGTTTAGTGCAACCAACAATTTGAAAGAAAAAAAGCAAATTAAAATGGTATAAATGGAGAAAAAAAGCAAATCTGTAGATGTGAGTGGCTGCAACCAGAGAATAAGTCTTTAAACGTCTTTAAAAGATTAACCGGTGTGAAAATAGTTGCTGATTCTTTGACTAATTGGTCCAACATGCATGTGTGTAAGCGACCAGGAGAGCGTTCATATCAGTGATGAAGAAAGAGTAAGTGGTAGGGAAAGACGAGAGAGAGAGAGAGAGAGAGAGAGAGAGAGAGACATGGAAGGGGAGCATAGACACAGTGTAAATATACCAGCTGAGGGCAGTGGAGAGGAGAAAAAGCGCCAGTCCTTTGAAAACCACAGTGTGATGAAAAATTGAGATGGCAAACACAGTTGAGAGGAGAGCATAGACAAAGAAAGAGGGAGGAATGGAAGAGAGAGAGAGAGAGAGAGAGAGAGAGAGAGAGAGAGAGAGAGAGATTTTATTGCTGGTCACTTTCACCTGTCTCTCTGGGAGATGGATGGATGAAATCAGACTCTTAAAGGGAGCTGGAAAAGTAGAAGCTGCATTCTTCCTCTGCCAGTGAATCAAGGGGGGGGGGGGGGGGGGGGGGGGGGGGGGGGCACAGCCTCATGTACCTTCACAGTCCTGGATGTAGTTATCTTAAACTCACTGTGCCTAAAGCAGTTACTTATTGTTTCCTTTTCCTATTGCTCACTCAGCAACATTGTAAGTTTTACTCTGCAGAACAACCACTTATCAACAAAGGCTTATAGTACTGGATAGATTTCTAGTTTGCTCATCCAGTGCGTGCAGTAATCTCAGCCAAGAGGCTACAAAAGTCAAAAAACCTGGACTGAAATTGAATTAAAGAAGCCTTGGATTATTTGTTGCACCCTGATGCTGTCCCCTCTCTCTCTGTGCGCATTAGGGACCACACAGTGGAGGCCATTTGCATTTTGCTTTCATATATTTCCTAAATTCCAAAGCTTCACGAGATCCCTACTTTGCATTTGTTTATTAAGTTCAAAGTGGTTTTTTTTCTTCTGTTATTGAACCTCACATAAAAAACTGATGTGTAGTCAAAATGTGATAGATACATATGGAAGTGGTGGGTTGTGTATTCTATGGAGAGAAGGACTTTGATGTTATTTTTGCAGCGTTAAGCCAGCTTATAGCTACAGTGAAGCTAGCGCCTGTAGGTGAGGGATGGCTAACCCCCCCCCCACTTGTCTTTTCCACCTGCATCTGCACTGTAAGCAGACGCACTTTGCAGCGGCATGTGGTTTCTGTTTGTGTGTGTCTCCGTGTGTGTTTGACCCGGGGATGTTTTAGAGGCTGGCTGTGCCATGAGTGGACGATGGATCTGTAGTGACACCAGGATTGTACCTCGCGGTGCAATGAGTTCTCCAGGTTTAACGCAGCGAGCGGCAGACAGGGACAGAGAAAAAGAGAGACAGAGCGAGAGAGAGAGGAGGGAGAGAGAGAGAGAGGAGGGAGAGGAGGGAGGGAGATGAAGTCTGACTCCCTTGGGTCCAATCAAGCTTTAGGGATGTGTTGGAGGACACACATGTAGCAGCAGGAGCTGCAGCAGACTAAAGCTGATTTGAAAGATGGAATGTCACTTTGCTAAAGAGCTGTTAACTAGTGAGAGGCTGAGGAATCGAGGAGAAATGGGCAAAAGCTGCTCAATTCTCTTTTTCACTGCCACACACGCTCGCACACACACACACACACACACACATGTGCGCACACACACATACACTGTTGCGTTTCCACAATGCTTGTTAAATTGGGGGCCTAATTTGAAGCCGCTGGCTTTCCCCTCCACAGGTCACATGGAACGAATTTCTTCACAAAGGCCAAACTGTGGATTTCGTTAATGAAACACACATGAAACACACTCATGCTTACACACACACACACACACACACACACACAGACATGCTATTGGCAGGATCAGGGAGGCCTAATCAGGCTGAAATATCCCAAGGAGGCAATTAGATTTCGAGAGCCATATCTCGAGTTTGGCTACAAAACAAATCCTTCAATTAAGTTACAAGAAAACTTTGATTTCCTCTGACGAGTCATTGTGCTATTGTGTTCCATCTCATTTGCATTTGCATTAGCTGCGTGCTAACTTGGCCACATTTATTCTCCCATTGAGATAAAGTACAGGTGTGAGACAAACACACACACACGCACACACAGTCTTCATGGCTTATTTTCTTCCGGTTTTGAAATAGTGTCTCCCATGGAAGTTACCCAAGGTTTTGACCTTAAGAACCTTCTTTGTGACCGGCTGTGTGCGTGTGCATGTTTATCAATGTGAGCTGGGATGAGCTCCAGTCCTTGGCAACCTCGCAGAGGATAAATGGATGTGGATGAAAAAATTCAACTGGAAAACATTCACGTTCAGAACGAGAATTTGAACAGGGCCAGGCTTCTTCCCGCCTTGTCTGTAGATGCTAACGTCAGAGACAAAGCTAACATGCTAATGCATACCAGGAAATTTTAACCCAAGTTAGCGTCTTAGTCCAGCAAGTTAACACATTTGTTGACACTCTAGCCAATAGCTGTAGAGGCATTTCATCTAAAACTGTGAATGCAAGTCTCATGGTGGTCCGAAAGGGAACACCAGGCACTCTCCCAGGTCAATAGACATCGCATGATAATCATGACTTTCTGTACAAATTCGGTCAACCAGTTCATCCAAAGTGGCAGACTGATGGACTTTGCCTTCCCTAGAGCCACGGCTACATATCATTTGGCTAAAAACAAATCTGCATAAGTCAGTGGGGTATTTTGGATGGAACTATCCAGTTGGCAGGGTTATCTGCAGCTCCAGTACATTCAGGTCAACAAATATATACTCATTTACTAAATGACGAGGAGTAAGTAACAGAGTGTAAATGTAGGAGATTAACCAACTTGAACATGAGTTTAAATGTGATTAATACTGAAATATACTCAAATATTTAATGTAATAACCAAACAATTTGCCGGAGAAAGAATTCCCCAACTCAGGATACTAACTGACACGATGTTCAAGTGCTCTCACCGATATTTGTCGTCCAGTTTTGAAATGTTATAACACCAGTCTGCCTCGTTTCCTTCCCTCCCCTTCATCCTTGTACCATTATCTTGCTGTTCTCCATTTTCTGAGACACAATATAGTCTGTCTCACACTCATTTACTCTGACTCATCAATATAATATAGCTGAGTTTTCTCAAGAAATGGCATCTGCGTATTAGCATAATTCAGAATGCAGCTATAACCCAGAGACACTTTGCACTCTTGGACGTCTGGAGTAGATTTTCAAGTCACGGATATTTATATTCATATTTTTATTAAGTGTTGGAGCACAGGCTCATAACCAACCCTTCTTTTCATGTGGTCTTGGTTTGGTTGTTGAATCAGCCCAAACACAACAAATGAGCAAACGCACCCAAGTGAATTCTACCTATAGCAAACATGTTGGGTCTGAAAAACTCCATGAAGGTAGCTTATACTGTTGCGTCTCAACCTGCTGCCTCAAAACTATTTATTCTCACAAATTATTTTACAGACGCAGATTTAAATAATTTTTCAATATCAAAAGAGACCCTTTCTTTTTCTCCGGGTGAGGGATAACCTGGTGACGGGATCTTCTGGCAGCAAAATCGCTTCATGTTAATTGCCCCAGTGACTTATGTGGAGAGCACAAGCACCCCATTTTCCAAATGGCGGATATCTCAGGGAATGAAAACTCCTTGAATATTAATGTATTTCCACTATATTTTTCTCCTCCACCGTTGGGAGCACAACCAGAGCTCATATGCCCGTGAGATGTCTGTCCGGCTTTAGCTAAGATGCATACAAACATACACGCCTACGCACGCACGCACAAATACAGGCTGGAGATATGGAGGGGAAGCTGATCAGCCATGTGGAGCGGGGAGGGCACTCCAATGGGACTAATTAAAGTTATGGAACAGGCTGCAGAACTCATCGGAGACCACCACTCTTTCTGTGACTATATCTCTCTCTCTCTCTCTCCTCTCGCTCTTTGTTTCTCTTTTGCTCCTCTGTGTTTGGTTAATGAAAGCTGCATCATCCAGGGTCACGGGATGCAATGCTGCTTCCTTACAGCAATTCATGCCGGCAAATAGTATCAAAGGCGTTAAGGAATTTCTAGGTGAAGTGGCGGCTGGAAACATTTTCTTAACACATGTGCATACAGGTACCGTTTTAATCAGACCTTAAAATTTCCAAACTTAGCTCACGTCATCCAACATTTTTGGTTCATCTTGATCGTTAGTGTGTACCAATGTGTGTGTGTTTGGGCATGTGTGTGCGAACATGAGTCATCATCAGCTTCTGAGTCTGATACTGATAGAGAATCAAGCTTTTTTGACGCTATTGATCAGAACTCCGCACGCCCGCTCCCACTCTCTTTTTCGGCCCCTTTCTGAATCCATTTCTACATCACACACCCACTGCTCCTGCTGCACAGACCAGACAACCAGCCATAATGTAGTGCCACTGCATCATCACAAACACTGCTTTGTGTCTAAATGAGCTGGAGAGGAAGAAGACGGCATCTCTGCTTTGTCTCCTAATTATTTACTTAAAGCCGGCCATAGGTGAGGGCAGAAGGTTTGGGGTAAGAGGAGGAGGAGGGAGAGAGGAAAGGATGTACGAGATGAGAAGAGACGAATGGGGGAAAAGAGACAATAAAGCAGTGTATGATTGTGTGTGTGTGTGTGTGTGTGTGTGTGTGTGTGTGCCTTCTAACCAGAGAAAGCCTTGGCTCAGCCTGTCTGGCTTTGCAGCTTCTCCCAGCTCTGGAAATGCCAGGCTACATGACTCATACACCCTGCTCAGGGCTAAACACACACACACACACACACACAAGCTCATGGTAAAAGTGCTCACACACATGTGAGAAGAAAAAGAGAGTGAGCGAGAGCGGGTTAAAGAGCACTGCATACAGCTCTTACTTGTATCATTATGAGTCACTGGCTCGGCGAAGATAGTATATATAGTGTATATATGGTAACCTACAATGCAAACACAGGGTATGCTTCGGCCTTCCAACGCTTTTCATTTTTCTTTGTTTGTTCACCTTTACTGGCATGTTTGAAAAGTACATCCACCCCTATGAAAAAGTATTTAAAGATTGAGTTAACACTAAACCCATGTTTTCACTTCATATTCACTTTATTATGCTTTATCAGTAGATTCTGGTCCCACTCTAAAGTGTTCATTGCAGTGTACTTTTTCTTAACGTAAACTGAATAACACTGACAAAATTTGTCTCAAAGTGCAAGGCGACATCCCGTTTGGATCTGGACAACACCTCCTGAGACAGAAGCAAAAAGATGACAGAATTCTTCCCTTGTGGATGTGGAGAGTTGGAGTTGCAAAGAGATGGAAGGTTTTTAAGGGCAAATCTGCATCCTCCCTAATATTCAGAAAAGACATGTTATTTTGTTTTTAACTGGGCGTGTTCAAGCGAAAAGTTTTTCCTCAGTTGTGTAACTTAGTGTCACATTCACATCCAGTGCACACAAATACGTGTACACAAGTTTAGTTAGTTACAAAACACAGTTTCCTCGGTGGAGAGAGAGAGTTTGTTTTGTCTGTGGTGGAAGTTTTTTGTCATACCCACAGCTCAGACTATAAACGGCTTAAATTGTATGCATCTCTGTGCATAACTTCAATGCAAACACCTCCCAGCATTTGGACACAATACGGCATTTTGTATGTTTTGAAGTGTTTACTCATCTATATCTGCATCACCCACAGATTGATAAAGTATATTAAGATAATAAAATCCCTTATGTTAAGACTTTATTGCTCACTGCAAATAAGACATAACTCTTGTTTTTTATGAGAAAGATTTCATAATTGTGTTTTGGATTTTCCACAAGGCTTATTGCCTTGCTTGTGAGTTTGTGTGTGTGTGTGTGTGTGTGTGTGTGTGTGTGTGTGTGTTTGCGTGTGTACGTGTAAGTATGTGTATGTGTGTGTGTGTTCTCAACAGATAATTGTCAGACCTGAGTAGGCTGTACAAGCTTTGTACTGCTGTGGTCTGGATTGTAATGCTATTCACTCAACAGATGCCATCTATTTGTAGCTATCAAAAATACAGCTACTAGTTAATCACTGGAAAGGCGACAGTGTAGACTATTAACAGAAGTTGGATCATTTCTGTTTTTGATGCTGTTTAGCTGCCAAGACAGATTTACAAGGCACGGCAGTCTTCTCAGTCTTCTTCTGCACTTCATCCTGCCATCCCTTTGTTTATTTCTCCTTGTCTTTACTTCTCTCCCTCTGTGCTTCTTTCCCTATCTCCCCCTCTGTTTGAATGTGTTTGCAGTAAACAATAATTTTGCCCGTGTAAATACATTTCTCTTTGGCAACGCAGAGAGGCACTGGGAGGATTCTGGGAATGTCGGCTGTGTCTATATGTTTCACAGTTATCTTAGAAAATTGTCCAAAGTTCATGTTTGTGTCAGTGACGTGTGGTGTTTTTCATAAATAGGCAAGCAGAGCTGCAAGCAGAGCTGCAGAACCCCCCCCGGTTGACAACAAGGCCATTTCAACCATCTGTGTGATTCAGCTGTTTACTACACAACCACATTAAACATAACAGGATTTTGTGCTGCCTTTTTTTTTATACCTGTGCTAAAATGTTTTGCATACATATCAAATGTGCAGTTTAGAGGAAAACAGTAAAATCACTGATAATCTTCAAAATATTTACCATTAACTGACAATGACGCACTCCAGTCCTAAAATCCTGTAGTTTCCTGCCTCTTACACTTTTCAAACTTGCTGCAGCTCCTGCACAGAGAAACCAACACTTTGATTAGAGGAGATGAAAAGACTAATATGATTACTACAAAGCAAAAGAGAATTTAAAAGGCTTGGGTTTTGTAGATTAAATAGATATGAAACTTCAAGGCGGTGTAATTAAGTCTAGACACAGCAGGTTATCTTATAATTGTGAGGTGGACCAGGACAGTGGAACGAGAAGACCAGGGGATCAGAGAGCAGCGTATCTCACAGTGAGGCAGACCAGTGTGTGACAGAAGAGCAACATTACAGTCCTTTCATCCCGTGGGTTGAAAGGTAGCAGTAGTGAATTGGGTGAATTACTCTATAACTCATCGCCCAGTTGTCACAACTATATTTAACAGCAGTTGTTGAAGGTGGACAAGAATATGTGAGTTATTCTGCTGCCAGGGTACATGAGAGGAGTGAGACAGGCGCTTGTCCTGGGTCTGGAGGAATTGTAGCATGTATTAAATAACAAAAAGGTGTAAGAATATTGTCACAAACTTCTCGAACTGGATATCACCCGTCAGACATCCCAGGTCGAATGTCTACGGTACAAAGTTTTGCTTCAATCTATGAAGTAGATGTGTCGGTATTTCACCAGGGAATAAAATCTTTGACCTTTTTCTAGCACAGAGGAAAATTGAGTGGATCACCAATGTCATTTAAATGAATCCTCAGAGGACTATGAATGTCTGTACAAAATGTCATGGCAATCCATCCTGTGGTTGTTCAAATATTTCAGCCTGACACTGCAATTGCTACAACCATGCAGCCATTGAGGTTAAATAGACAGTGAGAGGTGACGTACCTACCAACAATGTCATGCAATCCAAAGTGTATTCTTATCACAATTTTGCTTGTGTGTTTTTGTTTCTTTCTGACAGAATGCGGGAACGAGGTCCTTGCATTTGTGGAGTAGGTGTGTGGAGTCTACTGCTGTCCCTCTGTTTGGCCTCCCTGACACATGCACACAGGAGCCACACAGGTAGGTCGATGTATGTTTAAATGTCCGTCTATGTGTCTGTGTGTGTTTGTGTGTACAGCATATCATAGTCTTGTGAGTCGGTCAGTGTCTCTGTACAGCATTCACAGTATTGGATCTATCAAAAATTACCACTGCAGGCAGCCTCGGCAGCCAATTTCTTTTTGAATGTTGTAAAGTTGGAGTGACTAGGCCGTGCGCTACCCGGGGGAATGCAGAGGTCGGACTCACAGTGAAATACGGGACCACAGAGGCGGGTTGCCAGCAAGAACACACACAAAAAAGAGTTCTTTAATAAAAGGAAGCGGAGTAAGAGTAATCCAACAAGGAAAGGTCGTCTTAGTTCTCAGACTTTCACGCCTTTGCCGTCCCATCAGGGCGGGGCGACTATTTGAAAATACCTGTTCTTCAAAGCACAGACAGCGAGCATGCACGGAGCCTTATGTGGCACAGTCACCAGCATGATTGAGCCCAGAGGCCTCTTACTACTTTACAGTTCGTTTCTCACGTGGAGGTCAGGTATCTTTGGCTCTCGTGGTTAACAGCGATCACCTGTGTGTGACACTGAAAATCGCTTCCCTCTGGAGAGAGCTTGGAGAGCACAGTGTACCTGCTACGTGCATATGAGTGCTATTTCAGTCCCGCTGTTCGGGTATTAACCTACATGAGGTGGAAATATGATAATGAACATCTTTGTGTCCCTTTGTGAAGGTGATAGTGGTTAAATTTTTGTCTGAAATTGTAGTACAGTGTGAAATGTACTGAACAATTTTTCCAGCCCTGTGTATAGAGCTACAACAAGCAAAATTTATCGTAACTATACTTTCAAAGAGGTGTTGATTTTTAGTTATTGCCATATTGACAGTTGTAAGTTATGATATTATTGTATTGAATAACATACACATCAGCTTTATATGAAATGAAATCAGGTCAGCAGTGCTGTGGAGATAAGTCTGGCTATGAGAGTTGTTGAGGCTTTTTAGGTGAAGCAAAGGACTTTGAATGTGTTGTGTTAAACAGAGCCAGTGGAGGTATCATGAGATAACACGCAAAGATCTTTCAGATATTTTCTTGATCCATAACATGTCAATGGGGCTGGATAAAATCAATCTGCTATTGATTAATGATGTGTTGATTGCACGGTGCAGATCTTTGATGCTCCATTGGTTTAATATGAAGCTTCTGTTGACAACATACGCATTTAACCGAAACTTTTATTTCAATTGCTCCACCAGACTTGTGGAGCAAAGAATGCACCAAGGCAGAGATGTGACTAACATGTTAAAAGAAGATATCAAACAAAAATGAGTAATTTCCAATGACAAGAAACACCTAAGGACATAACCAAGAAGTGACACTAGTGGGTTTGTGTCTGGTTTGACTACATATGAAAGGCAATGATGGCTTGAAAATGTTAAGCTCTGCCTTTGGCTTTCATGTCGAGATAGTGGCATGCACCAGCTGCCCTTCATCTGAACTGGTTGCCCTTGTCATTGTTGTCACCATTTCTCATGCCACTGATGCTAAAGATATTCATACTGCAAGTCCGTGTACTTAACTGCATGTGTCAATATCTACTTTGTCCGACTCTTCCATTATCAGATCACTGAAAAGGAAAACGATGATGAGTTTTTTCTTTAATGCTTTACAAAGAATGCAGTGTCTTAGACGGCATCTGAGCAGAAAATGAAAATTTAACAAAGTATGATCACTTTTTGTGAGTTCATGTATATGTACAGTTAATGACAGTGTGTATGTGTGATTGTGACAGATTGACTCTGCTGTTGTTGGCCTCCCACTCTCACAGAGAGATTCTTGACCAGGCAAGGGCAAACACTTTCATAAATGGCAGGATGGGGAAAAGTTGAGAAAGGAAAGAGGCGCTTCCTTGCTGTGGTGCATCACCGGGCTTTCAGTGAAGTGCTGAGGACTGCACAAAGCCATGAAAACACTGAAAACACTGGGTTTAAAACACTGGGTTTTGACACTCAGAGGATTTGGTTAATGTTAGGGAAAGATCATGGTTGTGATTTATAGTAACTAAAATCATAATCTTTCGCTAATTTAACCAAAGTGTTTTTTATTGCCTAAACCTAGACAGGACTAAGAATGTGATTTTTTGTCTCTGGGGTAACAATTGCGTGCTTTGTTCGCTTTCTATCCCCCAACCACCTCCTTGCAAATCTTCTGGATTTAATAAAAATGTTGTGCTTCTTTCATTAAAATTAAAAAAAAAAAACGCTATCTCTGAACATAATCCTACCAGTGAGTGTGTTGCCACAACAAGGTAATTGGGAAAGCAGTGTAGTTGTACATGGACATAATTTAACTGATACTGTTGCTGAAGCAGTGGCACTAATAGTGGTGCCAGTAATTTTGGTTACAAAGTCACACAGTGTGTGTGTGTGTTTGTGTGTCACAAGTTTAAATGGCGTCGACTTAGTTTTATGACTATGGTCGGGCATTCAGGTGTGATCCTTTTGAGTAAGGGGCTAGGGTGTGCATTCGTTAATGACAGGTCCCGACAAAGATATGAGTACAACTGTTTAAGTGTGTGTGTGTGTGTGTGTGTGTACATGTGTAGCGACTACGTGCTGCTGTTAATGGGTCATTGATTGAAGAGTAAGTTGTAATCAGGGAGTTACAGTGTTATCCAGTTGCAGGTTGTCTGAGTGGGAAAAAAACAGAAGAGTAATCAGATAATTACTGAATACAATCCCTTAGGTCACTTCAAGGTTGACGCTCTCTCTCTCTCTCTCTCTCTCACACACACACACACACACACACACACACACACACACACACACACACACACACACACACACACACACACACACACACACACACACACACACACACACACACACACACACACACACACACACACACACACACACACACACACACACACACACACACACACACACACACAGCCCTGGGCGATTAATACGATTCCTTTTTTTTGTTGCACAAAGATATTGTGTCTCAATCTTGAATATGGAGTTATTACAATGTGCGTAATATATTTATTTATTAAAAAATACGCAATAGATAGATGGCTATTTTAGCTGTCTTGCAAGATAGTCCTGTAAACTGTGACATGAATAGTGACACTAGATGTGGACGTGCTGCAGTTTATGGTTCGTTTGTGTGCCCAGGTTTTTTGCCTCTGGTCATCATGAAGGGAATTTAATAGCATCTCTGACAGGAGCGCACTGATCTGGGCTCAGTTTGCTGACCAGGTGTTATCTCTCGTTACAAGAGGTGATGCAATGGGAGTTGACTGAGCAGTGTGCAGATTCTACTTCAGCTATCGCTAACCAGCCAGCTGTGAGCAGCTATTAGAGATTTGAGGTCATGTCCAGAAACACAAACAGGCAGAAAGAGCTGATGAAGAGAGGTAGAGGTCAGGCTCGCTGTTCTGCCTTTGGTGAAATGAATGAAGTAAATTGGGCGTCCAACCTTAGTTGAAGCGTGTGGTGCAGGCATGGTTAAGTGAGAAAACATGACTGTGACAATTTAAATTGCTGCACATCAGAAGGCTTGAAAAAAACCCAACCTGTGTGTGTGTGTGGTAATGTGAACTTGTGTGCATGCCTTCCTAGCCTCTGTTCACCTTTTATCCTTCAGATTTTTATCTCTCAGGCCAGATTAGAAAAAGCTACCTCTCCTCTGCTGTTGCAGCCTCTCCATCTGTTAAACCATCCATCTTGCTGCAATTTTCTCTTCGTCACATGCGTTACTACACACATCACTACGGAACTGTGTGAAAATTACAAACGCTAAAGCCAGACCACAGAGCTCTAACGCTCTTAGTGGACTGCACATCTCCTGCAATGAAGAGATCTTATTTGCAGGCAAAGTCTCGGCCTTGGTGAAATGTCTCAGCGGCTTTGCCAATAGTCTTGGAGAAACAGCTTGGCTTGAATTTTGAAGTTAAGCGGAACAGCGATTATGCTGATCACTTCACCACACACTGTCGAGTCATTGATTCTCAGTCTATATACCGCTGCAATCTCCACACTTGCCACTGATTAGAAGCTACTAAGAACTTAACCTACTCCGAATGGCCAAGAAATGGAAATAGAGATGTAAGGACTACATGGATGCTGAGATGCATGTGCTAAACTGCACTCACACAAGCTCAGAGGGACAAGTGCATTCAGTCAGGCACGCAGGCAGGCCTGCAGTAAATGCACACACAAACACATGCAAACACACATGCATGCACACACACTCAAAGAGGCTCTCTAATGTGATGTGCGGAGACAGGCTGTCTGCCCTCCTTAGAGGCTGCTCCACAGTAAAGCTGCACTCCATGCTTGGTGTAAAACACGGCTCCATATGGCTTGTGGAAAATTCAAGATGAAAATTACAAACGTGAAATTTTTCATGCCACGAAACAAACCAGCAATTCCAGCATATATTTCACCGGTCAGAAGGTTGAGAGAGGCTGTTTGTGTTCATGCATGAGAGAGAGAGAGAGAGAGAGAGAGAGAGAGAGAGACAGAGAGAGAGAGAGAGAGAGAGAGAGAGAGAGAGAGAGAGAGAGAGAGAGAGAGAGACAGAGAGAGAGAGAGAGAGAGAGAGAGACAGAGAGAGAGAGAGAGATCAAATTAATTCAATTAGCACATTATTCGGAGTAGGTCAGATAATCATAATTACATTTCATTCATTATGTTGACACTTTTGTCCAAAGGGACTTACAATCAACGAGGCATGCAGTATTAGTTCCTAGCTTAAGGGCCCACATTGGGAGGACATGGACTCAAACTACAACCTTCTGTACCAAAGTCAAGTTATATCAGCAGCTGATGATTGCAATTTATTTTTATTCAGTCAGGCAACACATTATGGATAAACCAGGATTGTTCATGTCTCGCCTCATAGGCAGTAAGGGTGAGGAAGTTAGTGTGGTTAATGGGGGTGTGGCCTCGTTGGGCCCATAACAAGGCTACACCCTCATTGTGTGGTGTATTTGTGGTTATCAATAATTACCACAATCTTTCATAATTTCTTTTCACAACATTGAAAAAAAGGGACAACTTTAAAAACTTAGGATAAGAAATCAAAATATGCACTTAAGATGTAATGCAGCAAATGACAAAGTAGAAAACCTACCCCAACATGAGTAATAAATAATGAATAAAGTTATTTTCAAAAACAGAGAGATCCATTCCAACGGAGACCTGAGTCCAGCTTGACCCAAAATGCGGTCGACCCAATTGGAGAGGGAACACAAACACGTGCTATTAATTAATCAATTTGATCAATCAACAATCAAACAGTGTAAAAGACCAGCAACATAGTATAATAATAAAAAATAAAAATTAATTGAAGTCAAAGAAACTCAAACAATACATCTATATGCTTCAAAGGCAAATTCATATTAATAATAAAAAGTTACCAAGCGGACCGGTGAAGACTTCTTCCCCGAGGTGCCATGAAGACTAGACGAGGGTGCTGCAAGATTTGCTCATTTCATTTATCATTTATTATTTTAATGGTGTTTCACCACATTAAAAAATGAGGAGATATTTAACTTACATTAACTACACTTGTGTTTTAAGTTTTCAAACCTATCAAAATAACTGAGCAATAAATAAGAACATTGCTGTATTTAAAGCCTATTAAGAATTCAAAACCACAGGTTGTGAGCACTGATAAATGAATTCACAACAACGGATATGGAGTGGGGAAAACATTTGACACACAAAAAAAGGAGCAGCATCTTCCAAGCAGGTAAATAAAATTTTTAAAAAAATCACATTTTGTGATGCTGGTCTGCACCGAAAGTGACATTTGCCCCATTGCCTTATAGCCACCAAGATACTTGTTAATTTTGTTCCGTCCATTTGTTCATCATTATATAGCCCCCGACTGTCTCTCCATCTTTCTTTTCTCCCTTGCTCTACTTCAATGGGTGCTGTTGACAAATTCCAAGGAACCACATTTGCATACACTCACCTTCCCCTATCAGTGTGTCCTTGGTAAGGCACATGTTTTAACCATGATGTGTTCAGTTATTAAGAGGCCGGGAGTGTATTTGCTAACTGGCAACAGGCACTCTGGCCTTTTGTAGTCTATCACATGATTATCCTGTGTGACATGTACTGGCAGTGAATGTCGTGTATATATAACCTTCAAGGAGTATCCATTTCCTGTGCATGAAATGGGTTCGTGATCAAAAGGTAGAGGTGTGTTGTTGACAAGGATTGACTTCATAGCTTCATCAGGACAAAATATAAGGAACACGGTATACCAGTGCCACAAACTACAGCTTCCAACATGACCAGTGAAATAAATCAACTCTCTCTTAGGATCTTCATGAAGGGAGGTTTTGCTGTATTTGTCTGTGTTCATTAAATCTAGGTGTACCTAATATATTGGTGAGTGTCGCAACAATCCTTTTTGATTTGTGTCCAACAAATGTGGTCTATAATTACAATTATTACTATCAATATCATAACAGCAGTCGGGGGACAATTAGATGATAATGATTCTATTTATTAATGCAATATTAAACTATTAATGGGATAACAAGCACATTTTCAATGGGCAATGCGTTAGTTATTACATTTCAGACTGTCACACTAACAACATAAAAATGTTCACGGTGGGATTAGAGGAGTCTAGAAGTCCAACAAATCCTCCATCTCATACGATGATCTATATCGTATGTGGTGAAAACAACCATATTGACATGGCAGAGAATCAGCACGATTACTTCACAGAATACAAGCAAATCCATTGAACTACTCGTTTTTTGGTGGAGGACAGTCTCCCAAAGTCAGTAGGGTCCATCCTCTGAGGGCCATGAATGTCTGTACTTTCATACATACATACAAACATATACATACTCTTGGAGTTGCTGAGTGATTGCTGGACCAAAGTGATGGACCAACCACCATTGCCATGTCTAGAGCCACAATTCTAAGGTGGATAGAAATAAATTGTTGAAGAAAAACATATTTTTAAACAATATTTTTCACTTTTGTATGAAAGTCTTGAGGAAACATTTTTTCAGTATAACCACACAAACAGGTAGAATCCCTCCGAAAAACATGCAACTTTAGCATTTATTGACAACCATTTTGAGCCTTCAATTTTCCTCAAGTGTACAGATATATGAGACCCCTTGGAAAAGAATTGCATCATGCACCCACACAAACAGTTGAACTCTCAAGGTAAAAGAAGAAGAAAAAAAGGAAAAGGAAAAAGAAACATTTATAGTACGAGTCTGGGTGCTATGGTCACTGATTATGTGGTTGCACTAATCGGTGTAAATGGAGAGGTTCCTCTGGCTGCACAGTGAGATTATCTCATTGGGGCCCTCTCATTGCATTCATTAGTGCTAATCGTAACCTGTTAGCTCCCCAGTCAACTCAGCATTGACCCAGCCTGGTACATCTCCATGGTTTCTTAGGCAATACCAAAGCCTCTGTTGACTCTCTGCCTTTGGTTAGGCCACTATATGGAACTATGATGGTGTGGATTAACATTAGGGCAAGAGATCTACAGGGAGTCGTTATTAAAACTGTAATGACTAATTAGTCTTGATTGCAGTTATTACAAGTCATAATGAAATTAAATTTCCATTATATCCACGTATCTGTTGGTCTTTGAGTTCCCAAGTCTCCCTCTCTCTCCTTCATCGTTCCGCTGCCGCTCCATTCCTCTCCTTTCCCCTTTGTTTCATACTCTCTCTTTCTTCCTCCTCCCAACTTTTACTTTATTTCACAGTTATTAAACCAGGAAATTTCAATCAGGTTGCAAAGCGTGAATTTCTGCTGGGGCAGGAGAGAAAGAGTGAACTTTTATTTAATGTAGCCGTTCTTTCTTTTCTCCTCTCCACCTCCATCTCGTTTCTCTTTTCTGCTGCAGCTGAACTCAACCTTGGCTCTTTATAGTTTATGATTCAATTTCCAATTTGTCCTCCAGAGGTATTTGCCTGGTGGGTGGCGCAGTGGTTTTGTTCTTATGTGTTTGTACAATATTTGCCTTTGGTATTCATAGAAACACAGTCTTACGGATACATGCATTTGAATTTCCAATTCTGTGTCTGCAATTCTTTCGCTTTTATTTTAAATGTAAGTCATACTGAGATGGCAGCCGCCCTTTCAAGTAAGCACTTGACAAGCAAGGAGAGATGTGCTGAAATATGTATAACCAATACATTCCAGAGTCAAGGATGACCAGATGAGCTTATTTTGGTACCTGAAGGTTGTTCTATCCTGTTACTGCTTGGGTTGCACATTGGTGGATGCACTTTGTTTGAGCCGTGAATAAGCTTAATCTCTCCGCAAAATTTGGAAAACAGAAATGCAAAGTGAAATCAAGTCAAAGCCTATATCTAAACAGTGATGCTGTTATTCTGTAGCATTATTACATTGCGCAATCAATATTTACTTCATAATGATAGATCAAAGCAAAAACGTGGCCAAATAAGAATATGATATAAAATATGCTTCAGTTTTCTCAGTTTGGTGAACTGAACACAATGGATATTTGTCATTTTTCTCTACACTATGTTTGCTTTTCACTAGTGTTTTTTTTTTGTGCCATTCCTAGAATAACAAAAATACTGAGGGGTCCTATAGTTTCTATGTTCTATGTTCTAGTTTATATGTCTCATCCATTTTTCTGCTGTAGATCATTTTGTGTTCGTTAGCTCTTTCTTGAGCTGTTGAATAGTTTTCCTCTTATTTGTATAGTTAGGAATTAACATTAGAAAAAAACATGACTCCATGAATGTTACTGTATAATTTCCAAACACTTCGAGCTCGGAGCACATCAAAGCCTTCTGCTCGTCCTCCTTGGGGCCCATTTGCCCCCGTTTTCCATCCCCTCTAATTCTCCATGTACACTGTTTATGAATTTGCGTTCTCTGGAGATTCTGTATATGTCCAGATGTTTGGAGAAAAAGCAAATGGCTAGATGCTACCTTTTGAACCCTGATGATATTTCAGAAAGGCTTATGGGAGACGCAGGGATCCATCCCGAGCTTCTGTTTTCTCTGCAATGTGTACCAAAAATCAAATTAATGCTTTGATATTGTGTATCAAAACCGAGCCACAACCCGCATTACCCATTGTCTCTTTAGTTACACATCGGTGGTTCCCAAGTGTTGCCTGTCTTCCCTTGGCTGGATCTTAAGAAGAATAACCTCTTTTACAGAGTTTTCCCAGTAGAGCGGGCTCGCTTGAAGCCATGTGAATAATGAATGCAACATACTTATCCTATATAGGAGCTTCACATGTGTAATTACCCTCATATGTGTGGGCACAAAAACTGTAGCCATGTAAGTTCACGCTGTCATTTACCAAAACAATCCATTCGAAGCAGATCTTCAAAAGTTTTTTCTATTAGGTTCTTGCAGAGATAATGGACAACGTCTGCGTTTTGATATCATGTTTGGTTGTTAGGTTGATTGTGATTCAATGTGAGCAGGCGCCTCTGTGCCTCTCTATTGGAACATTTACTAGTGTGATAGTTACTTCTGAAAGTTAATTTAGACCTTTCATTGTAAATAACCCTTAACTGGTCTGAGGCACTCACTAGTTCAGTGGTTTTGGGATTTGGGCTTTTTTTTTTTGTTTTCTTTTATCATTTTCATACATCCCTTTAGGCACCACACGCAGATAATTAAATCGTCTACTGAGCACTAGGTCTAATGGGTGGCAGCCCAAGTGTGCTTTATTTTGACTGGTAAGAGTAGTGCAATTAAGCAGTGTGCTATTTTCGTTTCTTTTAGCTGTAGTATTGTAGTACCTTTAATTTAACTCCATCTTATATTTTTTGTACAAGTGTCTTGCGGACGAATTGCAATCAGATCGCATGTGTGTGTGTGTGTGTGTGTGTGTGTGTTTACTGTGGAGAGCAGCTTTAGTATTCGTAACAGCAGCTCCAGAGCCATGCACTGATGGATGGGATGCTCTTTACTTTACTGATGTACTGTGATCAATGCTGATGCAAGGAGAGAGAGTATTGGAGAGAGAGAGAGAGAGAGAGAGACAGAGGGAGAGAGAGGTAATATGCTGCCTCTGCAAATCTCTCTCTCTCTCTCATTCTCACTCTTTCAGTCTCTCTCTCTCTTTTGCATTAATCCTCCTCCTCTCACGGTGAGTTTCCCACTCTGTTGATCCTGCCAGTATCTGCATATGCTCCACTCTCACCCACATCATGGCCTTAACTAATATGACAGTGTTTCCGTGCGGAGCATATGCTGCGAAGGGCAACTTTCAGCAGATTACTAGATTATAGATTAAGTCCAGAAAGTTGAGTGTGTAGTAACGTGTGAGTGTGTGTGTGTGTGTGTGTGTTTGTGTTTATGCACATCCCTTTCTAGCACAGGTCATGCAACAGGACACAAACATCATGTTTGTCTTACTGTCCGGCCTGGCCTCTCATGTTGCCTAAATGTGGTTAAGAGGCTTTTATTTTTAGTCTTTTGCTGTTGTGAGTTAAATAAAATAGCAGTAATGCAGCTTCACTAATCCTCTCACACAACTAATCCTAGCAGAACACCACTGTAAATACTCTGTGGGCTGCATTAAAGGACAAATCACTCAATCCCTCACTGAGTGTTTATGCTTATTTTGGTTCAGATTAATAGAAATTCTTCTATTTTTAATCTACGGCAGAAATGCCTTGGAAATGACTGCACTTCCTCTTGGACTTTGTATGTTTTCAGTGTGGCATTTGTTTACGTGTCTTTTTTTTAAAAGTATTTTTGTACTGAAGTATACTCAAGCCATCAAGCACATACACTACTCAGTGTGAGAATCAATGTAAGACAGCTTGCTGGAGATGGACAGACATATAAGTCATAAAAGTACATTTGAAGTTACATATGTACAGTTACCTCTCAACATAGTGGTCATGGTACTGTCGATGCCACTGATTTTACGATTATGAGGGCTGCTTTAAATTGAATGATGCTCCTACGTGAGAATGGTTCATGTTTGCATTGCTATCAGGACATGCCTCCATGATAATTAAGAAAAAAGCGGCCTCTTCAATATTTTTGTCAAACAATTATTCTTGTGGAATTTGTGTTACAGATACACTTTCAAGTGATAAAAAAAAGGATGTCAGGCAAATGAGTTTTGTTGCTCATAAATAACCAAAAATCTTGAGATACCTCAAGATTGTGTGTGAATAAGATATGGCCAGGGAAAACAGCAGTGAAAGTAACATATGGCATATTGCAAACTCAGATGACACAGATGAAGGTTACATTGCCCCAAAGCTTTCCCCCAAGTTGCTGAAGCACTGTTTGCAGACTATACTGTACCTTAATGAAAGAAAACACAAATTCTGTTGCCAAGAAAACGGAAGAAACTGTAAAATATGAATCACATAAATAAGTGTTTTTATATTTTTTTCCCCTTCAAAACCAAACTGCCACAGGCTTCTTTAATATCTCCCCTGGTGGGTCTAAAGTGAATTATACAAGCCGCCTGAAGCAAATATCGCTATGCTGCAACAACTTAGGTGTGATTTCCTTTGACAAAATATATATATATATAAATGTGGGACTGTGAGAGCTGAAGGGACATGCAAAAACGAGGGAAAACGCTCTGCCCCTTTAAAGGCTCTATACTCACACGGGTGTTAGTCTGCTGATACGAGCTCCGGAGCTGGGCAGTGCTGTGCTGCAATTACAAAGTCGTCCCACTGTGGCCTTTAAAGGTCCTGTACACCCACACAGGTGTTTTCAAGAGCGCCGGCTAATGACACCTCCGGACGCTAACAAGAATGATAAAGGTGTAATTTGTCCTGCCTTCACAGATGCAACAAGCTACGCCGAGACGTGAAGGAGATGTCGACGCAGCACTTTGAACAAGCGCACACGTTCCTAAGAGGATGTCTGACCAGGCAAATTCGGTTAAAACACCTGTGTTGCTGGACTGTTGCAGCGTTCAAATGGGGTTGTGTTTGCTGTGAGTGCGAAAAGAGTCCATGTCTGTGTCCCGCTTGGTATTCACAACCTTTGGCATGGGAATTTTCGGAAAGCTGAGTTCACAAGTTGTGACATGCTTGTTTAAGACAAATTCTTCTTGGACTTTTTCTTCATCTGCGGAAAAAATGGTGGTATTCCATACGGCCTCATCTTTTCCCTCTGTCAATATGCCTTTGCATTTCCTGCATTGCATTAACTACCAGCCTATGTGGCATCTAAACGACGACGGTAACATTAATATTAACGTCCATTTTGCCTCGCGGCGGCGTTCCCATGACTTAACTACTCGAAAGCCACGTATAACACGTTTACAACCTCCCACTCCGTGACCACGAGCTCACAACTTCCATTTGACGGCAGCGTGCGATGTGAAGGACCTTTACGACCTTTAATAAAGGCAGACACAGTCAGTCGGTAGAACAGGTGCAGGCGTTACTGGTAACATTAAAGATGTCTGATTTCCAATAGACCCAGTAAATAAAATTCATTGTTTACACCTGTCTGTTTCCATGTCAAAGTATCCTGTGTCTTTGTGTAATGGGCAGAACAAACTTAACGGGCCGGACATTTATCACAATAATAAACACAGAGTGTACTGGCAGGGGCTTCCGTTGTCATGGTTGCAAAATAAGCTCATAAAACTGCCAGAGTTTGGTTACGTTTGAGCACAAAAACGACTTTATCTTTACTTAAAGAACGTGGTTTGGATTAGACTTACTACTTCCTTGTTCAGATTACAGGATGTTTGCTGTCATGTTGAGCAACTTATTGACAATCACACCATATTAACACCTTGTGTTCTTGTAACCAGGCTAGCTGTGAATTGTCAACTGTCAAAAATGGCAAATATTGTTTTTCAATCGAATGCTGAGCTGGACTGGCAAGAGAAGTGGCACTTGAGCAAGTGGCTCTTCAGACACATTGTTTTCAGAGTGATTCTTTTTAAGTCGCAGCAGACAGACTCAGAGCTTAGGTTCATCCTGCTGTGTACTAATAGCTCAACTATGGTGGTTGTTCAGTTCCCTTCCCACAGAGTCCTAACAGAGATTAATCATCCCTCCAAAACAAACTCTCCTCTTCTTTCACACCATTTACAGTCAGAGCATGCGGCGCCATTTCTCCTCCCCACCCCTTCCCTTCTCTTTTCTCCTTCATCTCCCCCTCCCTCCCTCTTCTCATCTTTTCACCTCTGGCTCTGCTACCAGCCAGTTTCAGACGCACCAGGGTTTCCCTTTCATTCGCTAGTGAAGGATGGGATGAGAGACCGAGAGCGGCAAGAGAGGAGAGGAGTGGAGAGATGTAATGCTCTGTCCTGATGAATGCAGTTAGAGAGAAAGTGCTGACACAATGGAAGAGGGGCTTAAAGAATAGATGAGCTTAGTGCACCAATCACAGAGCCCATCAAAACAATCAATGTTCAACGACCAATGAAGGTGTTCGACTATATGAATTATGCCTCAACATCATCTTTATCAGAGAAATACATTGAGTAATTCTGTTCAACCATTATTTATGTTCAACAGTTTGTTGTTGCTGTTGTCAGAAAGAGAAAAATCCAAAACTTAGATAAAAGATACAACTGACCCCTGTGCATTTACTTCTCTTAATGCCGTTAATGCCAGTGTCATCAAATGTTCTCAAATTATTCAAGACTGTGTTAACACGAAAGATATAAATGGGCAGGGACCTCCTGATTCAATGCTACTTGATATTGGTCGTTGCAAGTGATAAATATTGCAGGCAAAATTAAAACCTTTAGAAAAGGACATTCTATTGAAATATGCTATACCATCCTTAAGAATATGATCAAACGAAAAGCACAGCACTTGACGAAGGGCAAAGTTGGTGCAACAGGACTGTGATGTGGGTGTTTTCAGCAGCGGGTCTGATAAAGTCAACAGCTCTTCAGTTCAATTCAATACAAAATTCTTCCATTTGTCCCTCAAGGAGCAATTTGAGGAAAAAATTGAATCAGATGTTTGAAATAGACGAAATATACAATGATTTACAACAGGTGCCAAGCCCAAGGTGGTGAACACCCCAGGGGCACATATTGTGTTGAAATAGAGCATTTATCAGTTAATACACAAGATTAAGAGACTATTTCTTGTTTGCTGTTCACAAGTCAGAATTGTATTTGTTTGACATGGATCTAAAATGGATTCTCTTTTTCAGGAATTGTTCAGTATGAAGCTGTATGGACTCTGTTTTGCCTTTAAAAATCAACAAAACCTTGAAAAATCACTTCTTGACATTTCGACAAAGCAAGGCAAACTAGCAATTAGCTGAACAATTTTACAATACTTCCAGCAAAAGAGGATAAATCATTGTTAATAACTGCTGGTCTACATCTAAGGCAGTACTGATGCTGCGGAGCCTTTTTCACAATCACATTTGTACTTCACTAAATGCTCACCCTGTCATCAGACAGTTACCAACGACTTGTAGATCTTCATCTAACCTCTTTATCGCAGCTTCTGAGTGTTTTCCTATTCCCATTTTTCCAAATGATCCCTTACAAAATTCATCTGCCAGATTTTTATCTTTAAGGAGAAAGTGTCCAGTCCCGCCAAGCACTGCAGAATTCATTCCTCCATCACTGTCAATCAGGTTACTGTGTGCTGTAAGCCCGGTAATGACGTGACTTGTGACTGTGCAGTTGTTTGGACATGGGTTTGTTTTGTTCATGGAAAAATTGCTGTTTTGTCCTCTTGTTTTTATTCAACTGTGCAGAGTAAAATAATTTGGTGCGGCACAGCTTGTATGAAAGCGTCCTATTGAAAGTTCACCACAACTGAATAAGAAAGTTGCATGCAAATTTATCTCAGCTCAGCTGGTAAATCCATTGATCGCAAAGAAACAGTCGAAGCGGGCTTATTTTGGTGTAAAATATCACAGTTATGACACTGAGCCCTTTCGGTGATCACACATACTAAGTTTGACTAAAACGTGATCGTGAGACTTGAATCTGTCATCAGGAAACTGAGGCATTAAAACGTATCACTTATCAGTATTCACGTGTAGGCCGACAAGCAAGTGTCAAAGTCTTTGGTGTATCATCGTTATTTTTGATGCCGATTTGTGCTCATAAACAGAAAAATAAAAGATCTATTGTTTCGGCACCACACATTAGCGTCAATATTAAACAACATGAGTACATTTTCAAAATAACATGAAAATCATTATCAGGAAAAATTCCAAATGTAAATTTTGGAACATAAATCCCACCTCTGATTTGGGGGAAATCAGAGCAAACAAGCTCCACAAAGACTTACAGGGTTTGCAGATGACAGCAGCTGTGAGTTGTGTGCTGCGAGTTGACTGGTAGTGTGTGGTGTAACGTATGGGACTGTCCAGTCTTTCACAGGGAGTGAACAGGATGATAGCACACCATTTATCTAGATCTGTGTAACGACACATCAACAACACGGTGACACAAAAATCATAACTCACACACACACACACACACACACACACACACACACTCACATAGACACACGCACACAAACACACAGTAACCTGTTCCTCTGAAATGCGCAGAGCTTGACGTTTATGAGATTCCGTCCTTATTCCCTTGACAGGGAGAGAATTCAGACAGAATGAAATCCTCATCAACATGGCTGCTGTGCTATAGATCTCTCCTCTCAGTTTGCTGACTGACAAAGCCAAAACTCGGCGGTGGGAGGGGGGCTGTTTGGACTGAACACAATCATTGTGTTTCTGTCTCTATACTGGTCTGCCAGACTGACACAGGGAAGGAGAAAGAGAGACTGAGGGAGGCACAGAAAGAAAGAGACAAGACACCACAAATAAAAAAAAAGAAAGGCTGAGATGTCTCTGAATCCACCTCAACTATGCACATTAGATGAGGGGGGGAAGATGCAAACACGCCCCTGCGCTGGGCAGGTTTCTGACTCCAGACAGAGCGAGTGGGAGGGGAAAGGCGGGGGGCGGGGGGGGGGGGGGGGGGGGGGACACGGACAGAAAGGCAGATGAGAAAGGAGACCAGGACATTCCCCCAAGGGCTCGCGGAAAGTCACCTCCACTCAGCAGTTAACATGGCTTTAAAACACAAGGGCCTCGTGCGCACGCTGCCACGGGTTAATGGTCGAGTGGTGATGCTTTGTTAATACATCTGAGCATATTAACAATTTATACCCAATTCACCGCGCTAATATCCCGCCTGCAGCACAAATTAGTACAAATCGTCCGCTGTGGGGTGGTGGCGACATTAGTGGAGGGTCACATATATGTCAGGACACACCATGTGTCACCAGGCCCACTCAGTCGCATGAGCTCATATCTGGTATGATGTAGCAGGACGGGGTGGGGGCTGTGGTGCTGGTGTGGGGAGATAATTCCCTTTGTCTGTGCTGTAGAAGAGCTGCATAGAGGCCCGTTGTGGAGTAACCAGAGGCGCATTATGAGTGACAGTTTGGCACGAACTGGTCTCATGTCAAGTGAGGAAGATTAGGGTTGGGTGGATGGGTGGTTACTGGTTAGTTAGAGGTGGTGAAGGGAGAGCGTTCACAGATGAAGCGCTTCATCAGGCTGCTCCTCACATCCTTATTGACTATTGATCAAATGTCACTTTGGAAGGGAGCCAGTTGCACAACAGAACTGAAGGGGGGCTTGTGAATGCAATCAAAAACAAGCGCTATGAGGATTTGATGAGGTAGAAGCTGTTTTTTTTGTCTTCATTGGTGCAGCCTGACTAAGTGTATCTGAATGGGTCGGGTGATTTTTTTTTCAAATTTTATTTTTTTGGCAAGGCCCATTTTCTGACAGGGATGATCCCCTCTGCGCGGACGCCCACGGCATTTAGTTTTCCCCTTTTCAAATCTAAATTCTGACGAGCCAGTTCCCAGTGTTTCTTCCTCTCTCTCTCTCAATCTTTATTTATGTCACATCGTGAACAGGAACTGCCGCTGTGAGAAAACCCTTTCCAATTGTGGTCACTCTCTCATTCAGTCACTCAGGGACACTGAGCTGAGGGAGGTTGCGTGGTGGGGCAGACTGTGCGTGAATGCTGTGTAGAGAAGCTTGAGCCTGCAGTCTGCGCTTTATCCTGTTTTGTAAGAAGAAAAAAACATTATGGGGCTGAAGTTTTAATTTTAATGCAATTCCACAGCATTCAGTTCCTCCCGTTCGCTTCCTATGCAGTACTTGCTTTTTTTGTGAGAATTTAGATGGAGATAAAATAGAATCATTTTGATCGTTTAATGTTTTTTTGTTGAAAATATTGTTCAATTGAGAATATCCTTTTGCAAATCAGTTTTAGACAAAAAAAGAGACTAAATGAGATTCTTGTCTTCTGCAAGTTTAAATTATTGCACAGCTATTGCAAATTAAGCTGGGCGAGGTTAATGCTTGTTCCTCTTCTTGTTCCTTCGTCTTCTCGTTGTTTGATCTCAGGGTTATTCATCAACGCATTCAACATGAGAAAACAGCACTGGTGCACAAGTGCAGCGCTGGAGTTAGTTAATCTTTTTCTCTAAGCTCTAAAAGTTGAGGAATATTTGCTCCTTGTAGTTGTCATACCCATGGAGACATGCGAAAAGATTGCAGACATGGTAGAGAATAGAAAACAGGGCTGAGAAAAGAAAAGACAGTAGTGGTCGAGTGTGCGTGTGTGCATGCCTCCCTTTCTCTCAATGCTAATTTTCTTGGCAGGCTCTTAAGCAGAATTTTAATTTGCCCTGTGTTTATGAATCGTAACGAATGGCGCCATTTCAGAGGCCGATGTAGTCTTATTATTGACACATGTGCATGGATGTACATGCACTGAGGGGCGCACACACACACACACGCACACAGACACGCACACAGACAGACACACACACACACACACACACACACACACACACACAATGCTCTGGGACACATACATTGTAATCTAATTAACTTGGCAAGCATTGTGAACTAATTTTCTATTTCAATATACACCCTTTGTGAATAGAATAATATGGGCCTTGGGGAAATACATTTTTCTACATATTAAATATATTATTCATGCCTCTATATGTGCCATGGGTATACCAAGTAATCTGAAGTCTATTTTTAGTGTGTTCATTATTATTTATATATTTTTTTAGAGCTTGGCCAGAAGGTCAGGTCACTGTTTTTTACTTAAATCTTATATCTATATTGTGCCTTTTTTAATATACAAGCTCCTACATGCCAGGAAAACTGACAAACTTAGATTACAATTTCAAATGGAGTCATTAATTTCAAAGTATGAATGCATCAGAGCATTATGTGCAACCAGCACTTCCAAAAAATTACCAAAAACACACTCTCATTCATATATCGTGGCAGGCCAACAATCAGAGCTGACTGGGATCGTCTGCTCCTGTAGCTGCTTTGCCAACATCGCCTCCTGGCATTGAAAGTGCGTCTACAGTGATTGTTTGTGTTTTTGTTTTTCTGTTTCCTAAAAGAGCCAACTTGAACTGCACTGCTGGGAAAGAATTCAGAATTCATTCATTGTTTACAATCAATGAAGCTGTCACTGCGACAACAGCTGCCTTTGCTCCTGTAGTAATTTTAGGTACCGACTGCATTATAGGTTAAGCCTAACTCAGGGATGTTTCACATGATGACGAATCCAAACACAGCGGCTCGTTTTAATGAAAGCGGCTAACACAACACATACGACTTAAATGATTATCCAGCCTCCTAATGTGCGGTCACATACATTCACCATAGCATCTGTCCATGGCTACACCTGGCTAACCGCCCAAACACAAGAGCCACGAAAAAGCAATATCTTGGTATGAGTCCTTTTATATTATAGTATATCTTAATTATAAAGAAATAGATCTATAGTTAAAAACAAAAAAGTAGATTGTAAATATGTGAATCTTTTTAAAGCTGTTTCCTATGTATTACATTCCTGTGTATGGCAAAAACTCTTCCTGGGTACCATGGTGTCACATGAGCTGAATTTTGGCCACACTTGGCCGTTTCTTATGGTTTGACATTTAAACATGATGTTTTTTGTTAATATTTTAATATCATAGAGTCAATGTGTCATCAAAGCATAATGCTAAGGGCATAGTGCCTACATGCAGTTTGTCCAGTGGCTACCAACTGTTGTTGCTCCTTTTATTGTAGTAAATGGATAGAAAGGGTAAAGCTCAACTGGCGATGCTTCTCAATAGTGACATACTGTAAAAAATGGATGGTGCAATGTAACAATATCGCTCGCTTGACTTGAGGTCAAAAGTCAGCACTCGAAAACAGTTTGCATTTGGTTAACAGCTTAAATTCTTTTAGGTAAAAGTTCACCTCAATGCAAAAGCACCACATGCATATGCCATGCCTCAGACAGTTATTGTGGCATGTGGTAGTGGCTGTAATGATTTAATTTTTTTAACAGATTTAGGTAAAAAAAAAATATTGCTCCTATAAATGTTCTAAATATGGAACTTACTGTTCTATAGTATGGACCATGTTTTCAGATCCTGAAACAGCAGAGCCTGAACCATTTACGTTTTTGTTGCATTTGTTTATTTCTGCAGGTTCCTAATGATATATGCATATATAGTATGCACTGTGTATGTGTATATGTGTGTGTGTGTGTGTGTGTGTGTGTGTGTGTGTGTGTGTGTGTGTCTGGGAGGGAGGGAGGGAGGGAGGGAGATCCCCAGTCGAAGGATTGACATTTGAAAGAAGTACCCCGCTGGGACAAAGAAAGCTATCTCCGTGTTTCATGTGCATCAGCGAAAACACACACACACACACACACACACTGGTTGTTCAGATTTGGGGCAATCTGTCCATCTGTTAGGCTGTCACTAAGTAGCACATTATCCTTAGTAAATGGGGTTAACAGCCACTGCTGTGTTAAGAGGGGCAGGGGTAACAGGTCCTCATGCCATGAAGGGAGACGGGAGGGGGCTCATAGAGGCAGAGACGCAATGACAAGGTGAGAGAGGAAGAACACATAATAGATAGTGTAAAAATTCTCTGATTTAGAGCCTGTGATTGAAGATAATGGTCTGCTACCCTGCTGAGTTTGCTGTGTTGAGCTAAGAGCAAGAGCGAGCAGAGGAAAAATGACGCACTGGAGTGGCTGAGAGAGATTAAGAAAGGAGGGGTCATTTATGAAATAGCGGTAGGACGATGTAAGATAAATGGAAAAGATGGGAGATGAGCAGAAACACGAGGAGAAGAGAGGAGAGCAGAAATGGATGGATGGAGTGTGGAAAAGAGATCGCAAGGAAGGCAGGCACTAGTGAGGAAACGGAATAGAGGGTTGTGGTCTCGCCCAGTAAGACTGAACAGGATACTTTTTAAAGCATTGTTAGTCTTCACACACACTCAAAGACACACTGCGAAGCAGTCCGAGGTTGGAAAAACTCTGTGTTCATGCTTGCTTTTTATCATAGCAGTGTAGACAGATATTCACAAACAGAGAAAAAATAAATTATTTGCATATGTGTAATCCATGAAGATATATCTGTCCTTCTGTTCATGTCATGTGATGAGACATTCTTAAGCATTTATCAAAGCTTATTGGAGTGTGTAGCCCCCTGCTGCCAGCAACTACCTGCACTGTGAGAAGCTCTGACATACGGGACATCACATCCTGACTATTGAATGATGCCTGTAATATCATGCCATTCCTTTCCCCCCCACTTCCCCTGAAAGCAAGAAGCACTTGGATCCAAGTTTTCTATTTTTTTTTTAAACTTGAATCATTCCTGATGTGAAGTCACAATCTAACATCCTGCTGCAGTTATTTACCAACAAAAAAAAATCATGAGTATTTCAAAACAAAAGCATAAAGTTTCCATCTTATTAAAGATGATTGAAGATGGGAACTGTCAATCAATTAGTTAAAACCATAGCCAAACCTCAAGCAGTGCCTGAATTTAGTAAAAAACATTTTTTTTCAAAACCATTAATGCTACCAGGCAGCAGTGGTGGTTTAAAAGTTGTCAAATTAGCTTTTCAGAGAACAGGCTTTAACAACGATTCAGCTTAGTGCCAGTTTGCTGCAGATCCTGTATCTTCATATCAAAGTAATCACTCAACCATTCATCTCCAGCTCATATATATTTGACCATGTGGTGTACGCTGAGGAAATTTACTGCCACCTATATCAGTATAGAACATTAATATGAGTAATCAGGCCTTAATGAACTTTTACATTCCTCCAGTAAGAAGCTCACCCCTGCCTCCTCATTACTCTTCCTCTCCCACTCAGTGCAGCGCAGCGCACAGCCGCTGTTACTAATGCTGAGTCAATTACTACTGCAGGTGCTGAGCCTAAAAATGGGCCAGGGGGTGTGTGTAAGTCAGTGGGGGTTGGGATTAGGTACACCGTTTGTTGATTTTCCTGAGCTGTGTATCTGCCAACAGGGTTGTCAAGCCAATAATAAAAGAAAGCAAGTAAATTAGGGTGGTGCAAAGAGGGAGGGGGGGGGGGGGGGGGGGGGGCAAGAGGCGGCCTATTACAAAAGTAAAGGTCTAAAGGCTACGGTGTGCATTTTGACCCCTGGCGAGAGTTTTGCTAATGAACGTCCTTTGATCGATTCACATTTTGTCACTGTTACTTTATACACATCAAATCAATTGACTCCTTTTTGCATCTTTAGAGGCTATTTTCTTATTTTGTCAGTGTGCAGGCTTTTAACTTTGAGCACTCGGACCTGGCTATCTACTGAAAGCCTGGATTCAAGAGCACAAACCCAGTAACAATCCAAGACCCACAGCATGAAACTGAACGGACTGAACAACAGAATACTCACCAATGTCTACAGGTTTAAATATTATTGTATGAAATGTTGGTGCACAGGTGAAACAATTGCCCATTTGGCGACCAAAGAATATTACACTTATCTTTGGTAAAAGAACCCACAGCTATGACAGGGTTGACTGTTGAGGTTGTCAGACAATGAGAGACATTTGAGTAGTTTCAAGGAATAATAATGGCCATTTTAATATTTAATAATTTTATACGCAAAACAATCAATAAATTATGAAACACAATGACTGTCAGATGAATCCATAATGAAAATAAATGTTGGTTGCAGCCTTGCAGTACATCTATGATGGATTATTGCTACCTCGCCTGAGGTTCTCTGTCAGGTTAATTACATGAGACACAGAAAAATTAAGCCATGTGGTAACTCAAAAGTAGGTCCATCACAAGGTCGCTCCACTCCACAAGGACACAAGATGGAGGACAGAACACCATTAAACACTCATGTTCGACTTCAGAAGTTCAAATTTCCCAATGAATGGACTTAATCAAATGATCTAGATCATATGAAGTCATTTTGGGGCTGCTTTGGCTTATGAGGAGTCGCTCGCATTGCTCTGATGAAAATCCAGCCCTTGGACCCAGCATAAGGAAAATCAATGAAGTTCATCCTCTGGGGACGATGAAACCATAGAGAAAATTTCATGGCAAGCTAGACCTTAATTTGTTTTGTATACCAACCTGATCATTTGGCCCACACTGCCTAGGTAAAGGTCACGTAGCAACCAAAATGGACACAGACCCCTTGGGGGATCATATCAACATGTCCTGAGTGTGTCAATAGAGGAAAGATCAAGGGGTCCTTGCAGTCACGGAGGTTTGTCCTCAGGAGACTATTAATGTCCACAACTAATCTCACAGCATTCCAGCCAGTAAAAACAGTGTTATGTATGGTTCACCTTTGGACCTGAGGCTGGTCCCAAAGGAAAACCCCAGGAGCGGCCAAAATGTCATTTGTGTTCTTATTTGCTGGCAACATTTACATTTCCAAATTTCACGACAGTCTCCCAGATACATAGATTTTTCTTGTCTTCAAATGAAAGTTTGTGCCTGACAGGATATAGTGACACTATATGAAAGGTAATGTGTTCACCTAAATCCCTAGGAATAATTCTCTGGTGGCCACAAATATTCACACCATAATTTTAGGGCAATCTGTCCAGAGATATCTTGTGTTGGATTGATGGATGGAAATATCCTATCCTGTAGCCCCACTGCTAAAAGAGAAACATGGGGAACCAGAGGATGTGGAAGTATGATGAGACAAACACACAGTGGATCAGATGCTTTTCACTGAGATATTAATTGGACTGGGCTTTGCTGGATTGTTGCTTTGTCCCCCCCTCATTAATGGAGCAACTTAAGAACATTTCAAATCTCTGTTCGCCTCTTTAACATATTCATACCCGGTCTTTCAAATCAGCTTTGTCTCACTATTAAATACTCTTTAGGCAGAGCAGAGTCATTGTTTGCTGCTTTATATTTCATGGCCATGCAGTGTGCGCCCTTTGTTGTATTGTGGGCAGACTCTTTGTAATGGAAATAGCAATAACTTCCAATAACTGTGTACTGCCAAAACACACAGATTAGACTTTGACTTTCACAGACCTAAGACTAAACGTATTGTACTGTATGCGCTCTCAAACATACAAAGCACACAAAGGCAAGCCTATCTGAACACATGATCAAATATACATTGTATAATACACATGCGCACTGTCAAACATAGGCTTACACACAGACACACACACACACACACACACACACACACACACACACACACACACACACAATATTCATGCACACCATGATCCTGACAGGGCTTTTTGTTTGTCCTTGACATTTTCATGTATTTGATGAAAGGCTTGCATGAAAGGTCCATGTGTTGACATCACAAATCTTCAAAAGTGGAGTGATTTCTTTGTTCCCTCCCTCTCAGCTGACTCGAGGGACTTCTGTGCTTGGGGTTGGACTTATTAATGAACCACACGGCTGTTTGCTTGTGTTTATTTGGAGGCGCACACAAAATGGCAGCTTTAGAAGAAGTGATCAAGTAGCCTCCCCCATATATCCTTCATTAAATTAAATTGTGCGTCTCTCTCTCTCTTTCACAGTGCATGTGAAGGCGGGGACGTGCGAGGTGATCGCCGCCCATCGCTGCTGCAACAAGAACAAGATTGAGGAGAGATCTCAGACTGTCAAATGTTCCTGCTTCCCCGGACAGGTTGCTGGCACCACTCAGGCCATGCCCTCCTGTGTTGACGGTACGTACCACTGTTTGTGAGTATGTTTTGTATTTAGAATCTGCACGGCCCTACTGTCAGGAGCACACAGTCATTTTTTTGTGAATAGTAAGAGTAGAATCTTTGTTTAGGCAGAATGTGCGGCAGCATCATAAATCACCGGCGGTATCATAACATTCGATGGTACCACACACCTCAATACTAGTTTATCTAGGCCACATGTGCTGAATAAATTTACCTACAGCAGGCAACACTAGGAAGAGATGATTACGTGATAGCTCCCTAATGCTGCTTCCAACTCGTCCTCCTCCTTTTTTCATTTACAGGGACGTGGGTCCACACAGTGCTTTTAAAAATATCAAATTTGTCAGGCTGAACTCTTGGGACTGGATAAGTAGTTATCCAGTCTATCACTGCCCTTGTTTACTGTTGGTTAAAGCAGGGCGTCCCTGATCAGTATTTGTTATCTAAATTGAGGAAATAATTGATTTATTACAGAAACACTTATCATTAAAAAGGTGGAAATATGCAGTACTAATTGGAAGAATCTGATAGATTCAGAATGGCTGTGATTCGTACATTATTGTGTAATGCAGTGTATTGTATTATTCTACATATATCAATCGGTAATTGCATTGGATTACGTTACGTAATCATCTTCAAATGTCTCTGATTTTCCCCTGGAGTTTTCGAATCAAAATGGGGCCCGCAGCGTTTCCAAACTTCTCCATTTTAAGTGCTTGAAAACAGTTGGGTAGTGGGGATGGCAGATGATGTAGCAGCAGTGATGCATTTTAAAACTAAAACATAGTGATGTGGATGTAGCCTTATAGCATCCATTGCCTTATTAATGCTTTGATCACCGGCTCATTCTGTATCTGTCTGGCAACCAGCTGACTAGTAACATCCAATCATATTCCAGAAATTGCACAATGCAGCTATCATAACTCCATTCTTTACAATTTGCTGATGTGCTCTATCCACCACCCCAACCCCTCTGCTTAGAAGTGTTTCTGGTATTCCTGATTCAACATCTAATGTTGAAATCAATGTTTTTTTTGGGGGGGTAGTGGGCAAGGGGGATTAGTTCTCCCAACACAAGCCTAATTTCTGTTTGAATTCTTTTGGAGTTCCTTCAAAGAGCAGAGTCTTTTGCTGTAAACGGTCAATTTCCTCAGTTGAGTATCACTGACTGAAATATAATTGATTCTCTCTGGCCAGTCTTAACACAGTGATCTCCACTAATGTGACACATCTCTAAGTGTTCTTGGTCTTCAAGTGAAATTGCAAGAAGTCCTAAATCAACCTCCCTCCACAACCCAAGGTCTGAAAAATTAGATACCTATAATTACAGGCTTCTGCTTTTTGCCCTTTTTAGCCATCTGTTTTATGGCTGTTGAGGCTGAAAGGGAAGACTTGTTGAACTTCTCTCTCTCTCTCAGTTTGCTACAAGGGTTTCAGATACAGCATCCATGCCTTTTCTCAACTACTTCTCCATCCAGAAGGGCTTTTCATGTTCCATTATATTCTCAGTGAACAATGGTATGCTCGCTGTTGTGCTGTGATCGCTCATACTGGGCTTTGAGCTCATTTATTTTCAGCGTCCATACCTCTGACTCCTACAGGTAAGAGTCTGTGTCTGTGTCTGCTTTCAGCCACAACAGACTTGGAGCGAATAAGGAAGAATAAATGCATACTTTTCCATCCACTTTGCTTGGAGGAGTCCACTTTTCACTGTCAAACTTTCTAATGTCCGGCAATGCCATCTTTAACGTTACATCTGCAGGGAAACTCGGTCTGTTTGCTTGCCTACCTTAACGAAATGTTACATGGCAACACGTAAGGACACAGATGGCTTTACAGAGCCGGCGTAGTCTTGCTCGTTAAAAGTCTCCCTTATGAAAAAAGATGCCTATCAGGTTTTTGTTTTTTTTCTCTCGAATTTGGACCTGAGTCTGCCAGTTGGTGACCCCTGCTGTACCGCATACATTTGGCCATTTAAAATGTGTTCTGGTTGTGTGCTGCTATGTACTGAACATTTAGGTAAACATGTTTACATGAATGCAATTTGATCAGACAGTGAAGACATGGACGTCAACACTCATTTCTGTGTTGTATAGCCAACATACTGTAGGTGTCCTTGTACTATCACTGATTAGAAATGCATGAAACATAATGAGACCAACTGGAGCCGCACTCCGTCTGTCCCTGTTTCTCTATCCAACGTTGTTTCCTGCTGCTAACTTCGGGAGCCTGATTAATTATAAACGCAGCCGCAGTCCATTATTTCTTTTTTTGTGATGAATTCAGAGGAATTACAAAGATGATGGATGGAAGCAATTTTAAAAGTAATGAAATGCCTACTCCGACCGTTACCCAAATAAACTGTAAAGATATAGGGAAAAAAATCCGAACTATCTTGAACAGTGAAAGTAATAATTTACTGAAGAATAGGGAAAGTACTGTATGGAGAAAAAATCAGTTGTTCCTGCTATTATATGTAGGACTTCAATGTTATGATAAGATAAAAACTCTGGCAACATGAATCACGATAAAAAATACAATCTACAGAAAGTGTTATCTTTCCGGCGCTGCTTTGTTGACAGTGAATGAAAAGTTGACTCTGTAGAGCCGAATGTTTATTTGGCTTTTACACATAAATCAGCTTTGTTTTGCAGTGGTGCTGACAATTCAAAGCTACAAAATGTACCCATACACCCAGAAAATCCCCCTGGCTACTGTTTCTGTGTACACACAAAAAAAACTAAAAACAGTATTTTGCACCCCCCTGCAGCTATGACGAGGGGCACTCGATGAAATCACAGACGAAGGGCTCTGCAGAGCTATAGTGCCTTTGAGTGAAATCCTGTTTCAGGTTTGATCTTCATTAGAAATTGATGAGACATAACTCACGTCACACAACCCTACATTTTAGGTAAAGACAGGGGAAGAATAAGGAAGTATAACATTGCAAAGAAAAGGAAGTTCCACAAATGTCAATGTCAATTAACACAATAACGGTCAGTGTTTGTGCTTAATTGTGTTTATTACTTTGGGTTCATTATTATTAATGTATGAGCAGAAGGGGACAACATAACAATTTTGTAGTTCATTAAAAATACACACACATTATTATTATATTATGTGTGTATTTTTATTATATATATATATGTACATATAGTTGGACTGTGCAAAAAAAAAAAAGCCTCTCTCTCAAAAAGTGCCACTAATCCCCTGGGAATTATTTCACTGGATAAATGGCTTTTTATTCAGTTAGTGTTTGAATACTATGTTGGAGTGACAGTTACTTAAATACGTACACACTAGACATTTAATTACCTGAAAATTGACTGAGAAAAAAAGCCTTTATGACTGACAAAGAAAGGATATACAAAAGAACATTTTCGTTTTCATAAATTCACACATTCAGTCAGACTTATGATATTCAATCATCTTCTTATTCATGTCTCTCTATGATATTTGCCAAAGGCACTTCATCAATTTTATTTATTTAATCAGATTGCATGTGTTTCAAACAAAACTACTCTAAAAGATCATAATATATCCCAACTGTCTCATGCACATCTTGCCTCTAGTTCTGTCCTTTTTGGTTGAAATTAAAATGTAAATGATTCTTTAGGCGCTAATTAAATTCACATGAGTCTAGTCCCAATGAAAGCAATTGCATTTAAAAATGTTCTCCAAAGAAAGCATAACAAGCAGGCTGTCAGAATATTTTCTCAAGGGGAAAATGCCTATGTCATATCCAAGGTTAAAAAGGGGAGGGAAATGTGGACCATATCTCAGTAATTGTATTGGTAATATGTTAAAGTCTTTAAAGTGATTTGGAGGCATTCTGGATTTCAAAATTTGGCAACATAAATTATTAATTATACAGTATATTTATGAATATTTTGAATCGTGTTGTCATATTGTATTTTTATTTATATTGTCTGTTTAGTACCTTAGATAATCTTTAAATTACATTACTGATCAATGAACTTCATATAAACAAAATTCATTTGCAGGATATCTGCAAATGTTTGGTGAACAATTGATGGTGAATGTGAGGAGAGTTGGACAATTTGTTCTAATTTTGATGGACTGGAACATTGGATCTATGTGAACTGATGTGGAGACGTTCATGTTCCTCAAATAAACCAATGAAACAAACAGAAATCTCATATCGCTATCAGGTTTTCCACATTGTAATTTTGTTCATTCGATTTTTGACTTATGTTCCTTCAAATTACATAATCTTGTCATCCAACTGCAAATATGGTATTGGATGGAAACAAACATTCTTTCACATGAATTCAATTTATTTTGCTGATTTTCTAGAAATCTATTTAAAATTTCCAAATCTGGCGAGGGAGAGCTCTGTGTCGAGAATATACCCATGGAAACCAGTGAATGAGCAGATTGAAAACACGAATCATGTGTTTACCAGACTAAATATCTGCTGCACTCTCACTCTCCCTTCATCCAGCTTCCATTGTAGCCCAGAAGTGGTGGTGTCAGATGCATCCTTGTATGGAAGGTGAGGAGTGCAAGGTTCTGCCGGACCTCACAGGATGGAGCTGCAGCACAGGCAACAAAGTCAAGACCACAAAGGTGGGTGTGCACATAGTCTCTCTATCTTTTATATATTTATTTTTTTTCCCTCTCTCTGACACACACACTCTTCCCATCCCTCTTATATATACATGCATGCACACAATCGGTCAGACACCATCAGCTGACCCACTTCTACCTTCATCGTTTTATATCTGTCTCCTCACTTTCTGCCTTCTGTCTTATTAGTCTCTACCCCCATTTGTTTCTCCTTTGCCGCCCATATCTTTTCTTTTTCTCGGCCAATTTCTCTCTGTACTTTCTCCTCCCGCCCCATCTTGGATCTAACATCAAACATTCTCTGAGGAAAAAAACAAGGCCAGGAACAGGAACAAGGCAAATAACACACACACACACACACACACACATAGTGAGAGAGGGACAGAACATCACACTTCCCTTCACTCCCACTTGCCCTGCTTCCCTGCATTTGACTGGCATGCCATCTGACTCGATGCAAAAACAACTCACCACATTGGATGCACCAGACTGGGAATTGTCCTTGGATAGTTTTCATGCTCCAATTCGTCCATGATACTGTATATGCAGTCCGCGCATGTTCTTTTTTTTCTTCTCTTAACTCTCCATTTGTGTCTCTGTATGTGTTTTAGTTGTGGTTGTACATTATATACCTTTTTTTGCTCGGCACCTGTTGGCTTCCCCCTCAGTGGCCTGACCTGAGCAGACTCTGTACTGTCTGTCATAGGAGGGAATATGTGTGCGAGACTCACCTCTTGTCCCTGTGCGCTTCTGTTTCTAACCTCCACCCTTCTCTCTGCCTTCTCACCTTCCATTATTCATGGCTGGGTGCAGACCTTTGTTTTCTGCCTAAATAATTAATTGGAGGCGTGGCCAAACCAGAGAGAGTGCATCTCCTTCGGTAAAAGACGGATAAGAAAAGCTCAAGACTCACATGGTCTCTTCTTTCTTTTTCCAACACTGAGAGACAGTCGACTTTGACTGATAAAGAATTCCTTCCCCACTTTTTCCTCTGCTCACCTCTCACCTAGCAAAGTGGATCTTGCCACTTGTTACACTCGTTCCTTCTTTCCTCCTCAACAGCACCTCCTCTTATTCTCACCCAATACTTGTTGCTGTGCAGGCTCCAGCTCAAATTGTGTTAAGCTGCGCATAAGTGTAACTGAACTTTCCAGAGTAATTTCCCTTAATAAAGAGAAAGAAGAAAGAGAAGGAGAGACTAGCAGAAAGTGACAGGGTGGACGGGCATAATTGAGGAGAGAGACACGGGGTTGATCAAATATTAAGATGACGTAATATCTGAATATGTGAATGCTGTTAAGTAGCTGCTTCATATCATATCAGATCTCATGCATTTTCTTTTATCAACCCCAAAGTGTGCATTTATAATCTCCCCAACAAGATCAAAGCAAACCAGTTTCAGCCAGGCATCGCTTTATCACCGACTCTGTCGTAGCTTGAAAGAGCACAAATATTTGCTGTCTCTTGCATTCAGGTCTTTGATCAATGATCTGTGTTGCTTGTGTTTGTGTGTGTGTGTGTGTGTGTGTGTGTGTGTGTGTGTGTGTGTGTGTATATATATATATATATATATATATATATATACATATATGCTATTTGAGCGTGTTAGCCGATGTGTTTGCCTGATGTTGAAAGGAGTGATGTTTTTTTCTCCTCTGATGTGGTACGCTGAGATCAAGATGCGCGGGCATCCAGATCAATAGCATCGAACGTTCTCTTATAGTCCCATTAAGACCCGCTCGTAAATTGAAATTGACGATGAGGTGAGAGAGAAGAGGGTGAGAGAGAGAGATGCGCACGCACGCACGCACGCACGCGCACACGCACACGCACACGCACACGCACACACACACACACACACACACACACACACACACACACACACAGGGCAGCAGAAACCAAGAAAGAGGCAGGTGTAGATTGATGAGGAAGAAAACAACAAGTAACAAGTAGAGAGTGGAGAAGAAATGTTTGAAGGCATAGATGATAAAAGAGTAACACTTTAAAACCAAAAAAAATTGAAACTGGTCACTTGATAAACAGCCTATTTTTTACACAGAGCCAGCAAAAACACAGAGGAGGAGGGTTTGGCACGCTCTGTCCTCTTCCCTTCCTGGCTGGGAGCACAGGAGAGGAGGGGAGGAGGAGGGCAGAGGGAGGAGAGAGGGAAGGGATAGAAGACAGCTCGATCAATGCCAAATAATATCATATGGATGAGCAGACAGACACGGCTGGGCTGCCAAGCCACTGAGCTGTCATAGACTGCAAAGCAAGTGTGTGCGCGTGTGTGTGTGTGTTTGGGTGTGTACACATGCAGTCATATACACGTATTACCAAACAAATGGCAAGATGGTGTCGGTAGCACATGTAATTTGCTTCCTATATAGCTTGCATACGTCACCACTAAACAGATGTGGCAGTCTGCAAGCACCATAAATCTCTGTAGGCAAAATATTCTGCTAGCACTTCTCTTTTTTTCTCTTTCAAAAAAATGTTTTGTTTACGATCACTTCATGTAGCTTCTAGGGGATTAATTATAAAAAAACAACAATCATATAATTTTCTCTTTTGTGGCTAAGTTAGCCGTAAAGAGTGTGTTCCATGTAGGAAATAAGGGGACATCTGCCATCGGCCCTAAGAGTAGCCATTAGTGAAAAGAGTCAAAACTTGTGGAAAAAGACACAGAAGATGTGGCACAAGTGAGCCTAAAAAAAAGATCCATGGAGATGGACTCTCAAGCACTGCCTGTGTGCTTTGTAAATTGAGATCTAAATATCTAAATCCACTTTATAATTGGCCACAAAACTGCCACTTGCAGGCATAATTAAACAGGCACAGCCGAACGAACACCTAAAGGGACTTTGACTTTGCAGGCGTAGAGATGTAGCACTGTGAATGCACGGTGAACTGGCATGACAATAAACGCCTGCAGACTCTTTGATCAGGCACAGGAGTCGATGCCTGAAGGCAATGGGAGCGGGCCCAGGAAGGGTGGCCTGGAGCCTTTTTAGAGCAGATACAGTAGAACAGTCTCAGCTGCCAGCTTGGAGGAAACGCTCCTCTGAGCTCTCTCGGTGATGGCTGGCCTTCACACTTTTGTTAGCTGGCACCTGGGATGGACAAAGGACTAAACCCACGAAGAGAAAATATTCAGGCGGGACAGCATGTTTTTGAGGGCTCATTGGGAAACACGATCAGAGAGAAAGGCATGCAGGAAAACAGAAAAGCTGTCCTGGAGAGCCTGGCCTATTACATGTCCAAGCATTGGCAGTTATACAGCAATTTGTGTCCGTTTGGTTGTTGGCTGGTAGAATAAGTCTCCTAATAGTTTGATACAAACCAACAGCGAGTGCACGAGCAGTGAAAATGGAAAGAGGCACAGAAGAGACAAATAAACCATGTGATTAGAGCAGCCGTCTCGACAAACGGACGAAAGGACATGGCAGTGGGCCAGGCGCTGAGAGTGAGGCGTTGTGGGCTGACTTCCACGATTCAAGCTGCGTCTTGTTTAGTCTCCTGCCAGAGGAGACCGAGACCACGCTAGCCATGTTGCCGGTGCTCCACCAGCAAGAATCCCTTCCGATTACTTCCAAACAGCGGGCTGCACAGCTCCGCACCACATTATTTAAAATCTTCAGTCGGCATGTACAGCCGGCACTGGTTTCATACTCTCTGCTCTGTGACCTTTACTGTTTCAGGCTGCATCCTCCCTTTTTTTGTGGGCTATTTTCAGTGACCTACTTCTTCTCCTCCTGTTGCAGGTGACCCGATAGTTCAGTCCGTCTCAAAAAGAGAACAAGAAAAAATGGTGGCGGTGATACTGACACAGCACAATGGACCTATCCGTGGTCAGGACATGCACTCAGATGGACTTCAATGAGGAACTGATAATTGTTTCATTTTTCTGAGGATATCCCAAGAAATGGCGGCTGAAGAGACAGGACTCGAACACTGCCTGCCCTCACCTTTAACAAAAACTGAGTGTCCTTGGTCATTAATTGCAGTGGACTGCATCGCCCACAATCCTTTACTAGTACTACAAACTCCAACAAAGTGAACTATACCTTAATAGCACTGGATTAGATGACAAAAAAAACAACAACAACTTTCAACAAATCTCTAGTCTTCATCTCTCTTCTATGGCTTAGTTGTGTTGCATATCCACACTTGGATCTGGATTTTAGACAGCTATCCTGTATTACAAACATCACCATGGAAAAAAGGGAGTGAATCCAGAATGGCTGTCTCATTTAGTCTGGATGACATATTTAAATTTAATTGTGCCACATATGAGACACTTGATGCTGTCAAAAACATTTCTCACACCTGAAACTGAACCTTTTCTTTTCTGGTTTCACCTCCATAATGATATTTTACCTTGAATAGTTTGCAGCTTACCACATGCCATTCTTTTTAAAATGGGGAGACAGTTTGGCAGTCGTCTTTCTTCTTTTGTTTTTTGACAAAGGAAAAAAAAGAATCCTTTCAGGGGTGAGGTTAGACTAATACCAAGTAGATGTTACGGTATATTGAAACATGTAAACGTGTAAAAATGGTTCATGGAATCAACGGGGCTGATAAATTGATGCTCTAATGGTTTTAATATATGTGTTTTTAAACGCCTGTTAACCGCTATTGAGTACATGTGTCAGTATTATACGAAATGAATAAAAACTTTCAAAAGAAAAGTCTCTCCATTTTGTTTCAGCCCTTCAAAGTAATCTCTGAAAAGATTCAGCTTTAATCAATGGGTAGTTTTTCAAGTGCTCCACAAACCAAAGGACTGAATTGTTTCACAAATTGTTGATAACAGCGTGAATTAATTTCCAAACGAACCTTGAAGCGAAGTAATGTCATCAAAAACGGACAATTTTTTTCCTTTCTTTTTTTTCCACATAAAAAAACTAAACAAAACAAAAACTAGACTTCAACTTATTCATCTTTATTTCCTGCTTCTGACAAACAGCATTGCCAACTGTACTGCATTTCCCTGGGCGTCATCTGTGATGTGTGACATGTCATTAATTAGCGGATTAGAGTTCAGAGAGTAGCGTTCACTGACCTCTGTCTAGTGTTAAACAATGTAAGCAGTCTTACAGGAGAAACACATTCGGCTGGATTTTCCACCACAGACAATCCAAGCATATGAGGAAGAGGAAGGATATTTGTATGCTGCACATTTCTGCCAAGAAAACAAACCGGGCAGGTAAACAAGATTTGGTTGCAGGATGTTGGGGCTCTATATCTCGGATTTCGTGGAGCACGATCAACAGGTGAGTTTTTTCAGCAGTGATTGTAAATCGGCAGTGAAAGAATTTGTGCCTAACCTGATCCACCAGATGGTTTGTTACACGGAACCATCTGCGAGGGCTTCGTTAGAAACTGTTTGGTAAATGGCAGGTGCTTTCAAAAGAAATACTTGGAAGGTGATTGGATGAACCATCTGTCTATCACTGTCGATCAGTGATAGACAGAAAAAACACCAATAACACCTTTTTCTATTGAGAAAAGCCTTCAGTGCTGTTCTTTGCTCTTCTTCTTCCAATTAAAACATGCTCTCCGGTGTTAATATTAACTGAAGTTACAGCAGCATCTACTAATGTCCGATTGAATCCGATTCAGTAAGAAACTACTTCGACAAAACAGCAGTGTCTCTGGTTGAGGTTTGATGGTTCAATTCTGCAGTTTCTACACATGCGAGCAGGTCTACAGTCACGTTCGTGTCACCAGAACGACCACGCACCCATTTGGGTGAAAACCAATGATTATGATTCATTTTACAGTCCAGAATAAGAACTGGTGACAATTGAGTGAAGTATCAACTGTTTGGGGGGTCATAGTCCAAGTATCCATTATGTGTCAAGGTACATCAATAACTTTTGGACTACAAATGTAATGAGTGCAGCTCTCATATATTATTGTCAGTGTCATGTTTGCCTGGTAAATGGTCCCTTAATGACAAATGAGATGTAAAGCTATGTTCACACAATATCTAGTAATGTCTTTTGTTACACAAAGCTTTCGAATTTTGTTTTGTTACTGGTCTGAGTGAAATAAAAACAGTCTAACTTTTAGTTTTCTTCAATCTCAGTCAAACAAACTACTTAAAAAGATTTAATGCAAACATATTGGATTGGATTTCGACTGCACCGGATTCATTTTCAAAAAATGCAATCAAGCCCCATGTAGCTGGGGTTTCGGGCTATCGTACTTGTGGTAAACAGCTGTTGGCTGTTTTAGTCAATAAGACCCATTTCCTCCCTCTGCCCCAAATACACAGTGAAATATATGTCTTGTGTAACCATTCATGGCGTTGTTGTGTTTAACAGATTTGACACATCAGCTGGTCCTAATATCTCAGGTGCACTGAAACACTGTCAGCACAAACAAACTGCTGTTCTGCTGCATTTACAGTTTGGGTTGTTAGACGTGAATATGGCACAAATTCAAAGTTTAGGACTGTGAGGTGTATCAGGTACCATAGCAACTACATACCACATTTACCTGTCATTCTGTTGTGTCCTGATGTGATTATGTAGTTGTTGTACAACAGAAACAGTTGTAGCAGTAGTGGGATACAAATTAAATAAATAAAAATATATGTTTGAGATATTAGCAACAAACACAAATCAAGTAAAAATTGAGAAATAATTTATTAATCTTGTCTCATAAATGAAGAAAATGGTCCCGAGATTAAAAAAGAAATACAACGCAGATGTTTCAAAACCATTTCAGTCAACCATCTGTTCACGAAAGTTGGGGAGGGAGATCACCAGCTCGTGAGAAATAATGTTTTCGTAGTTGTCATTTCATATTTGAGGGGTCTTACAGTAAGTACTTACTGATGAACATTTCTCCATTCAGAGTCCAACATTGTTTAAGATTTGAAGTAATATTTAACAGAGCTATCAGCTCATACTCTGTCCCAGACACCACTGACATTATTTTTAATGTTCACTGTAAAATTAAAAGCTCCAGTTCATTACATATCTTGGTCGAAAATAAGCTTACCAGAAATGTGTTTTCTTACTGGTTTCGCCGATATATTATTTTATTTTTTAAATTTTCAGGTACCAAAATCCACATGCTTTAAAGGAGACATATTACTGTATGTGTCAGTTTTGCCTTTCCTCTAGTGTGTTGTATGGGATTTTTTTTATGTATGTAAAAGGTCAGCAAAGTTAAAAAGCCCATAGTCTGCGGTAACGGGAGCTCCTCTCTCCGACAGAAAACACTGCTCCTGAAACGCCACGTCAGTCATCCGACCGATGCTTCCGTACCATATCACGTTGGCACGGAAGTGCAGAAGGAATGCCTAGCAATAGTCTGACCCGCCCCCAAACATAGCCAGGTGAAGTGATTGCGGAGGCCGACACTTACTACATGTCCTGGAAGCGGTTGACAATCACAACAAAGTAGAGCAGCTGGCCAATCAGAGCAGACTGGGCTTCATTGGGAGGGAGGTCTTAAAGAGACAGGAGCTAAAAACAAATCTTTCAGGAAGAGGAGCTGCAAGAATGGACAGTCAAAGGAAACTGATGTGTTTTATGGACATTAGATTATTGAAACCTTTTAATGTATATACGTAAACTGACAAGATAAAAAACTCACTGACTTCTTCAACTTGGTGATGTTACATCAAAAAATGTTCCTTGTCAGAACACATTTGCTCACAGCCACTTCAACTGGACCCAGTAACGGTGCACAGAAACCTGATGCAAATGCTACGACAGTACAACAGCTGTCAGTCAGTGATAGCATAAAAGGATGGATCACCGTAAAATGATCACAAGAACATGACAAGTGTCTGCTACAAAGTTCTGTTCTGTGTATCTACTCTCCAATCAGATTATATATACAGTCTATATCCTGAGAATAAATCTCGAGTTCTCATTCCTACTGTCTATGTAAGGCTTCAAGCTTGACAAGTAAATGAGAAATCCTACTCAGTGACGACCCAGGGGAGAAGAGTACTGTCAAGTATTATGGTATGTGGTATGGTAAGGTTGATGTTGGTTTAAATATAGATCCATTCAAAAAGGGTACAGTACAGTATCCTTAAAGATTAAATCCAAACAGGGGTTGTGCTGTACTGAAATGCATGCAGTCTCCAGTGATGGATGTTGATACTGAGTGGCAGGATGTCTCTGTTGTAAAAGTGATGATGAAGGGGATGACACAAGTGGGCTCAGACTGAGAGATTTGAAAACAAATGTTGGGTTTTAGACTGCGGGCATCTGTGTCTTCTCAACATGACTCACACACACACACACACACGCACACGCACACGCACACGCACACACACACACACATTCGTAAAATCAGCAATTCAATAGATTACTTGTCAGCCTTATTCACTCCTTACATTTTAGTATTTATAATTCTAAATAGTCGAGATGTGCGATACCACTGATTATCTTTCGGATTCAATACTAAGTAAGTAAAACCAAGGTGGTATCGCCGATACCAATACAAATTGATACTCTGTACAAAATATGAGTTCAGAAAAGGGAAATATAAAATAGGCAATTTCAAATTATAGCTGCAAAAGACATAGAGGAAATATTGTCAAACTATATCAATAAACAGTGCACAGTCTAGCACCTAGACACCTCTATGTACTTGGACACTGCCTGCAAGTGTCTCTTCTCTTCCTCAGTCCGCCGCTGTATAACCTTATCATGTTCTGTATTGTGATAACATCTCACATGCTCAACAAGGTTTGCGGTGTTGCCACAGTGCCTCACGGTCCCACCACACATATCACATATTCACATTCAGGGGTGAAAAGCTCAACACATGACAGTGTTTGCACTCAGCCATCATCAACGTGTCTGTCGGTGCAAGTGCGTGTGGTGCATTTATAGAACCGTTGTCAGCATTACTATGACTCGTCATGTGAAGCGCTTTGCGTGGTCAATAAGACTAGAAAAGCTCTATATAAATATAGTCAATTTACCAAATGACTCCTGGGTTCAGTCTTATTGATATAGCAGTACTGTGTGGATGCCACATTCAGTCACGATGTAACATGTAATACTGTAATAATGTATGACAATGTTGAAGTAATCCAGTAGTAGAATAATAAATTATTCAAAATGTGTTACCACATACTTCGAGTAATCTAACAGAATAATTTACAAATGACATTTAAGGGCATGTATTCTGTAATCTGTAGTGGAACACATTGTAAAAGTGACCCTCCCAACACTGCACACACAAACACACACACACACACACACACACACACACAAAATCTTTGTTGCGTTGCATTAAAAGCTGCCTTTCTCTAAAACGCTTTTCTGATTTGGCTAATCTCCTCAGAGGCTGCAGCCTTCAACTGAGTCAGTGTGTGTGTGTGTGTGTGTGTGTGTGTGTGTGTGTGTGTGTGTGTGTGTGTGTGTGTGTGTGTGTCTGTTTTTGTGTGTATTTCCTGGCCTGGGCTGTTCCTGAGCCTCAATGCGTCGTTAGTGCATGTCATTAAAAGATTACTGAGAATAAACCCACATACAGATTCTGACACACACACACACACACACACACACACACACACACACACACACAGGAGGGAATGAAAGAGGAACTAAGCGCTAAACAAATATAATTATAATTACAGAGAGAAAAAAATGTGTAAAAGGGATTTTGACATCAGGATATGACAGCCTCAATTTCTGAGTATACTTGTTAACGGCTCGCAAGGTGTTTCTCAAGCTGCGTGTGAATCCAATCACGAGTCAGCCACATGAGGCCTGTTGAAACTCTTCCGCAGCGTCCTTCATACGAACACACTCTCATTCTCATACAGTTGCACAAAGCATTTAACACTGGTGTTAGGTGCAAGGCAGCCGGTGTAGCTGTAACAGTGTCCTCCTATCTGTCAGACAGCACTGAGCGATCTTCAACACTGTTGCTGAGCATTAATCTCGTCATCTCTGACCGTGCTCCGCAGACGATGCCGAGATTAGTCTGTGTGCTCTCCGCTCGGCGTTGGCAAAGGAAGTGGCTGCCGATAATGGCAGATGTCAGGGCAGATGTTGCAGAGGGCCTTAACGATGACACAGGCTACCATGCTGACACATCACCACTAAAAACGGTGAATGGAGAAAGGTGACATTCTGGGAGTTGAGTGACAGGCCCAAACATGCCTAGCCATGCCTTCTTGTTGAAGTGAGACCAGAACTTCCAGGTTCTCTCATCAAAATGTAATTTTGTCACTTTTTCAACAGTATGCAACATGGCTCCCTCGAGATGAGGGCCATACTTTTTTGAAAAAACAATCTAATATTGTTCATATAATAACTGTTTTTTACTGGCCTATAACTAACACAATTTCAACAGGTTATGCTACGGGTCCCCAGTTTGCTGAGAGCGTTTACTGCATGTCCCTCCTTTTATTCCCCTATAGAAAACTAATAAAATGTACGATACAACTTTGCTTCCATAAAATGTCTTCTTTTAGACTAGAGGAAAAAAACATCCAAAATACTCATTGAGGTGTTTACTTTACTGCACCACGTTTATTTGTGTCTGTGAATTTATGCTAAATCACCAAAAGTTATCATGCTAAAGCTAAATACATTACAGTGATCGTTGTCTGCAATGTTATTGGATTCCAATATTATTATTTTTTCATTTTTTAATCATCCACAATATCAGTAAGTAATGTGCCTGTACAATAGTGGTTTCCAATAAACTGTATGGAATCTTAGAATGCTGTTTTCTCAAATGTAGATGTTTTTTATACTGAGCCAGAAATCTCCTCTTCAGGACGTCTCTCTCACCAAACTTTCCAGTTTTATCCCTGTTCACATTCTGAAGGTTTTTATGAACGGGTTTGTTCATATATCATATATATAACATTTAAGCCCTTAAAACGTGGTGAAAATTGATTTTCACCGTTTAAAAAAGAGATATCCCAAATACCAGCATCAACAAAATGGAACAAGAATTTTGAATCAGGCTTGGAGTCAGCTTTCTGATGTGATTGAATGAATCAATGTGAGAAAACACTGACTTTTAAAATTACATTGATAATGGATGGATACTGGGCCGGCCTGCATCCCTACGTTCAGGTCCTCTCACCATTTTAAATATCTCTGTTATTGGCATTATTTTTTCAACTCCAGCTCATGCAACATTTTATATCTTAACAACATTATTGTTATGCAGTTGAAGTTCTCTTGTTCAAAAAAGTCAGGTCCCTGTGTTTCACTGGTACAGTATCTATGCTAGGCTCCTTTTCTGGGCTTTACGTCAGAACTCCTGAGCCTCCTGTCACATCAATGCTACCTCATCCACCTACATAATCCGACACACCCAAACATCTGTCCCTAGCTCCTCATGATTGTCCTTTATATATATAACTTTCTCATCCCGGATATGTTGTCAAACACAGGTGAGCCTACTGGGATAACTTGAACAGTGGCTGTGTTTCACTTCGATATACCAGCCAAGAGTCACAACCCTTGTATTGGGCGTAATAACTTACCAAAACATATTTGTCAGTACTTACAAGCAAGAACCTTGTGCTTTTCATGATCTTATAAGTCCTCAGAGAGAAAAGTTTTTTTTCTTCTTTTTCTGAGAGTTTTTCCAAGGCTGGTTTTCAAAAAGCTGCAGGCCTGATGAACTAGTTGACACAAATAAACTTTCCTTGGAAAATTATGCTACTATTAACAATAATTGTATTTTATTGCATATTTCATTATTTTAGTTTAGTTTAGGACAGGCATGTAGTTTAAACCCAAAAATGCCAATGATGTGATGAGGTTGACAAGCATGAACAATAAGCTCCGTCATTTAATTCAAGTGTGTTGCATCATGTGCCAAGAGTGTTGCCATTCATAGTATGCAGCACAGTGCCAGCGATACAGATGAGAAAATGAACAGCTGTAACTCTTAATTGTTCCCTTGTGAAACATTAATCATGCAGTGATTGTCAAACAGGCGGCCCTGTCTGCTTCTGCATTATTTCTAAGAAATTCTTTAAACAAAGTGAAGCATGCAAGTTGATATTTAGGCACCGTTTGCTTAGCTCAGTGCCAGCTCTGTCATCTGACCTTGACTTTGCATAATTGGCAGGGGGATCTGAAACTGGGATGAAAAGAAAATTCTCTACAAAGAAGATTGGCATTAAAAGTGACAGTGGATGGGAGATTTCTGGATTTGACACAGTAACTCAAGTAATATTTTGGAAACCAAACTGCATAACTGGGTGAGCGTTGCTTGGGTGGACCAGACAGGGTTAAGATACCTCAGTATCCGATGTTTAATTTGATAATTAACTAACCCTTCATTTTTTAGATTTCCAATTAATAGAAAAATGGTGAAAATTTGTACAAGAGGGACTGTTTCATGTGTGACAAGGTTAAATACAGCAATGCTCTCCGATAACGAGAATGCAAAATATTGTTTCGAGTATGTTTGATTGATGGTTACATCGTTGTGGTATAATGGTTAGAGGTTGGCCACACTGTACCCACAGCTGTCTATGTAAGTGGCACTAAATGGACTGCATTTACATGGTGCTTTCATCCAAAGCACTTTCCAATCTTCACTCCATGTCTCCTACTCACGCATTACATTCACACACAAATGGCAGTGAGCTACCACGCAAGGCTGGACCAACAGGAGCAATGTGGAGCTAAGGGTCTTGCCAATAAACTCTTCGACATGTGGATCGGAGGAGCCAGGGATCGGACTGGCACCCATACCTCCAGGTTCTACAGGTATGTGCCTGCTAAGGGTGTAAATATAATTCCCGAAACATATCCTTGCTGACTATAATTCAATGCACCGTCCAGGTTGTGTGATATTTGTGGCCATAACTCTTCCTTTGTCTGATTCCTCTGATCCTGACACTTGGATAAAACACATGAGAGGAGACAAATAACGGAGGGGCGGGGGTCCTGTGATGCTAGTGCGAAGCGATGGCTTAAAAATAATAAGGGTTCTGTCGTGAGACTTGGAGAACAGAGCAGATCTGAGCAGGTTGCAAATGAACCCAACCGATCAGCGTGACACAATTCATCCGAGTGTGTGTATGTGGGTCACCGTGTGTGCAAGGTGGATGGCATGCAAGAGGGAAAAGAGAGTGTGTGTGTGTGTGTGAGACTGATAACCGGCCCAAGGAGTTCGTAATATGGTGGTCTCAACCTGTCACTTCACACAAACACACTGCCTGATATCAAAACACGAACGCACACACGCACACACACGTGCACACACACGCGCACACACATGCGCACGCGCATGCAAACACACACACAAGGGCGAATAGCCCAACCCTGACTGTATCACTGATTTCGAGGGAAGCATGAAAGGAGGCCGATGGTTCCCTTCCATTCCCTCCTGAATATGCGTTAAATAAGAGTCACAGTGATTAAAGTTGCACTGATGACTCACACAGATAGCATGACCTCTCTTCTATACCTGCTGCATAATGTTTGTGCTGTGTGTGTATCGCCGTGTCTGTGGTCTTGTGGTTTTTTCACATCTGTGACATCTAGACTAGCAGGCTGTTGACACATGTCCTCCGAGACACAAACAGCGTCGCAAAGACAACCCACGCATTTTGTTTATTGTGGCAAAGCTCAAAAGGCATTTCCTAGACACAGGCAACTGAGACCGGTGCAGCACAACAGACGACTGGCAAGTCCTCCATGTCACCCAGACTTCGATACGAGCCCTGGCACTGGGATGCCATTAGTCAACTTGGTGACTGTATCTGATGTTTCTCTCATGTTAACAACCAAAACTGTTTCTGTTTATGTAACTGAATAGATTTACTCAGGAATGCATTTTATAGTTCCCGCTTGTCAGATGTGAGAATTTGTTGCATTTCCTCAAATTATCATTTTTACAATTACAATTACAAAGATGTTAGTTGATGAAACATTTGATGTTGGAAATTCTGTATATACCATTCATATATATATATATATATATTTATATATATATGTGTGTGTGTTTTCTGTGTAAATATATTTACCTTCATATTCCTTCTTCAAAGAGATTGGCTGTGGGCAAATAAAACAAACGCTGCCAATTTAATTCGCATTTACTGCTGTAGCCATCTCTTTTACATGGGGATGACAAGGCGTTTTTTGGTAAACAGAAAAAGAAGACTCCTATAGGGCTAATGACACCCACCGTTCAAAGTTGTGTTACTTCATTTATAAAGTAGTTTGACAGGAAGGAAAAATAACTCCGCCATAACCCAAGGGTTTCAATGAGGGTGCTGGGCCACAGATGGCCTGTCGGTTATAGTTTGGTCACCCCAATTTCTGTGTTTGCCTTCTCAGATTGAGCCTGGTGGGAGGTCTCTGCCGTGCCTCAAGGTGGCTCAGTGGTACACTAGTGGATTTCCTGCTGGGTGTTGGTTTGCTGTGTAAGCTTATGTGGTTAACGATTCATGTTACGCTATGATGGGCTTAACGCAGAAGTGTTGCTGGTCATGCTGTGAAACATCATTGGGAAAATAAGCTTTCTGTTCTGTTTTGGGCTAATTCTTCACTTTTCAAAGAGGGAATAGACCACTTTTTGCCTTAAACTTATCATTATGATGTAAAAACTGATTGCACAGTGTAATGGGGATGGAAAAACCACAGGCTTACATTGGTCCCCCATAAGCCTTGCTTTCACCATGTTAATCTGTTGGCCACCGGGACAAAGTTTTCCCAGAAGTATGACAACTCGATATACAGCACAAAGGAACGGCATCACCCATTGCGTAACCAAACAAAGAAGGAGAATAGCGTTTTCCTAGTATCTGAAGAAGGAGAGTGATACAAAAAAAGAGAACCTCAGACGAGCATTCACTCCGTGGAGAGAGCTACGGGACTTGTGAGGCTTCAAAAATGACATGAACTTTGTCTGTTTTCTACTAGATATGTAACTAACACACAACAACCAGCCTACTTATTAGTACTACCAGACATTTCAGCTATGGGCAGTAGCTTGAGTGTATAATACTCTCTTCTCCTCCATTATCTCCAGGATGGTGTTGGCAATTTCCTCTTTAATCTGTATTATTGCAGGATTTTTTTTTTCTTATATTGATAATTGGTAATATTCAAATCTGCTTCTAATCAGAGAATGGAGCGAGACTGACCAAAAAAAGAGAGAAAAGAATCCCCTGTCTGGGATGAGATTTAGATAGACAGAGGGGAGGAGTGCCAGCGTTGTGATGAATATTCAGTTGTTGACATTTAGTGTGGAGCACTGAGGATGTGAGGGTGGGATGATGCCAAGTCAGAGTACGAGCATTACAGAGCAGGGCAGAGATAGCGAAGTAGAGGAGATTAGGGGGCGACGGGGAGAACGATCGAGAGATATATCTAGCACACACACACTCACACTCACACACAGCAGACACAAGGGAGTTCGCTTGGGTCGATTTTGAGAATGGAGACCGTGAGTGTCACCACTGTAATTAATGAGACTTGTTGCTGGTGATTGTTATTGTCGGTTTGGTTTTCGTCGGCAGCTTAGTGGCAGTCTGGAAACTGGATCTGGGTCACACTGCCATAGTCGACTCATTAAACCCATTGAGCTCCCCTGCTGCGCCATCAGCTGTTTATTCAGCTATTGAGATGGTGCGGATGTTTTCTTCCGTCGACTTCAGACACCTCTCTCAAAATCAGACGTTCATCACCAAAACAGAAACACCCCCGTGTTAAATTTAGAGAGGGATAAAGGGAGTAAAGTAATAGATGGAGAGACTAAGGGACAGGATTGAGAGAGAGAGAGCATGGTAAAGAGGGAGAGGGAGAGAGAGAGAGAGGGAGGGAGAGAGAGATAAAAGAAAGGGAGGAAGGAAACTCTTTGTGGTATTGTTTACAGACACTGTTTATGAAGTTAATGACTTTTTTTGGGGGTGCATAATTACAGTGCCATGCAGTTTGTGCCTGATCCAAAACTCAGGAGAGTTTCTGATCCAAACATAGGCTCAGTGTCTGTCACACACAGACTTTGTGTTAGTCGCTGGGAAAAGTTTCATGGAGTGAAATATGTAAGCACACAAACAGATGCACACGGCCGGCTACAGGAGCGTATTGCATTGTAACTGCGCTGTAGTACTATATGGAAACTGATGCTCATGGAGTTTTCTGAAAGTAAAACCAAGATGAAAGATATTCCAACTGCAACATTACTAACAGAAGGACTTATCCTTCAAAACCCTTCACATCTTTTGCACTTGGTTTTTACATTTCCAAAGAATGTGGTTGACGCCAATACACGCGCGTGCACAGACTAATGCACACATCTGCGACTACATAAAAGGGAGCATGCAAAATTGTACACACTTGAGTAATCCTCAATGAACACTCACTGCTCTCCACGCAGACTAATGAATACATACCACAACAATTTAGAGTCAGTGTAGATAATGATGAAGTCAATTTACATAATTAAAGGGGATGAATCAAAAGGTAATTTACAGTACCCTCTTGTCCCCTGCTAAAACGCAGGTGGAAAAAGGAGACAGGGAAGGATGGCGGGAGGTGTTGCACACACTTACACCCTCACTCCGGGGAGCCTTTTTGAAGTTGCGAACAAGGTGGGGTTTCCAAATAGGCATTAGAAGAAAATGAACATCTGCACCTTGGCGTGTCGCACGTTATAGCGATGACACCACCCATAGGAGTGTTACTGTAAACATGGACCCATGTGCTTGGAAGCGTTCTTCAGACGCATGAACACGAAAAAACAGCCCACCATTTTCCCTTCGATCAATTTTTCCCACCTTCCTCTCCTTTCGTTTCTCCCTCCATCCATTCACTTCTCCATCCGTCCCCCTCCAAAGCCTCCAGTCAGCAGTCAGCTACGGAATTCCATTACAGCCCAGTGATGCAGCACTTCAAAGGGGGGAGAGCTGCATGTGCATGTTACTGTGGGAGGCAGTACACGTGCAACACAGTGTCAGTGAGAGAGGTTTTCGCTATTTGCAGGGAATCTCATCATGAGGCACACAACAGTGATGTCCCCAGCCAATATTTATCCTGCAGTGCGTGCAAACCGTTTTTCTTTTTTTTCTTAATCTGGAACGTGCTGTAAGCAACGTGGGTTTGGCTCAGAAATGTGATGTGTTGCAGGGATCCTTGTTAGCAGCAGCAGCAGCTGCAGCAGTAGGTGTACACAGTATATCCCCAACCAAGAGTCCATTTCCAACTGGAATGTGTGAATCAATACGTTTGACCACAGACATGTAGTATCAGCACAGATATTCAAATATGGAGGGCACGACAAGAACGCATAACCAGACGGTTTGACCTGGCAACCTAATGTGTCATTTCTGTACGTTGCATTCTTTTTCAAGGGTCTTTCTATGCTTTTATTAATTGAGATCTCTTATGGAGCAGATCTGGCAGCAGTATCGTGAAGCAGCCTGCATCATGGAAATAAAACAAAAAGAACAAGGTGACCTGCTGTAAAATATTAATTTTCCTTCTTACCATACAAGCATGTAATCCCTCCTCTAATATTATTGCCCCTCGCATTTCGATTAACATTCAGGTTCTCTACAGGCTGAAAATCTGCTAATTTGTAGCTGTTGTCGAGATATGAATTGAACAAGTCAAAATGAAATTAGCCAAAGATTTAGATCTTCCTTCAAGGGAAATATTTCAGCTAAACAAAGTAAAAGTGCCGGTTTGAAATGTCTTTCTCTCCCTCTCTCTCTCTCTAACTTCAAACACCAAGGCTCAGAAGTCATCCACAGTGGAGTGAAAATCCATATCAATACATTTACTACCATATCATTTAACGCACACCAGCCTTAATTGGCCAGACGTTAACTATGAACAACATTGGCCTCGTGCTGCGTTGATGCTACAAAACAACCTGTGAGACAGACACAAACTTTACTGACACTCCAAATGTGAGGATAGCACTCCGATACGCAACTCATTACGGTAACTGTGGCCAGCTGCAGACGGCGAGCTTTGACAATAGAAAACGACACAGACGACGGTAACAGATTTTGACCACATGAACTGAAAAGCATTTATCTTTTGAGGGGGCGGGAGCAGAGTTTCATCTCCAGTGGAGTTTCCTTCTCTTCAATTAAATTGTTCCTGCATTTCCACTGGTAAATAATTCAAAGACAGAACCATCAGCAGACAGCCATGGCTGTATAAATGTTTTAGTGTGTGCGTGGGGAGGGCCGTGAGTGACGTCGGAGATGGCTGTGAGAGGTGTAACGATGGAAATAGTTTTGAGTGGTGTTTCCTGTGCGGTTTCAAACATTTCCTGTGCAGTCTGTCTTGCTCTTCCCCTCTGATGGACTGGATGAGTTAGTTGAGGTCCTTTCCATGTTTTCCTGGATGTAAATGGAACAAGTCAGCTCCAATGCATGTCAACTAAAAAGAGCAGATGAAAACATGCAGTAGAAAATAGCTGCAACTTGAGTTGGACATCTGTAAGATGAGAAAAGACCTACAAGGTATCAAACTTTCCTTTGCAGGTTCCTTCACTTTGTGAGATGCAGATTTTCTGTGTACAGCACATGTGTTAGGGCATGTGTGTGTGTATGGACATGTTTCTATGTTTGTCTGGCCCAATTTTTTCTCAAAATCCTTGTCGTGGAGACATTTCTGCAGTGTCATTTATGAGTCACTATGTACATTTACTCACGTATTGCACTTTAGTACGAATTTGAAGTACTTAGACTTTAATTGTGTACTCAACTATATTTATTTGATAGCTTTTGTTTGCAGTTGCTTTCCAAAATAGAATGCTTTGATTTGATATAAAGTATAAATAAAAGTACAGCTATAAAATGAGATGATTAACAGTAATGAATCGTGTAAATTTTTAACCAAGCAAATTTCCAGTTGTCATCAGTCCCAGCTTCTCTGATGCAGATTGGATTTTAAAGTGTTGTTTGGACAGAACCACAGAATTTTCGGAATTTTTGATATTCTATAGATTGAATTAAATAGTTATTTTCAAATAAATTACTTAGGTTTAAGCAATAGTGAAAATGATCATTAGTTGCAGCTCAGACCCCAAACCGACGACAGTCTTCCCTCATCAGAGCTGTACTCTATAGCGTCAAGCGGCACAAAACACAGAGGACTACGAGGGAGTGCGAAATGGAAACTGTAAAGTAAAGATGGCTGTCCGAATGCTGCTCCACTTGTGAGGCCAGATGGCAAAAGCCAGCTAGACCAGGTCTTGGCTGTAAACTGGGTCTGAATCACACATTAACAGGAACAACGTTAGCCGATACCGTTCTTGTGTGATCAGCTGTAGCCATGGGAACCTCACAAGGGAAGTTTGTAACAGAGAAGAGAGAGAGAGAGAGAGAGAGAGAGAGAGAGAGAGATTCAACAATGGTTTCAGAAACAACAGTATAGAAACAGTATTTCAGAGATGATTTCATCACATTTGAATTCATTCTTAGTCTGTTTAGGTATATAGTTAGAGCATTAAAGGATTTACACAATTTCAAAGATTTCCTTGTCACTCCACTTATACGTGAATTATGCAGCTGGTAACCTGTGTTCAGGGAAGACGGCTACATGTTCCCTTCCCCTATGGCCTCATACCGTATACAATGCCTCCATGTTGCCCCTTAACAGACACCCCCATTTTTTTCGCCACACAAGACTGAAAAGTAATGCACCCAAAATAAAAGGGTTACTGTTCTTCAACTCTATTCATTACAATCATAACACATGTCTCCTTAATAAGGTAACTTGAAATTTGCAACCAAAAAATTAGAGGAAATTCTGAAACTGAGTTAAAGAGACAGGCATACACCAAAATAAGGAGTAAGACTCGAATCTACAGATCAGAAACTTACACCACAGGCTTCTAAGGCCAGACTCCCACAAACCATAAATCTCTCTTTATGTTATAAATCCAAATAAGTCCCACCATGCACTTTGAATGAACACCTGTGCGTGATCAGGAAAAACTGCAACATAGTGAGAATTTAGTGAATTGGAATCAGAGATATATAGTTTTTCTGAAAGAAAATTATTGCGACATGCTAACACACAAAAAAATCTGTCTGCATAGATAAAAATAATGGATATGTGTACAATGTACTTCATGAACGTGGGGGGGGGGGGGGGGGGGGGGTACGTTACTTTAGTTTGTATTGACTTTGTTCCACACCGTGATCAATTTCTACTCTCTACAGCCTGACTGACACCTGCCCAGTGCTCTACTTGTTTGAGACATTGCTATTTGTTTCAGCTGACAGGAGCCCAGGGCAGCAGAGACACACAGAGAAAAAGAAGAGGAAGGAAATAGAACAGAAATTGTTGGGGGGGGGGGGGGGGGGGGGGGGGGGGGGGGGGGGGGGTAGAGGACAGGGATATTTCACTCACTTCAAACTCAAAAAACACACATTTACAAATAATTCATGCAAAGGGAGGTTCACCGAAAAAATTGTGTCAGCCTGCACCTTAAAAAAATGAAATTTGTAAAAATAGTGCGCTGTCAGTTCCACTCCCTGTCGTAGCTCTTTCCTCGTATCGGAGCACAACCAGATCCCCCAGACAGGCAGAGAGGGAAGTCAGCCTGTGTATCACGGCAGCTTAATTAGAACAGACAGTTAACGGGCTCGAGTTAGTCAGATTAGTCAGATGCATAAAATGGAGGCAGAAACGGCTTAAATTTGCCATTTTCCCACCATGAATTCCACAACTTAATGTCTGCTATTAAAAGCATAACACTAACATGGGCGGAGGGAAATAAAAAAAGATTTTAGTCCTTCTTAATTGCACTAAGTCATAACTTATCATTATGGCTACCTACATAGCTCTTAAAGCAGATGTTTGAGTGAATCCTCCGACCGTTAACTGTGACAGATGGTTGATTGAGTTTAAACATGGAGGAGGAGTTGAATTGTATTTTTTTCTCTCTCTCTCATGTAAAAAAACCCAACAACAGTTAATCATGAATGATAGGTCTGCAAGTGTGTTAGTAACTGACAGTGTGTGTAGATCGAAGACATTGATCTGGGCAGCTATCTTACCTCACTGCACATCAGCTGCCTGTCACATGGAGATCGAGGGTATCTGATATAGTGCAGAATGAATGACGGTCTGGTTAAATGCATTAGCAGTTCTGTTGCAGGATTTAGCAGTTTATAACTTTAAGCAACTTTTGAAAAATGACTCACAAGCTAAAATGTATGCATTTTGCCTCTAAATGACACAAACAACAATTTTCTTTGTCTCACACATTGACTCAAGTGCATTGTGTGTGACGTCGGCAGCAGCAGCAGTTGTCGGCTGACTGCAGTGTCAAACTGAATTTATTTGGTGGAATCCTTTAAACACATCCAGTTAAGAGAACAACGTCGGGGAGTCCCGATGAAAACAAACAAAGACAAATTTAGAATTTCTACATGTAAAAGAGCTTGTATGGTATGTGATTCCGCTGTGCATAATGTAGTTCCTACATATCTTTGTGTTATTAGCTCAAGGTCGCCCTCTCTCAGGAATGTTAACCACAAGTGTTATGAGTGGATCGCTGTATCTTTCAAGTGCTGAAATGTTCAAATAACTGCACCTCCTCAGCTAGCTATAGCTGGCCACTGTGCATAAATAACTCGCTGTTCTTTACTAGTGTGAACTGCCTATTGCGAGCCAACTCTGACCAGAACATGTTCTGTTCCTGTTCAGAAAATTTGTTGGAACCAGCCAGTGACAGCGAAGTGTAGCTGAGCGTGGTAAGACTCAGTCACGCTCACATTTGACTTTAAAAAAACAACAGGTTGAACAAACAACAACTTTCAAATCTTATTTTCTGCTGAGACTGCCAGTCATCCTATGAAATTACATCACAGCTTCATTTAGCAACTTTTAGCAACACTGATTGACAGCTATTTTTTTTTTTTTTTTAAACACACACAGGAATACTTCAATCCAAACATACTGTGTGCATCTACTTTCTGATCATCATCTTCAGTAAGTAATTGTTTCCCAGAGAGGACACTTTTACTATGAGTTATGAAACTCCTATATATCTATACCATATAAAGCACTCAGACACCGTATGCATATGCGGTGGCTGCCTATGTCTTTTCTGCATATTGGCCTCATCCTTCCATCTTGTTGACATCTAATTTTCACCCATCAGCTTTTTCTCTCGCCGACTGAACTGAAGTGTCAGATGTGTCGCCCGACACTTCACAGACATTCGTCCTTCATGTGTCGCCCATGTGAGTGCAGCAACCTTGAGATGGGCTGATGTTCGTGCCTGTTTCCTGACAGCCGAAGTTTCTGTCCTCCTTTCTCCCTCTCACCCAAACATTCATTTGCACACACACCCACACACTCAGGGGCATCCGTCTGCCTTCACTTTCTCAATTTGTGATCTGTGCTAAAGCCCTGGGGGAGGTAGGTGGGGTGTCAGCAGTGATCTGATGGCGCTGGGGTGGTCCAAAAGCATGATCCTTCTTAACCCTGATCCTCTCACTGCTTCCGTCTCAAAAATCCTCCCATGTGTTGTCCCTGCAGCTGTGGAGGATGAGCTCGTACAGTAGTCCCCAGGCCAGGCACTTATTTGCATTGTAACATTTTTTTTTCTTCAACTTTTACGTAATCAAGCAATTTGTGGTGAGCTGGCATTACTTAAAACTTTAAATACAGCAGTTGAACCAGAGGACCTTGTGGAAATCAGTTTTAAAAACTTCAATTAATTCTCATTCTAATTTTTCCTGGGAAGTGATTGCCCAGGTCGGCCAGAGACTGCAGGCATGGTCTGTTAGGCCTGAAGAATACTTAGGATGTTGGAGTTGGGAACAAAGAGGTATAGCCTTTCAGGTGAACAGTGAGATGTCAGCGCTGCAAATTTTAATGAAGGAGTAATCATGCGGAAATTACAGATGAGCAATCATCGATTAATAACTACATGTTTTACAAGGAGGTCAGGGATTGGTGAGGCTACGTTGGATCCCTCAGATTAACCGCTTTGATTGGTTCTGTAAAAACCCAGCCGGCCGAGTGTGCAATGACTGGAGTTAGATAAATGGGCTCATAACTTCCCTAAAGTTCCTTTTTTTCTCCACCCCCAAACCCTTTTCTTCATTTGTATGCAAAGTCCAATCCCTTAGGCTCCCTTTCCTTCTCTTTAATTTTCAGCCATATTTTTTTAATCAATTTTCTTTTATCTTGGGGAAGTTATTTTAATACTCCTACATCTTATTTCATTCTCAGCAAGACTGTGTGGGGATATCAATTATTCAATGGAGAGGGAGCTGTGGAATATGTTAATATTGATTAAGCTTTCGCCACACCTAAGAAGATTACACTCTCTTATCACCATGCTAGAGTGCTGCATTAGCCAGGCAAATTAAAGGACACATAGATACAGTGTGTTACATATACAGTGATGTAAGAACATTTCTGCGTCTTCCATGTTTGGATCAGAGATTAAGCCTATTTATATCTCATGACAAGCCCTGGAAAGAAGACATGACCTGCATCCATAATGATTCGTTCAATGTTTTCAAGCTTAGCCCCTTGAATTCAGCAAAGACATATAGATTAGCTTTGAGGCCAGAGGAAGTTAAATACATTGTACCAGGTTAAATGCAAGAATTTATATCAAGATGGTTGTGTATGAAACCATCTTCTGCTGGGTGTCGACAATCCCCTCGGTTTATCACGTACTGTGTCGTTTTATCCGAACCATTGTGGTGTCCATGTCCTAGCTGCTGTTTTACCGCCACGGGCTTCAGCACGGGTGTTGGGCAGTGATAGCGCAGATACTGTGGCATTTGTATCTCATTTCCCCAGAGAACTTTAGGGCAGCCAGGAGCTGTATATCTGTCAGCCAGTCAGAGGGCCAAGGGAAAAGGGACTGGAACAGAGGTGGGCGTTAAGGGGACAGGATGTCATTGTGCGCTCCAACAGGAAAGTGAGATATGCAAGTGTTTGAGGCACAGGCGACAGGAGGCTTCAGAAGTTACACGGCTGTTTGCGATCCCCGAATGCATCCGTGCATGCAAGCATATGTGTTTCCATCCACGCCAATGTGCAGTATATGTGCACAGCCAACGTGAATTTAAATAACTTCACCCTTCAGCACTTTGCATCAAACGCTTCTGCCGAACCCTTTCCCACTCACTCCCCCTTCATTCTGCACAGATTTGTTCAGCCTGCACCATTTTATTTATTTAGCCAAACATGTGCTCTCTGTACAGATCTTTCCCTCGCTCATTTGTTCTGTTTCTCTTGACCATCATGCGTAGTGGATATTTGACTGCTCTGCTGCAGTGCAGCGCCTGTTCTGGCATATTCCCCAGGTCATCAGTTTGCTTATTAATGAAATATGTGTGCATGTCTGAATTCATGTGTCCTTTGTGTGCTTAATTATGAAGCACCAGTTTTTTTTTCTCTCCCTGGGTTTAATGTGAGAGATGTGTGCTCATTGATAAAATAAATAAATAAATCCACGCACTGTCGCTGAGACCATCAGTCAGCTGGCCGCGTTTCATCAGCCTCTGCAGAATGCGTGCAGATGTTGTTTTGTTGTTTTGCACAAAAAGAAACACGAGAGAAAAGACGAGAGAGGAGGAGAAGGACATGAGAGACAGATAAGTTAAGATTGAGACAGAAGGAGGGAGGGGGAGGAGCCCCCTGCTCTGCATTAATTCTCTGTTTGCCAGTCAGAGCATGCTCTTTCCTATGAGATTACACTGATAAAATGCATGTGTGCAAGAGCACGTGCGTGTCCACACACACTCCTCGGCGTCTATGCATGCATGTAGGTGTGTGTACTTAGGTGTATGTGTGTGTAAACTCGCACCCTCCCCTGTGAGATTAGGCTGATTCGTCAGTGATGCAGGAGGTCATCCATGATTAATAGCACACCGTGCTGGAAACAATGTTATTCTGCATTAGCTACCTGTGGGGACGTATAACTGCACGAGTGATTCAGTGCACAGTATGCGCGTGAGGCGGCGTGAATATCAGCCCCCGACATCTTGTTCCAGACGCAGTGATGTTGTAAGTCTGTCGGTACACAAGTTGACTGTGTGTCGAAACAGCTGTGTGTTGTGTACGACTTGCTGATGTATGCTATTCATGAGTACCCCCATCCAGTTATTTGACGCTGACAGGTCTGACGAACCTGTGGAAAAGACAAAGAGCATCAAACCTTTGTGCTCAGGTGACATCACCTCTGACCTCAGTGGGCGTTCAGGGTGAAGTGATTTGGGGATGTTAGAGACTATCTTTAATGAATGACTTTCAGAGCACTGTTACCATGTCAACGGGGGCTTTTTAGGTAATGGTGGTCAGATTTGTTTCCTGTTCAGGTCAGTAGGTTATCATTTTCTGCCACATCACTAAATATAAGTTTGTCACCTGGCCATAGTTCTCATTAATTTTTCATTAAAATGTATATATCTTTTATCTGCTCTCAGAAATAATGAGCATAATGTGCATTGAGGGTAACATATGAGTTTGATTGACAGTGTAAATTTGACGCACAAAAGACGATGAAATTGAGAGCCGCAATTGTGAATATTTCTCCTTGAAATTAAACATTTTCATCACACAGATCCCTTTTTCATTTTCACTGCGAAATACACTGATTTTTTTCGGAGAGGAAACTAACGTTTGTTCACCATATTCATTCACTCATATGTCCATGAGCCCAAAAGTATTTCACTGCAACAAGTTTGAGTTAGGAACATTGTTGTTTGCTTTGAATTAAACTTGAATTTTATTGTCCATTTTCACCATTTTACAGAACATATAGTCAACAAGAAGAAAAAAGCCCATCCAGACATCCTATCCAAGGTGATCTCCTCGAAGGTCTTGCTTTGTTCAACTAACAGTATAAAACTCTAAAATATCTAAATATATAGCAATGTATGACCACAAGAAGCAACAAATTCTTGCATTTGAGAAGATTGATTTTTTTTTCTTGAAAATGGACACAAACTACTATCTTTCAATCAAAATATTTGCTGAATAATATTCTGTTGATTGACTAATGCATCGATTGACCAATCACTGAAGCTGGACAGTAAAACTGAAGTCACACCAGAGCGACTTGCAAGACAGAGCAATTAGGGGGAAAAACCTGAGACTAAAAGAAAAGACCTACAGGATTGTCTGTGACAAATTCTGTCTAACTTCATTTCCCAAGGCTCTTTATAAGACTTCATAAAGAGACAGTATTTAAGTGTTTGTGGTCTCCTGGGTGTGAGTGTGTGTGGCCAACTGATAGAGACACCAGTAGTGGATGGGATAACTATGGGAAGCAGAGCTTGTGTAGCCAAGGAAAGAGGATCAATACAAAATGTACTTTGTGGAGACTGAGTGCCGAGCAACTCTGCAGCCAATTAAACAGAAAGATCAGAGAGAGAGAGAGAGAGAGACACACAGAGAGAGAGTAGTAGTAACAGTGGTAATAATGACCCTCTTATGAAGGCCCATTACTTTCACATACAATGCATTGATCCAAACACACACCTGTCTCACCCTGTGTTCTTCTGTGTGCCGTGTGTGTAATCGTGTCAGTCTCATCAACCTGTGGAATCCTGAGGTCAAACATGTCAGAGCTCATATTTCCATTATTTATGTGGCGGTGATACACAATCAGCAAATCTCCAGCCTCCTCTCTGGCACGTGTATGTGCATTCATTCCTTCAGTCTCTTGGAGGAGAGGACTGTAACTGCCCCAATCAAATTAAATTTTCTTTAAGCCTGCTTCAATAAAAATGGCATTATGTTATCTGGATTTTTCCCACGCGGCCACATTCAAAGTACAATCACAGACGCAACCATAAGACAACACACACGATCACACTCACAATCACACACACAATCACACTCACAATCACACACACAATCACACACACAATCACACACACAATCACACACACAATCACACACACACTACTGCCACTGCCAGCTGTCTCATCATCCACATTTCCTGAAGCAACAGCTTGACTCAAAGCCCTCAGTCCGTTTCATCGTGAGAGAGTATCCATCGAAACGACTAACTTCTCTCCCGCTCAACTTCTGCTCCTTTCGGTAGACGCATTCATTTTTCAGAGGCTGGCATGAATATTTCAGCCCTGAGTGACAGATATAGTGAAGAATGAAAAGAGAGAAGAAGTAGGTGGGATGGGGAGGGAGGTCCAGGGAGGTACGGGTAATCACATTTGGTTTCGCAGATCTCATAAATGATCTCATACATCTATGAGCCCTGCAGATGTCAATCAGACCACCTTAGTCTCATCATCTTCGTCGATTTCCATCTGCGATTGCTTCCTGTCTTGCTATTCCCTCTGCCCTCTTGTCGGTATGGTATCTTACAAGTCTATGAAGAACCAACCTCCCCATCCCCCCCAAAAAAGAAAGAATGAGCAAAACTGGGATCAGCAGTTCCAAACTTTTCATGACAACTGAAGGTATGCAAAATTAAACTTAATTCAGTAAGTGTAGTCATAAGAATGATGATGATCTGAAATCCATCCTGTAAACGTATGTGTCTAAATGTAAATGAAGAAAGATGTGGGGAAAAGGTGAGAAAAAGGTATATATTTCCGAGTCAGGAAACAGGAGTGTGTTCAGCTTTCTTCATTCCGCTTTTGCACTTCAATTGATTTATTCCATTGGAGCAATATCAGCTTTAACAGGAAAACGTGTTCCCGAGGCAGGCAGGTGGGAAATCGGAGAAGTTGTAACCTATATTGTTGGGCTCTTACAAATATAGTCAAGAAGATAAGAGTTATACCCCGTTCTTTCTTGGAAAGGGCGGTCCTATTTACAAACACACTGCTGATATAAAATCTATTAGCCCTGGAAATAGAGGGAATAATCTCTCCCCCTTTAATGCTGCAACAGAGGAAGCACACAACTGTTTGTGGGCTGTTGTGCATTGGTAATGTGTGTGTGTGTGTGTGTGTGTGTGTGTGTGTATTGGTAGATGCAGTGACGGAGGCCCCAGAGAGTTTTACAGATATTTGGCCCTGGAGATTATCGCGGAAGAAAACTGCTGTGAGGTTGATAAATATAAACACGCACACGCACGCACGCACGCGCGCACGCACACGCACACACACACACACACACACTTACCGCCATTAAAGTACTTGCTACTGTAGGAGTAGCAATGCAATGGGATCCGACAAGACAACTGTACACAGAGCACAAAGCTTGCTGAGCCATCAAAAGATCCTATTTTCCCTGCAGAAGATATCTGCCTTCAAAGCATCAGAATTATCACTTTTATTCAGTCCCTTCCTTTGATAGAAATTAAAAATCTGAGGGGGAAAAACAGCTTACAAATCAAATTAAATATCAGATGAAAGGTACTGAGTTTGTCATTTCATAGCCCTAATATCTAAGAGAATGTCTCGCATAGCTTTGAGTGCTTCAATTTAGATAAGGAAACATTTTGGTGATTTTGATAACTTCGCCAGTCTGCTCAAGTTAAGATTGCTGCTTCCACTGTCCACTTTTAATTAGTTTCTTGTCTAGTAATTGTAAGAATCTCAGTACTTTTGTAACAGAGATAAATAATCTAAAATATGAGCTGTGCATATACTTTTCTCTTTTTAATTTGAACAGTCAAATGTCCATGGATAGCTTATCATCGAAACTTTCTACTGGGCTGCATGTGTGTGTGTGTGTGTGTGTGTATGTGTTTGCGTGTGTGTTTGTGTGTGTGTGTGCACAAATTTTAACTGGCAACATAGTAGAGTGTATTTACTGTCCCATATTCTGCAAATATGTTTGCACTATAACACAATACTTAATAAATTGTTGAGTAGAGAAAAAAATATTTTGAATGAAAGCAATTGTGAAACCGAAACAGTATCAGACAACTAATTCAAATTAGTCAAAAAGTCAAGTCACAAGTCAGCGGAATCACAAATAGTTACTGTGGGATCAGACAGAACACAAAGCAGATTTTAGAGGCAATGCGAAAGCAAACAAAGTCTATGCAGGCTAGCTATACAGCCGATGTACAGTCCAGCAGTTCAATCAGCACAAATGACACAAGGCTAAAACTTTCTTCACTTCAGACTTTCTGTCTGATCACATCTTAAATTAGTTTCAATGTCTCAAACCAGAGAGAAACTTTTGTCTAATTGCGTCTTTGCATTGACTCTGTATGCATTTGAGCCGTCTCTAGAATTCAGCTTGTGTTCAGTGTGGACTCAGAAAAACAGCTAGTGTATTGTAATGGCTGGCAGAAGACTGACAGAAACAACAACAACATGGCAGCACTATTGTATTGTCCAATAAAAACTTTAAGCTTCACTTTAACTTCACACAAACAAACGTGGCACCAAAAAAGATCAGATTTATTACTTTATATTTAAACAAATATTATATATAACATCACATGTAATTATAGCCCAATTTGATCTCCCAGAAGTAATCATACTACATATCAAAATGCTACAGAAATATCACTGCCATTCGTTAATAAGCAGTGGGCTTGTTGAGATAAAACGGTTCTCGCTGGCTGTTTGCGAACCTCCTAGAGTTGTCATAATAACATTATTTGGTTAAAATGACATGGCGTTCTATACATTAATGGTTACGGGCTTTCCCGAAAAATATCAAAACCTGATAAAGTGACATAATAGCGGTCCTAGGGCAAAAGTCTTAACAGCTCCAGCCGGGGGAGCTGGCTGGTGCGAAATACATTGTGAAATCCAAGTCAGCTTCCAAAGTCCACAGAACACAAGTGCAGACTGAAAAAGCCATGATATCAGTTAAACTGCGACTGCTAGTAAATTTTGTCTTAAGTGGTTCTTATAGAAACAAACTGCTGATGACAAAAAATGGTGAATATGAGTTGAAACGTGAAACGCTGAACTGCAACTGATTCTCTTGACCTGTCGCCTGTGAAGATGAAGACCACTTATCAACATGAAACAATTAAGATGAGTGATAGTGTCTGCAGATTTCAAATGCTTTTCACTTCAACATCAACTTACAAAGGGGGGGGGGGGGGCAAATCAATATAGATAACATTGCAGAGCTGTTGAGGAACCGTGAAGAATTAGCAGTCCTGTCTCCATGGTAACTGCTGAGTGGAGCCGGCAGTGTTTTCAACACCAAAGACCTGCCTTTGACATTGTGCCCTATGTAGTTAACCCTTGATCTTAGAAACACACACAGAGGCACATTCAGATGTTTAATCACTCCACCCTCCCCACCCGCACGCAAACACACAAACACACACACACACACACACACACACACACACACACACACACGTGAGTCCATGTGCACATGTAGTCCATGCACTTTCACACTGTGGAGGCTGAGTCGAGCTGGAGTTGACTGTGAGCCATCATTAAGCCTCTGACATGAAGCATACAGCACTCTAGTATCCCCCAAGGCCCTGACTGAGGTTAACCAGGCTTTTCACACTCAGCCCTACACTCACAGAGAGGGCTAAAAGAAAACTCCAGTGGTGCAGGAGCAAATGCTTTGTGAATATGACCAAATTCAATGAGGAGAGAAATAAGTTATTTTCTCAGTGATACCTGGAGAATGAAGAAAAAACTGCGACTTCACGACTTCACCTTAAATGTCCGTAAAGGTCAGTTGTCCCCAAGCCCTGGATACGACCCTAAACGTTATACAAAAATGGACGCCAAGATATCCTGGATACGAGTGCTGCCATCTTTCGCTTTTGACATCATTTGGAGCCGGAGACTGTGCAGTAGTAATCGTAGAGTTGGAGCCACAGTATTGTGTCTCAGACAGTCTCAGCTGTCAACATTAACATTCATGGGTGTGATACGTACGACCTAGGAATACAAAATCCATATTTGGGAAAATCTATCAATGTTTCCTTGGATTTTTTCCCATTTGGCCCATGTCCTATCCACTGCCATGGAGAAGGCGGGTTTTATGACCTATGCTGCAGCCAGCCACCAGGGGGTGACCAAGATGATTTGGCTTCACTTTTGGAAACCTGTCATGTCGTCCATCTTTACATGCAGTCTATGGATGCGACCAGGGTGTGATTTGTGAAAAAAGATATATGGAAAAAAAGCAGCATGACTCAATCATGCATTACGAGGTGGCTTCAAACCCCCCGACCTCCAGTATGAGGGAAGGATGCGCTACCAAGGGAGATTATGCTCCTAAGCGTTAGAATTATCCGCTAGCACTTCTCCTAACGTGTCCACGAGTGAGTTTTACACACTGCACGCACTCGACTGCCTGGACCACCGTCATACATGTACATCAAAACAAAACATGCAAGAATGAAATCCCCCTTCCAAATATCCTTGATTGGTGACATTCTGAAAAGCTATGCGTTGATCAAGGCTTTTTAGAAAAAATAAAATAAAAATACTATCGTAATTACTTCAGCCACTAGAGGTCACCCCACTATGCCAGCAACCTTAGTTAGGCTCAGCTATTTATTTTTTTCTTTAACCATTGGTTAGCTCCATTTTTCTTGTCTCAGAATGAGGACAACCAGATACAACTCACTCTTTGCCTGCTCTGAAATCTCACTGAGGATTTTCTCACTTTTACGCGTTTGGAGGGTGTGGTGGAAAAAAAAAAAAAATCAAGCGTGCACAGCAGGAGCTGTTTTGAAAGCTGAATGCGTCTCTTTATGCACATCTTCCTCGGAAAAGACTTTCATCCTGAGCTGCAGCGGCTGAGTGACGACAGAAAGGTTAACTCCAGCCTTTTGTTCTCGCTGAGCTCATTGGCTAAAAGTGGCATGTAAATTCAGAGTGGATTAGCATATATTAGCATGTGGTTAGAGACTTGACCAGGGATTGGTGCAAACTTTTGCGAGGTGAGGGAGTGGAAGTCAACTTTGTGAAGTGGGAGGAAGGGAGGACAGGTGATCTACGTCAACAGTATGTGTTTCTATGCCACTGTTCAGGATGACATATGAAATATCAAACCTATTTAATATAATTACAATTGATTTAAACAGGGTCAGTCAAGTCAAGTATGTTTTTGAAGACAAGAGTATGTGTTTCTATGCCACTGTTCAGGATGACATGAAATATCAAACCTATTTAATATAATTACAATTGATTTAACCAGGGTCAGTCAAGTCAAGTATGTTTTTGAAGACAAGATATGTCCCAGTGCTGCAGTTTTGACAATGACTAATTGTATATTTTTGCTTTAGTCGTCGACTCATCTATAACAACAGTTAATAACAGGCAAAAGCACAAGGCACTGAACAGATTGTGTTGTCATGGTAATCTGATTTCACTGTTATCTTCCAGCTGCCGCTGTGTTTGTGAATTGTTGTAAAAATGTAAGTGCCATGTTGAATTTCCATGTGTTGTACTTCATCAGCTGTAAACTTTATCCCAAATTAATTGCAGATTAAAAGTTTCAGTGCTCAATGTAGTTATCAGTCGCACAGAGGCTCTGTGAGTAGTGGTTCTCCAACTATTTTCGTAATTTATATACTAATGATAGTAATGATAAAAAAGGATGTGCATGTGAATTTGAGTGTTTTGAGTTGACTACTTTAATGTTGGCTAAGAGGCTCAAACAATCATGCAGACAATGAAAAGTGAATCTCCGCACGATTGATCAAATTGGTTAGTCAAGCAATGTGCACAGCCTCTGAGCTCATACTGAAACATGTCTGCCTGATCTTTGACCTCTCAGTAAAAAGGTCCAGTAAAAACAGTTAAATAACGTCACCGTCCCGCTCTCCCCACTCTCTTCTGATGTCTCATATTTAGACACGCTGTCAGGGAACATTTTTCTCAAAGTGCATCTACATGTCAACACTATTAGGTGTTAGAAGGCTGATGACCCATTAATAATGCCTCACAACTAAAGTGAAAGCTGCGGTGAACTTTGCTGCATCATATTGTGTTCATTGAAGTGACAGCAGGCAATGATTGTGAACTGCCAGTCAGGCCAGCTGCTGTTTTGGGATTATCCACATGGAATTCAGCAGGGGCTCAATTTAGCTGAGGAACTACACTCAAGCGATTCAAGTGCCTCCAACTCCCAGCATCATCCAAGGCTTTCCTTGGAGGAACCGTGTGAGAGCCGAGTTTCTCAGGGGAAGACGTGGACGACTCCTCTCCTGTACTTTCCCTCTGTCTGTCTCATTGTTTAGTAATCTGCATTCAGAGAAGGGTTGGCCAGCCGGCGCATATATATCCCAACCCCTGTGGACAGCTGTGGACTGGCTGTGTGTAAAAATGTATCACTTGCAAGACACGTTGGAGTTAAATCGTAATAATGTAATTATTCCTTCATTTCTTTGCCACAGCTGCAAGAAGAGACCAAATTAAAGTCCTGAAGTTTTTTTTGTCCTTACTTGGGTTTACCTTAAAGATGTTTTCATGACATGAACTCTGGAAAATAAATGGAAAATTGAGTCTGGACATTTTCCAGAGTTTGCCTTTCACACATGTCAAACGCAGCAGGAGATTATCCAAGTCAAATGCAAATTTTCATTTATGGACATTTATGTTTTTCCCATACGGCCCCTCTGGAAGATTTTAGGTAAATGTGCGGACCTCAATGCATGTCTGAAAGCAGAGCGCAGAGAAGAGGAGAAGAGGCACAATACAAACAAGTTGACCATACAAACCAGTGGAATGATGACCAAATAAATAAAAGATAGCTCTGATGTAAATGCACTCTTTCAGGCTTTTTATTGCATATTAATCTACCACATGCTATTTAATGTAACTGTTACATTATTCCGATGACAATAAACTCTGACCCACAGGCAGACAAGACACAGGCTGAGGCTACCAAACTCCATGAACCCCCACGGCACCATGACTTCTTGGTGGGACCACACACACATTGAGCTTTTATGCAGCAAGCATCCATCATTGACAGTTTTACCGCTATTAAGCAGTCCAGAAATCCAGGGAGAAGAGGGGGGTTAGACCTGAAACGTCCCCCCATGGACAGAGTCTGTGTCTCTGTGGCAGGACGGTGGAAAATGGGGTAAGAATGTGGGTCATGGAGGGTGCATCAGTGCAACTGTGCCTGTTCAAATGTGTCTGCGTGGGAAGAGGAAGCCATGAGTATTATAGAGCACAGACATATCTATCATGCTGGAAACCATGAGAGAGAAAAAATGAAAATTAAGAAATTCATTTAGAATTTTAGATATTAAAAGTGAAATTAATATCTGTCAGTCAGCAGGCCTCTGCATGGTGATAATACCCAACGTAAATGTAATGACACACACACACACACACACACACACACACACACACACACACACACACACACACTTATAAAAGGGAGTAAATTCTCTCTGGCTGGGTAATATTAAGTTGACAAGTTTATCACCGCACAACCTCCAAGACACCAAAAATTCCCATAACGCATCCTTATTAAAGGCTGTAACTCAAAAAGCCCATAAAAGCAGTGGACATCAGAGCGGCGGTGGACAAACAGACACCCACAGCTGCACACGTAAACATGCTCAGATATGCACTGGGAGACGTATTAGCTCGCTGAAGATGAAAAACAGAAGAAACAACTTTTCGTTTAGCATAATGGTGCTAAATCAAGCTACGTGAACCGAGTTCAACGAGCACACAGCCTCGGGTCTCTGTGCTTTTCTCACATGGGTCCTGATACAGTAGGAGCCCCAGAGAAATGTACATGAGGTACAATGTAAATGTGTTTTGAGAACTTCTCTTTGTACTTTTTTCTCAGTTTTTTTTTCTCAATGACAAATGTGCCACAATATGACAATTTAAAAAAAAATATATTGTCGAGAAAGCCTCTGTATGTATTCATGTTCCAGTCTGTTTACGACAGTCACTCCCAAGACATGGAGGTCCCCTCTGTGACTATGATTACACTTGGTGAGGAATAGGTAAGAATTTGTGTATTGGTGTGTGTGTGTGTGTGTGTGTGCGTGCGTGCGTGCGTGCGTGCGTGCGTGATTGTTTTTACAGCACCGGCATTGTTTCTGCAAGTCATCTGTCTGCCTCAGATAACTCTTTATTGGGTCAGCCTTTTAGTTCCCCGTTATCCGCCACAATTCTGAAAAGATTTTAAAAGGTCTGTTTCACCATTAAGAAGATTTGCAAGTGCATCAGACTTCTTTCTGCGAGAGTTAAAGCAGGGAAATGTCTGAAAACGGAAGGAACTGAACCCTGGCCACCTCAGCAAATATATTTTGTCGTTGAGGTAAACAAAGTGAATGTCTATGTTCAATGGAAATGAATCAATTGCCAACAGCATACATGAAGTGAGCAAGTGTTCTAAGCAGTCTTATAATTCTTGAACAAACCACTGATGTATATGGGTATTTCTCCACTAATTAAACAACCACATGTTTATTTTCAATACAGACACTGCACCAGGAATATATAACTACATAACTATAATTTATTTTGTTCCAAAATGTGTGGGTGCGTGGAAAATCGGGCTAATAATCATGTAGTGTGAGCTACGCATTAGACTTATCACAACAGATACATTTAGAGGAGTCTCTTTATCAACCTTTATTTGATGCTTGCTTGATTTCACTTGAAGAGACACAGCAGATACTGTACGGTTACTGGAGCCCCTCAGTAGTACACTAACTATTTTTTTTTTTTTTCCAAGACTCTGAAATCTCGACAAAATGAATTCGGGCTTGATGTGTGTTCCATGGGGACTGACAAAGAGAGGTGAATGGTGAACCAAAGCTACTGGCAACGAGTACAGTTACTCTGAACACCCCCCGCTGTCAGGAACCGGATTATGTACAGCTGAGTCACAGCCTTGAGACACATACGAACAGCAGGAGGTAAAATGTGTATGAATGTAGTTTGTGGCAAACAGACCACACACTCGACAGGCAGTTTTCAAACACTGTTGCTACCGTCAAAAAGAGAGGTGACATAATTTCTCTTTGACAGTAGTGAGAGTGATACCCTGGTCTGAACTTCAGTTATCCGTCACAGAATCAATGTGATAATTAAAGATTTTTTTTCCATCTGTTCATTTTAAGAAAAACTGTACACTTTCATTGAAAAATAAATCAATAATATGTTATTTATTTAAAGGAAATAGAATACCTTTAGTCCGTATCTTTCACAGGAACAGTATAAAACAACAATAGATTACATATTCATGTAACCTATTTCCAGCGTGAAATATTAGCTCTGGCTAACGCTACACTACCGGAATCACTTCCTCTTCGCCACTCTGAAATAGCAGTTGTGCTGCAATGACACTGGCAAGAATTGTTAATAGAGCGACAAATCCTGGATGGATCTGTTTATGAGCACAGACGGGTCAGAGATAGTTGTATGTATCATATACACTAGAATAAACGACATTCATTCATCCAATGTGACGACATAATACATAACTACTGTATGTGTAAGCCTGCAGATTTTCACAATGATTACAAAGTCAAATTTTTTTCAGTCACACAATCGGTGCTGAAAGAAAAATCAGCTTTTGTACATTTTGTTACTGAGATTAAATGTTTTAAACTGAAACATTTCTAGTATTCCGTTGACTAATTGCTTCATCCATTTTGGATCTCTGTTAGCAGGCTGTGTGAATGTGGGGTGTTGTTGTGCTCGGCAGGTTTTTTGTTTGGATAGCTGACCCAGATAGATTGGTGAAATGAAATGAAAGGAAAACCTTTCAGCAGAGACCGTATTATCCTATTACCTTAATATTCCCTATAGAAGTATCAGAGTTTTGTGCGTCTCCACTTTTTAAAAAACTTTGTTCTATCATCCCTTTGAAAGTTGTGGGGTCAGAAATTATGTTTCACAAGCATGCATCGAATATATGCAAGTCATAGACGGTCAAACAACCAAACACGCGTGAATACACAAAAGAACTGAGCAATTGGCATCTGATTCTTTTCATGAGACAAATTAATGTGTTTGCAACCCTGAAAAATCTCATATTTTTCTTTGAATGTGACTGCAATTGGTTTCAAAACAGTCTCAATTATTCGATTACATGTCCATTACCGATTACTGTCAGTCATCAGCCCCAGCCTAATTATGAGGACCCTGTCCCACAAATGGCAAACTACTGGGCTACTTCTACTATTGAACACAATTACAATTACTTACAACTAATAGACAGCAAGGTGATGTAAAGGAAATATTTTTTTCTGACAATCATATGGTTTTACATATAATGGACATCCATTTCATCCACCAATTTCTCAGATTAGACAGAAAAGCAGAGGAGGAGCATGAAACCATTGATAGTGTTTAGAAAGAAACAGACTGTACAAAAGTAAGTTAATGTGTGCGCTACAAAAAGATCCCTTGGCACTGTCGAACAAACTAAATAAAGTATGTGTATGTAAAACAAAACTCATGTGTCCTGTAAATTAATTGTACATTACTAAATGTTTGAAACTTAAGACAAAATGACTGCCTATGCAAAAGAAGATAAAGCGTGGGTGCAAGAGGTTACCACTTATTAAGATGGCTGTGTGGCCGTGGCCGTCACACTGAGTGAAGGAAACGCCAAAGGAGAGACAAAAACTTAAGAGACTTGAGATAGACTGTGAAAAGAGAGGTGTACACACATCAGTTCGACAAAAAAAAGTATTTTCAAAATAATTGACTGCTGCTTGTCTGTCTGAGTGGCTGACTGCTGCAGGCTTCATTAGCCACATCCCCACTGACAGATGTGCACGTGTCTGAGCGTCTACGTGAGAATCCAACCGTGTACGCTGAGGCTTTACGCCTTAGTGCTTCAGTTAAACCCTAAAATGTGTGTCCATGACAGTGTATTGATAACAGAGCCGGAGAGCTGCTCTTGTTGCAACTGTGACGACGTTGCCAGGAGAAGTAAAATATCATGCGTTTTCTTTGTAATGATAGAATTTGGGAAATTGTCTGCTGGTGGCTTGGATTTAAGATCTTGATGTCTATAATGATTCACACTGTACCAAACACAATGTGATTAGCACAATGCAAACACTTGGGAAGTGGCGATGTTATATTTTATATACAAAAGTTAGATCATGTTGTTTAATGCATTTATATTTACAATCTGAGTGTGTGTTTGTGACTCCCAAACAGTCTCAGTGCACGTTGTTCCTTAGGAGGTCAGCTGCTCTCCATGTCATGCTGTTTGTTCTCTCCTTATCAATCACACGTGGCTGTGGGCAGCACACAGAGGAGAAGAGGGTGATGAGAGGCAGAGAAAAAATGAGGTGGTGATGAAAAGAGGAGTGTGAAGAGAAGATTATCACCCCTTGTGCTCCCAATAAATCCGTGTGATAACACACATGAATGCATGCATCGCCCCGTCTCACAGAGAACAGTGTGTTGTGGGGTGTGATGGATCTGACTGGGATGTGAAGCACTCATAGACACTGTAGGAAATCAGAATGTTAATTTGGCTACGGGAGAACATTACCATATACGAGATGGAAAAAAAAAAAAAAAAAAGTCTCACCAATGCAGACGGTACATAATAATGATGATGTACCAGCATCTCGCATGCAGACATCACTCTCGGATACATAGTGGGGCGAGATTGCAGAGATTTGACCAGCCACCGAAGCGAGAGAGGGGAGAAGAGACACAAGTGACCTTTTTTATAACAAGAGAAATGGAAGACTTGGCAGACTCCGTGTGTGCGTGTGTGCGTGTGTGTGTGTGTGTGTGTGTGTGACTGTTTGTTTTGCAAGAGAGGCCTCTTACCATCAGTTAGCTGCCTCGTGCTGACAGTGCTCTATACAGCTGAGCCACAGCAGAGCGATCTGGGACCTGCTCTGACATTTTCAACTTGATTCATTAATTCATGGTTGGCAGCTCTGGTGACACGCACACGTAAACGAGCTACACACCCTGCCCGTGCATCCACTTGAAATGCACAGATTATGTTTTATGAACTCATTCACAAAGGCCAAAAGCATACACACTCACATCCGGTCCATGAAGTTTTACTATAAACCACTAACCGTGAATACGTGCACTCTCCGCCTCTTTTCTTCTCTTTCTCAAAGGGGATAACTTATGTTGAGACCCTGTTATTGAGATGCTAAGACAATCTGTCATAATCTTAAATGAAGAAATACACCCCTCTGCATATGAATTTGACTGACAATATTCCTGGGGCAGCCACGTAGGTGCTAAATCCAGATTTGTCCCAGGAGCTCCGCTTTCTAAAGCTCTTGGAGTGAGGCTGATGGTGCCGTGTCGGTGGGGTGGATTATTCTGAAATGCTGCTCTGTTTACAATAGTATTATGGGAAACTATATTCAGGCCAGAATCAGTGTCTGTGATAACAACAGGAAGGCAGTTTATTTTCCAGCTCATGACATGGTATAGTAACACTATCAGTCTCTCATCAATACGATGTTGGGTCCTAGAAATCATGTTAATATGCAACTAATGTGTAAGATAAAATGTTTCGTAGGAAACATAAGGGCACTTGGATTTTGTTTTCTTTCAACTTGTTAATATGAAATTATTGATACTATAACAGTAAAATGTTTAGTAACATTGCAAACTGTTTTATACTGTTACTGCATCACAACAGCATAATTAAAACATTTTTTCTGAACCTCTACCAAGTCGGTTATGTGATTGGCTCGGTTTTGGGTATTTTGGAGGCAGGATTATTTGAAAACATTATGGAAGGATTTGAATAAACATTGTATCAAAGGGGGCTACCAGATTTTGGGAGCTCCTGATTGTGACATTTTTCTCAAAGATTCTTCACCATTGCAAGATAGAGCGAAACATTTTGAGTCATATGAAAAATGAAAACAAGACATTCAAAAAAAATATGTGGATCAGGATCTGGCGATGAGAATCCCTTTTTTTGGTGAAACAGCATATAGGTGGGGGATTGCTCAGCGGTACTATTCATTTTCTCTGGTTAAAATATACCGGATTTACAGTTTGAATTGTACATAGTTATGGTATTGTTTTATTTATTGCTGCATGCTGTACACTTATTTATGTACATATGTGTATGTGCAAGCACTAAATTGCCAATTTTAGGAAATTGCAGTCTAGGCGTTCTCAGGCATTCCTATGTTTTGTCCTCTACACTTGAGGGCAGGCTAAATAACAGAAACACTTCTTTGTGTGACGCCCAAACTACAACGAACAAACTGATCATATGAAACAACACATCCCTAAAACTGTTTCTATAACAACATACTAACCATCATGGAGGTTTTTTGCAGGACTATTGTAAATGTAATTTCTAGAAGACAGGTTGGTTTTAATCAAAACATGATTGCAATAAATCAATCACATTAAACACCCCAAAAACTGCAGGCTGAAGTGATTGAAGTCATTGATCGTAGAACAGTTCAATCAGACTACATGGAAGAAAACGTTCAAACGTCTCTGGCTGGTCCCTCGTTTGTTCATCTATACATATTCATACAACATTTCCTGAAGCTATCTCAATTATTTGTAGTTCAATATGTTATGTGCATTTATCATTCTGATGCGATGACATGAGGACATACAGTCAGTATACAGTCGCTCTGCCCACTGTGCCACACACATACAGTCTTCTTCTGTGGTGCACAACAGAGTTTTGAATTTGAGAGACAAGAGTCATAAATCTATGTCCCCCGAGTCCACGTCGAGGAGAGATATATAACCACAGGCTATTACATTATGTGTGTGTTACTGTGTGTGTGTCAGTGTTTTTGTGCTCGCACAGTATAAGTTTGTGCATTTATGCATGTGTGTAAATGGCAGAAAAATACACAGCTCAGTTTTATCTTGATGCCTTCTCGCTTATCCAGAAAGCTCCATAATAATAATAACAAGTTCTCACTGACTGAGTGGGTCCCATCTCTATTCTAGCCGCAGGAGGCTTCCAAGATTCTCCTATGATTGTTGGAAAGAGAGGCTATGATGATTACATGAATTAATTTTTGTGTGTGTGCGTGCGTGCGTGCGTGCATGCGTGAGCAAAGAGTGGATACCTTCAGGTGGATTGAGAAACTTGAAGACAACATGTGCTCATGCATGCGTAAATGTGCAGAAATAAAGTAATCTGCAAGGCGGGGTAAAAGATGTTTACCATCGCTCTACAGACTAACGAATCTACTTCATTCCCATTCATTCCCTTTCACTCGGTTGGCTAATTGACCAAGAGGATGGACATGATGTAGCCAAATGTCATCTCGGTGCTGCTTCCAATCCCATCAAACGAAGGAGGCAATTAAGCAATGCTCTCCCCGCCATTAGCCAATTACCTCGATGGCCGTCAGTCATCGGGACATTACTGTCCGACAGCGTGCAGTCTATGAGGGTGAGTGCCATCTGTGACATGTACATGTGCTTACGTCGAGAAAAAAAAGGCCAGACTAGATGTACAGAGCTTCTTATGTCATTTACGGACAATAACTGAGGAAAGGCACTACGGCAGAGCAGATTAGTTCAGTACTGCAAACAGAGAACTGCTGCAGAGTCGAGCTTCAGGACCATGGAGAGAGCTTTTTCATACGTATTTGTATTTGGTTGTGTTCACAAGACTGCATTCATATTTTGTTGCATCATTTTACCAATAGTTGCCTCCTGTACTACTAAACAGCCAACAAGATGTTATTTGGGGGATTTTAATTTAGATTATATTATCATAAATTTTCTATTTTTGTTTAGCCAGCCCTTCAGTTTGTGACAGATTCATATTTGAGATACAATTTATTCTAAAACCCAGGATACACTGCGTGTTTACCTGTGGTTAGGGTTTAATTCCAGTCCTTTACTATTTTTCTCTAAATGATGTTTAACAACTTGGAATGGAACTCAACACTTAGAGAAAATGCTGGAATCAACATATATTTTTGTTTAAAACAGAAACTCGGAGGACGAAATTGGTGATTATAGCCTGACTTTTATCGACTTATCATGTGAGCTACAGGGTATAAACAATTTCATGTTTTTTTTTACCTTGCCTTCATGAAATAATAGATAAATATTCATGCTATTTGAATCCTATCTTTTATTTAGATGGCCAGATTAAATCATATTCAACCTTGTTATTGCACACAGTAAAGTACCAATACAATGGAATTCAGTTTAGCACCAGTTTAGAATCAAACAGTGACAGACACACATTGATATACAGAGTAAATAATAAACCAATGAGAGGTTGAAAGAATGAAGGGATATAACGTGATAATGTGATAGTGTCAAAAGATTTAAAAAAAAAGACGAATGAATAAATGAAAGTAAAATAAACTTTGAGGCATTTTTCATGTATTACTGATGGCGTCCCTCTCAATCCTGGATTTCTCCGTTCTCCCACCTTTCTTTTCTGGAGCGTCCGCTCTGTAATCACTCACTTCCATCTTCATTGCTCCAAAGTGAAGTGAGCGAAAGTGTCAGTCAGAGGAGTTCTTCAATAACCCTGTGGAAGTCGAGAGCGGCATCTAATCATCGCGATCTAATTTCAACGTGTTTGCTCTCCATCTCTATCTTTAACCAGACCTCCAGGCCAGCTGAACAGCCAACTGAGCAGGGAACAGAGAAATCAAAGCCCTCCCATTTGCTCTCAGTGTGTGTGTCAGTGGACGCGTGAGTCGGTCGCAGTGGGAGGGGGGTTATTTTCATAATCTGAGCCTTATTCATTACTGTGCGAGCTGGAGGTGAGGGACAACTTCTGCCTTTGGAATCATCGGATAGGTAATGGCAGGAGAACAATATTTAATAATCACCCGGCTGACAGACGCACAAACACACTGAAACATGCACAAATGTATACACATGGTCAACAACACATGGCCATATCACAACCCTTATTAAAAGTACCCCTCAGGGAAGATATATGCAAGATCTAGATTTGATGGCTAAGGTTACAGGTAGCTGCACTTTCTTTCAGGCCCACATTTCAAAAAATGGTAAAAAGTTGCAGACAGAGGGAGGCGAGAAGTGGAAAGAGGAAGAGTTCTTTTCAGGTTTGCTCTCGGTTGCCAGCAGGTTCCTTTGCATTAATTAGACAGGGTTTTGTGTGTGTGTGTGTGTGTGTGTGTGTGTGTGTGTGTGAGAGAGAGAGAGAGAAAGAGACAGAGACAGAGTGTGCTATTTCATGTGTAGATATTTGTATGTGTGTGTGTGTGTGTGTGTGTTAAAGTGTGTCGTTAATTGGACAAGGAAGCAATGTATGCAGGGGGCAGAATGAGGCCCTCTGCTCCTCGCATATCCTCCCTCTGCCAGACTGTTGTCATAAATTCAGATAAGGGTTTACTTGACAACAGCAATTGACCTTTTCCTTCATTTTGTCCATCCTATAGCACAGCTGAATACTGAGAGGATCTTACAGGCAACCAGACAGAAGTAGATAGATGGATTGATACACTTTAACATTCGTCTTGTTTATGAAGTTCTCCTGATATACCATTAATCCAAGGAGAAGAGAGTCCTCATCACAAAATCAAACAAATCCACATTTGTGTAGTTTCTCCATCAGTCACAGACTCTCTGTCTCGACCGTCTTGTCAGGCTCTTGAAGTGAATGTTCACAATCAATTTCTCTGACAACATTTTGCAGACTGTCTTCTTGAGCTCCCCATCTGTAATCGTCTTCTGTCGTCACTAATTTATTTCCATTATGGCATACAACAACCCACAATTCACCAGTCTCCGTAGAAGACTGTGTTACACTGGTTCTTTCTCTGTTCAAGAGGAATAACAGATGTTGCAAACACGAAATTGTCCAGCGCCCTGGAATAAGAGGACATTTTGTAATATGGTTTCCAGGAAAAATATTCAGGCCAATATAGCAATAAAAATATCTGATATACAAATAATGGGGGTGGGTCAAGTTTACTTCAAGTGTGAACGTATGTAAACAGAGCATAAGGGGAAGTATTGATCTGTCAATCTTTTCACTGGATATGGAGTTGTTTACCTTCACAAGAGCTGATTTAACTATTGAGACAAAGGGCCACATATCCACCCCACCTCTGTGTTTGAATTCTGTGTTTGAATTCTGTGAGTGAGTGAGAGAGAGAGAGAGAGAGAGAGAGAGAGAGAGAGAGAGAGAGAGAGAGAGAGAGAGAGAGAGAGAGAGAGAGAGAGAGAGAGAGAGAGAGAGAGAACAAGAGAGAGAGAGAGAGAGAGATAAAAGCTGGCAGGCAGCATCTGGCATTTGTTTCTCGCCCAGCCTCAAATTAATCTGATTTTATGACACCTCATTACACTGCCTATCATTGATAATCAAAATCGGTGTAATGGCTTACACATACACACGCGTGTGCACACATGTGAACACACACATGCCCAGTAGTAAAGGTGTACTGAGATGAATCATCAAATGAGAAAAACAGAGAAGAAAATGAACCACCTGTATTCCCTCAATGTTTGCAGCATCATTAATCCAAGTCATTTATGCTTGTCAGCTTCTTATAGAAAATGTGTGTGCGTGCGTGAGTGCGTGTGTGTGTCCAGTCCCAGGCACTGCTGCCATTACTGAGTCCCATCAGTGCTTGAATGCCTCCCAATATCCCATCCAGATTCTGCATAGTAATGATATTCAAAACATGCATTATTCCATCTATCTGCTTTCCCCAAGGATCATCTCTTTTTCCTGCCAACACACACACACGCACGCACACACACGCACACGCACACACACACACACACTTATATTTAACATCTACCTCACAACAGTAAATAGGATGGTATTGAGATAGTTGGAGTTATGGGGGGGGGCACCTGGCCACTGCAGCACCATGTGAAATGTCATAGGGCCCATAGGCTGATGATACCACTGTCTCTCAATCTGTGATAAAGTCGTGGACACACACACACACACACACACACACACACACACACACACACACACACACACACACACACACACACACACACACACACACACACACACACACACACACACACACACACACACACACACACACACACACACACACACACACAACCATTAAGCCTTGCTGCATCACTTCACTAAGCAAAGAGCGGAAACGAATGGCGGACCATTAGGGTTTCATTACGGGGAGTTGGCTCGAGTGGAAGGTGGAACAGAGTGAGAGCGGATGGGTGGGGGAGAGAGAGATAGACAGACAGTAAGAGAGTGATATGTGTGTATGTGTGTGTGAGAGAGAGAGAGAGAGAGAGAGAGAGAGAGAGAACAGACAGTAAGAGAGTGATATGTGTATGTGTGTGTTTGTGTGTGTGAGAGAGAGAGAGAGACAGGGAGAGAGAGAGAGAGAACAGAGGGGGATAAAGAGCGAAAGTGAAAGAAGAGAGATCCTCTATTTAGCAGGGTCTGTGGAAATGAGAGCTGTTGCCTATGAGCTCCTCTGCTTATTTGCAAAGCAACAGTCAATTCCATTGCCTACGGCTGTTTTAATATGTCTCACCTGTTTATACACACACACACGCACACACACACACACAATCTCCAAGCAAGCTATCTTGCTCTCTCTCCTATAACCCACCTGTCTCTCTTTCATGCACTCACTTGAAACGTACACTGACAAACCTATGTATATGCACACACACCGCACAGTCTCACACTCTCTCTTGCCCGAGCTCTCTCTCTCTCTCTCAGATAGACACACTAAAAAAAACACACACACAGAAACACACGTACACCTCCAAGGTTAATAGTAGCTGTCATGGCCAGGGTGAGCAGTAATGGAACACAAAAATGCCCCAGGGAGAAAGCAGTCAGCGGATAGACGGAATGTGGGAATGATGAGGAGACGGACCAGGAGGAGGAAGAGCAGATGAAGGCGGGAGGAGAGCAGGTGGAGGGGCAAACTCTTCCCTTGAATCAATTACCCCTGATGCAAATGAGATTATTTATTTCTCCATTAGCACTAAATTATTCATGCTTCTGTGTGTGTATGTGTGTGTGTGTGTGTGTGTGTGTGTGTGTGTGTGTGTGTGTGTGTGTGTGTGTGTTCATTTGTGCATGTGTGAATCCGTGAGCTTTCGGACCGCTGATTCCAGCAGGAGGAGAAGATGAACCTATGCCGGAAAAATGTGTTGGCAAATTGAACGACAAGCTATTTACGTCTTTCATCAGCCATGCTTGTTCCTCATTAGTTAACACTGTTAAATCAATATGCCACCCACTTTCTCACTCCTCTCGCAGTTATCTCCATTTTTTTTTTGCATTGGGCAACAGGAAGACGAAGGCCATGGAGAAGCAGCTCCAGACAAACGAAAGGGAAGCCTTCTCAGCTTGCCTGAAAGAACGACAGAGGTACTGAATATACAGCAATATATGGTGTGGATCAATCCTGAGCAATTTCAGTACAACTAGTCCACGGTTGCACTTTTGGAGGAGTTTTGTGGAAAAATTGACAAAAAAAAGAGAAGGCACAAGGAAAGAACTGAAAACAAGTTCGTATAGTTCAAGGCATCGTTTGTACATTTTCAAGTCTATGCCAAAGACGTTCTACCACCACAAAGGTATGGAGACGAAATAGGACTTTGTTATTGAACTGTACTGCAGTGAAACTACTTCATGGTCATATTCCCAGCTCCACTCATACTTCCTTTTAAATGTGTTCATGGGGTTTCTAAGGTAAAAGAATACATTTGGCCAAATTGTACATATATGCTTCTAAAAATAAAATAAAAATCTGAAATAATTAAGACTGGCAGCCATTACATAAACTTGTGTGTTTGTTACTGTACATCATCTGGGAGAGGAAGAGAGGGAACTAAGAAGATCAAAACAGAGCAGTGTATAGATTGTAGCTGAATCAAGAGAAACTGTCTTCCAGGCATCACAGGTAAATATTTCACTATATCCTGAACATCAGACACTGGGCCTTTGATATGCAAAACGAAAAGAATGCTCTCAACCTTTAATAAAAAAGCAAAGCATAGAAAAAAACAAGCAAAATCCTGGCAAAAATCACTGTATCACTGTATTCTATTGTTAAAATTGGGTTGCACTGAAGCTCTTTTTTCACTTCAGGTGGTGGAATAAGAGGCTTTAAAGTGCAACTTAATACCAGCTGCATATCATGACAGTGTGACTTCCAGTGTTGTCTTAGTTATGTGTTCATCATACTCAGACACCATCAGGTTTCAGTGTGGCCACTGGAGCATCAGAGCACATTTCTGACAACAGTCATTAGTCAGTCAAGTTACATCATTTAGATTTTTTGACGTGGTTACTTATTTGAATGTTCTCATTGGTGAATGTATGATGATATGGTGCACCTCCTCTTAGCCTGAAATCTGAAACTGCTTTGTAAACTGGTGCCCGGGCTCTAAAAGCAAAAACAATCAAGGGCACAATTCTCTGCAGTAACAGCCACATCTCTTTGTAACTGTGAACTGTATTATAAGTTCAATCACAGTAACATCAACCGCTCAGACCAGTTTTCTTGGCAGCGACCAAAAGCCAAACTGATTCATTGTGATGATAATGTTTGTATTTGAGATTGAGCCAAAGTTATTCTCAGCCAATAATTAAAGTCCAACTAATTGATGCTCTGTGACAATGACCAACAGAAAGTCCTAATTTCCATGAGTCAGAAATAAAAGCTAAACACAATCAATACATCCGAGGTCTACTGAAATGCTAATTAATTACTATTAATTAGATTATAGTATAATCAGCTCTGCGCTGAGGCTAGGAACGAGGGAGGGAGATAGGTGGGGCGAATTGAGGCAAAATTTGTGATTTGCGATTTCGGACAGCATAAATAGAATCCACATGACTTGTTGGACGGGTGTGGCCTGAGGCAGTATGTTTAATGCACAAGATACATTTCAGTCCGGAAGACATTTTAATCAAAGAGAATTTTCATTTCCATCTGCAGTAAGTTATATTTGGCCGTATGTCTCCGCTTTGGGACCTCCGAGCCCTCAGATACGTGTATATGTGACACAGGACACAGCAGACATCATTGATGACAGATATGACATTGATTAAGTCAGACAGCATGAGAAGGAGAAGCTGGAGTGGAGGTACTGTAGGTTGCAAAGCAGCTCACAGAGGAAGCATCGAGCGAATGGAGGCAGCCCTGTGAGAGATTTGTTAACCGGATGCATAGAAGTGAATTAGCTGAGCCATCAGATGATGTGGGCTGGCATTAAGATCAGCTGCGATCAGCTGATTGCCCTGCGATTGAGCAGAGCTCGACATCGGGGCCTGCCTGAAACGACACTGTGCTCAAGTTTAGGTTTTCAGTCCACGTGTGAGTCTGGCCCAAAGCCAAACTCTCAACAGTGAATTTCCCAACAGGTTTGGTGCTGCAGCTCAGATCTGATCCTAACCTTTATGTAACATATTAAATATGGTATTAATATTAAAAGAAATATTACAGGCGGGAGGGAAAATTACATTACAAGTTGCAGTGGCACTAACTCAAGTTGACCAAAAACTAGTACAAGGATGAGGGGGAAAAAATCGATATAAATAAATAATTCAAATCCCCTACGATTCTGAAACAATTCACAGATTCCAGCTATTGATTCGGAGCAAAGAGGCCAACCAGCTAACATACTGGAGCACTTTATATAACTTTCAGCCATATGGACCCACCAGCTGGAGGGTATAGGGAAAACTGGCCCAGTCTGATTCATTTCAAAAGTCCTGTGATAATAATGGTTTTCACTGAATTAATGCAGTTCATTTTCAAAAAACAAACAAGTCCTTTCAAACACCTTCGTCTGCTTTTCTCTGTTCATTAGACAGTTATTTTTAATCAAGACCAACTGGCCAGTTAACCTGCCAGTTATGCTTCATATTGGGGGTGAACCAAAGACACCAGTGAATGGACTGTCACAGAACAGAAGTATTTTTCTATTTATTGAATTTCAAAACAATTCTGAATTGATCTGTGGCACCAAGTTTCTGAATCGAATTCTGACATTCCCAAAGATTCCCCATCAAAACATCTTATATGTTATTTTCAATTCATACTGTACTGTACAGCTCTGATTCCAACTTCTCGTTGACTGTTTTCCATCACTTCCTCGCTTGTTTGTTGCCCCTGCTGGAGTCACATGAAAATTTAGAGCAACAAAATGGTCAGGGGGAAAAAATATTGTTCTACTGGAAAATATAAATGAGAATTAGAGTTGTGGAACAAAATGTGGATGTTAACACGAATCTTACAGAACACCTGCTATCAGGACGATGGCCATCGATCCAGGGGCCCAAAGGGGTCTGGGGCCCCTCGGGCCAGAAGTATCAAGTGACTGTCAACATTTGATTTTGAGTGAAAGTCACGTTAAACTATAATACAGAAAAAAACACTATACTGACTTGACCACAAAGAGACACAGGACAACCAAGAATCACGAAACAACAAGTGGCACATGTCCCTGTAATTTTGTGTTTGTAGTCCTAGATAGGAGACCCCATTGTCTCATAATCTGCCTAAAACCTTGATCTAAAAAAGTGGCACACAATTACAATTGAATAAATAAACTAATTTAAAATGATTAGTTTGTTGATTTAAGATTTTGCTATGAAATTGACAGATCATGAACAACAACTCACTCAACAGCCAAAAGTTAAAACTAATGTTACCGTCTATGACGGACAGAAAAAAGAAATGTATAAGATTTAAGTGAAATGTAAGAATTTGAAAACTGTCAGGATTTTTTAGAGGTAACAATATTCTGGGCTGCGTAAGATTTTTCAAGACCTGCATTATGACCCTGATTATGTGGCATAGCATTGACCGTTTTATGAACACATACATATAGCTCCTCACACACACACTTCTGACTGCAGTAAGTAAACAGACTTAATGGGGAACCGGGGACCTGATCTAAACAGAGGGTGAAGTGGGGAAGTCTTTGCCTGTGCAGCAGGAGAGCAGTTGGCCTGTGCTCATCCCTATCCCCTGCTCACCCACAGTGGAAATACAGTCCTCTTTCCTGCATCATTATGGCAGAACTTTATAGGCCACTGGGGCACAGTGAGGCGACTGCATCGGTCCTGAATGTTAACTTGGTCCATTAAATGCAGACCATTTCCGTTGGTACAAGCGTTACTAAACATTAGCTGTGACCAAGAACATGCAGCCAGCAGGTAGTTTGCAGTGAGTTGTATATTAGGGAGATTTACTTAAGTCAAACTGAAACACAGGAATGAAACTCCTGTGTGTTATTATAATGTATGCACATTGTACATGTACATGATTGTTCTGTAAGGAGGATTTCGTTGGTCAATGGTACTACCTTCCTCTTGTTTTCATTAGTGCAAGTATTTGTCCCTTTCCATTACACTTCATTCAGGGAAATACGCTGTGAAACAACTCCTAGGGACCTTATATGTTTGTCGTAGCATATGGTGTTCACATCAAATTTCACACAACACAATTTCCCCCAAAAAACATGTTAGAGATCAAAATCGAGAGATCCACACTCCCGCTTACATTTCTGTCAGAGCTGCGCTGTTATCTGGCAAAGAAATTGCTTTGTCTGCTGCTCCGTTCTTATTCTGGAATTTTAAATGGGAAGAGATATAAGAAAATGAAAGCGTGGAAAGAGCCCGGCAGAGTAACAACGGTTTATACAAGGTTTTTCCGGGTCTCGGGATGGAACTGTAGGTCAAAGTAAGGCCAAGCACACGGATTACTATGCAGCCGTGTGGTGAAGCAGTGGAAGGTGGTAGCACACGCAGCTCTTTTTCCACATGGCTGCTCATCCTGTCAGGGAGGCTGGAGAGGCTCGCTCTGCTTCACTCTTTTTTTACGCAAATGGCCTCCTCGAAGACACACAGCTGTCTCGGCCAAAGTGAAGGAAGCACTATTCGCGCGACCAGAGGTTTCCAAAGTCAGATGCAGGAGCCTCCAGGGGTCTGAGTCGCAGGGGAGTTGTTTAATTTCACGCTTTTTTTCCCCACATGCGTGGAGAGTTGAGCACGGTGACTAATGAGAATCCATAAGAACGATGAAATCACAGCGTAACTCAAGACACCACCGATATGAGTTGTCTGGTGGACGCAAACCAAAAGTCCATCACCAAAAACTAGAGTCGGTACAGGACAACAGTTGACATGAAAATAACGATGTTGGCGTACGAAGCGCCAATTATTTTTGATTCATGTAATTGAATTGATTATCAGACCCATACACATCAGCATCCCACATCTGGAGCCAGGCCATTGTCAGTCACATCATAAATGATCCACAAATGAACATCTTGTTACAAAACATATTTTAGTCCATGTCAACAGAAATGTTGAAATGCCTCAATAACCCAGATTAAAGAGGACAATCTGATGCAACGGCTGAAATGTCATCGTCACACTAATTTTACTTTGACAATGGCTTTACTACAACAACTGCAACATATAATGATATAGTGCAATATATTTTTTTGTGTGAAGACACACGCTGGCTATTTTAGGAGACCTCCAAAGGAAAACGACAGCATCGTGCCGTTCCGAAGTAAAGGAGGAAGAAGTTTGACTCATACAAGTCCGCCGAAGGAGGTGGTTGGTGCGATGGGTGGAACTTTGAATCCTACAATGATAAAACCGCAATCAACTCCTCAACTCTGACAAGTTATTTCAACCTAAACCCTACCTAAGCTGTTTATGTGCCAAAGCATAACCAAACCTTAACCATAGACGTATCATTTCAGGTTAAACCGTTTTGGAAAGCACTGACAAATGACTGATCTTCCCCTTTGGGTTTCCCTTCTCTCAGTTGTTTTTTCCCCCCTCTGACCTTATTTGTATCTCTGTCTGTTAATGTCTTTCTTCTTTCCTTCCTACTTTCCTCCAAACGATGAGAACAGTTGGGAGCCTCCATTGCTAAGACCCTCTCTCCCCTCCCTAATACTCCCATAACCCTACATAACCCAGCAGCTTGACAGAGAGAGGGCAGGAAATCCTCCCTCTGCTTACCCTGAGCCCACAGACTTTCACCCTCCCCTAAACCGGCTCAGACAGAGGTCTTTATTAGAGGAGGAGGAGGCTCAAAAGGAGTGGGAGTGTGAATGAAGAGGTGGAGGTGACAGCTCTCTGACCTGAGCTGTTTGTACAGGTTTAAAGAAGCTTGGCTGTGTCAATTAAAAGTCTACTACCAAACCTAATGGAAAATCTAAATGTTCTCTCCTGCTGATGGACTTTTGTTATTTGCTTGCTTTTCTCATGTCATAACACACTGCAAATTGACTGCACTGAGGTGGGAGGTGAGGTAAGTGGTGTGTCAGCAGTGACAATAATACAGTTTCTGCTTTTCTCTTTGACTAATATCAGGGAACCTTCCTCAACCAATGCATTTTTTAAAAACCAGAGCAACAGGGCAACCAAGCATGTTACGAAAAGCTAATTTGATAAAATTCAAGGTGTATTAAATATGCAAGTGTTCTTGGACAAAGTACTATCACCTGTACTGGCAAACATGGATATGGCCAGAAGGATTCCGCCTCAGGGGGATTTTTTTTCTGCGGACAAATTGCCAAAATGTCACACTGTGTAATTGCGAATAGCAAATGCAAATACTTATGTCGTGTTTTTTGTTTTTTTACTTTGGTGCCAAGTGGCTTTGGGTAAATTAAAAAGCTACTGTATATGTCGAAATTATCATTATTATTATGATTATTATTATCATTATTAAGTCAGCAAACTGTGAAGTGTTATGTAACACAGTGGGGTTTGCTTACACACTCCTGTACTGTCCATGCAACTTAAAAACTGGTAAACTGCAGTTTGTAAAGACCATAGACTGTTTATAGAAATGAACACTAGGTCTGGATAATGAAGACAATTCACAAGTGCCTGAATTCCTGTGTGATAGAATACCCTCTGATACAAATGTTTGTTTTATTTACAGTAGTAAAAAAAAGGGGTTATTTTGTTTTAGTTTACACTGGCATATAGAGAAAAATGTTATCGGTATTAATGCACCTACACAAATGATTTCCACCGTCATAACACAACCACACAATCCATGTTGTTCATCAGTTAACAATGTATTAAAAATAAGTCACTTGTGGAAACAAATATACAGCTTCAATTTTAAAAACTCTTGTCGACAACACAGTTCATTGTTTCTATAGGTAGTGTATATGGTTGTGGTGTAGGAAAGAGGTATATAGTAATCTGTATTTCATCAACACCAAACAGGAACCCTCTCTGCTTTATGTTTGCAATTCTTTATTCTCTGCATGTAGTTGTGCAGTGCCCTAACTTGCTGGTGCATTAACATCACCTCTTCACAGCAATCACATCATCTAATCTACTAAATGTCTTAATGTGGAACACATCTTCAGACGTCTGGAAAAAGAAAGGTCGACCCATGTCAGCAAGTTGCACAGTAAGAAGCCAACAATCCAGCAATCCTTCATAACACAGCAAATCATCTTCTCAAGAGAAACCCCAACAATAGCTCCGAATGAGGAGAGAGCTTTGTGATGGAGAAACGAGTACCAATAAAATGAGGAGAGGGCGAGCTCATGTAATCACCAGCGGCATAATTTAACCTTTTTTTTTTTTTTGTCCCACCTCTCTTATGCCTCTTCTGGATTCCACAACACGGATGTGATCAGTCGAGATATAAATGGTAATCTCAGTAGGCATTCCCACACATGCAAGCACATGAATTGGTACACACGCGCAGTCTCATGCATACACATACACACACAAACAGAATCACAGTTTGATGATAATCTTGAATGCATATGAAAGGGCACGCGAGCGGCAGTATGGAGAATAGGTAGAGAGGAGGTAATGGGAAAAGAAAGAGGAGGAGGGAGAAAAGAAGTGATGAGGGAGAGGGAGAGGAAGGAGCTCGGCTTTATTTAATCTCAGCAGAAGTGTCGATAGAGCAGAAAGTTCAGCAAGCTGGATCGGTGGTTGAGCCTTGAGTTTTACTTAAACTGTTCAGCTCTCCTGGCAGCATGTTTGTGTGTGTGTGTGTGTGTGTGTGTGTGTGTGTGTTTGTTTGAAAGAATGTGTTGAAGACAAAACGAAGCGAGAACAAGGTGCTGCTGGAAGAAATGTATTTAATCAAGTCAGAACAAAGGAGTTGTGTAATTTTCTCCTGAGGGCACACAGAACACCAGCTCCCTCTGAAAGAGAACAGCCGACTTTTTCCAAAGTAACAGTGCAATGTTGTTTTATTGCATAACAGAAACATTTTCCCAATCACTTGACAGTATTTTTTTCTCGTTGTATTTTTCTTTCCGCTGATTGTGTTGGACACCCACCCCCAGTCCCATATTTAAAGAGGAATGTTTTGTAGGTATTCCAAAAAGAAAATTGGAGCCATTTCACACATCAACCGCATAAATCTTGAGAAATGAAAAATAATTTAGGCTTCCTTCGTACAGGATGGGTTGGCTGAGTGAAAAAGCTCGTTTTCAGCAGCGCTGGTGTTTACATTTACATTGACAATGAAGCAACATAACAAGAACATTCACAAAAGAGACACAATTATAAACAAACAGTTGGGTTTTTCTTCCAAAAATTTGCTCTGGTGCAAGTTTTCAGCTGATCATTAGAAAGTAATTTAAATAAAAAAGAAAAAAAATACAAATCCTCCAGTCCAAATTCAGTTTATGTTCCACAATGACAAAAAATAATAGCTTTAGTCTCAAAACGCCACGGAAAACGTATTGGCATGGATGTAGCCTCTGTTTGAAGTATGAATTTTGACCCTGTCTTTACACACAGATCTGACTGGTCAATGACATTCCAATTACAAAACAGAGTCCAATCAGAGAGCAGGTGGAAATTAATACTGAAGAAATCAATACGAAGCAGGATGTGTGAGTCAAAGACCATGCATACAGTGGTCACATTGAATGAGACAGAGCACAATGATGGTCCACCCCTGAGGCATTTTTTTGCAATGTCTGCAGGATTTTTGCTAGGCAGCACCTAATAGCGCAGTTATCAAAAACAGTAGAAGCAGACAAACAAGCACACGAGCAGTTCCTTCCTTCCATATATACTGTACGTCAGAAAATTAAATTGCCATTGTTTCAACAATCTTCTTTGTGCAACTGAGGGGAAGCTGATATCCCGTAGTCTTAGACCTACATAAAAAGCTTCTGTCACAGCTAAATGTTTTGCTGCATGACATTAAAAAGTAAATCTTTCATCAGGCCAGCCGTCGAGATATTTATATTCTATAACCATCAAATAAGTGGTCATAGTGGAGACTAGTGTGAATTACTGTAATCCATACCCACTGGATTCTAGCAGCTGCATGCATTTTATTTTCATTTTCATTAAGTACCAATTCAAGGTTGACAAGAGCATGTGAAGTGCATTTAAGGAGAGTTGTAATTTCTTAATGGCTAATTGAACAGAAGTGGCAACACAATCTTTATATGGACCACACAGCTGTGGCCATAAAGACGTTCATGCACTGAAGCGACAATTTCAAATATATTATTAAATAATTAAACAAAGATGAAGAGAGGTTTCAACCTGCCGTGCCTCTAGAGAACGTTGTGAATGGTGTCCCAATGTTAATTATGAGACTTTTAAAAAGATAAAACCACTCAAATTTCATTATACACTTTATCTTTCTTTTTAAAATTCTAAAACCTCATTAGGCGCAGCAGGCAGGGACAGAAGGATGAAACAGGTCTCTGTATTTAGACCCAATGTGAGCTGAATGGAAATTAGTACAGTACTGTAGGGGCTGCTCTTTCATTATTTATTGCAGCCAACTGCCTTTTTATGTTAAAATATAGTATTATGACTGTTCAAACCTCAAAGTTGTGAGGGACTGCCACACACAAGTGCAGAAACAAAACCAACACCATAAACACAATTTATTTGTTTGTGCTTTAATTTATTCCTTACAGAGTTTGTTTTTTAATCTGAACCAAAATAGTAAGTGGGAAAGGAGCCTCGTACCATGGTCTGGACCAACATCAACCATTTTCTCCATTCAAACAGAATGACCACTACTCAGTGACATGTCGACGTCAGACACACACCCGTCTACAAACCAACGAATGTCAGGTAAACACAGCCCACCAAGACTTTGAGGTGTGAGAACGATTCAGCCTCTTTTTTTTTTTTTACTCACGCAAACCTGTGTCTCTCACAGCAGCAAGTTTGACCTTTTCCAAACTTCTCTAAAATTATAAATCTGAAATTTGACGGGTGGATCAATTATGAAAATAATTGCACCGTAATACAATCTGTAATTCTATTTTCTAGCATGGCTTTTCCCGTCTGTCAGTGCACTGTGTCACTTTTTTATATGATCCTCTTACAACAGCATATTTCTACTTTTTCTGTTAGTGGGAAAGAAAGAGAAGAAGAACCAGAGAGAGATAAACAGAGCGAGCAGGAGAGAGGCCAGACCAGTGTGAGAGGCTTAGAGAAGTACTTTAGCCATGGGGGAGACTGGATATTGACTCAACAGTTCTTCTCTGCGCTGTCTCTCTATTTTCTACTTTTCCACCCTCCTCTTTCTTTTACCCGCACTGCAACATATCTGAGAATCAACTCTCCTCCTGTCATTCATCCATCACAGAAATATTCATCGGCTGTGCACCGAGGGTACAAGGCCCATTTCTCACAGGCGTCCTTTATCAAAAACCTGTCCAGCACAAATGCACCTTGTGACCGTTTACAGGCAAGCAGAGGGGTCGGTGGAGCAACGTGAACTTATATGTTTGCAAGGCTTCAACAGATACCACAGACACAGCAAACTCAGAGTCGAAACAACAAATAAATTTACAAACAAAAATCTGCACAGGTCGCTTATTTCGCATGCACAAACATATGAACGCAAAGGTGAGCTTTCTCTCCCTGCTTTTTTCCCCACACGCCCTGACCCCGACAGCTTTCTAATGCAATTTCATTATATTCAGCCTCTCACTGTCTCTTCTTTTCCCACCTGTCTCTGCCAAACACTGAGTGTAAACTGTGTATACTTTTCATTAGACCAGCTTGTATTACATTATTGGATGGCACGCCCTTGTCAGTGATTCACCCAAAAGCTGCTCAACGCAAAACGGATACCCAGCACTGAACGGTTCTCCCTTAATTATCAGGGCTCCTAAGGGTATTGTTTTGTTCTGACTAAATGAATGAATCCTTACAAAAAAAGAGATGGCTATAGACTTTAAAGGAACAATGAGTTTCACTCGGTACAACCGACTTTGTAAATAAAAAGCAGTATACCAGCCATCCATCCATCCAACATAACAGGATGTTGATGGCCACCTGGGTAGAACTGAGCTCAGTGGTCATGCCTGCCAAATGCCGGGAGTGATCAGTTGAATGAGCTTATTTTAGCCTCAAGTAACGCACATGGGCTAGTTTTCTCTAGTCTCAGCAGAGAATATTAAATGTTGACGGAAATAACACCAAGCAATATTTTCTCTCTCTTCTACAATTTTGGTCTTTTGCGCCCGTCTTTTTTATGGAAATTTTTCAGACTATTGTTTGATATACAATATGCTTAAAACACAATTTAAATAAAGCTTCCAAAATGATGCGTTACCAGTCACAAAGGGGTGAAATCTAAATCTTTGTGAGAATTTGTTGGGAGGATTTTAACAGGTATGATTATATGAGAATATCCCTCCTCTCTGCAGGCATTGAAAAAGAAGAAATTGTCAGTAAATGTATTTCCAATGTCAATAAACATTCCGAGCAGTGTGATATATATGTGAAGCCAACTGTGTATGTTCTGCAAAATGTATGTGCTGTTTGCACTCTATGCACTCTACTCCCCATCCTTAGTCCTATTCTGGCTTAAAAATCACATTCGAATATGGAAGTCCCCATGGAACATGACATGTGCATTTGGCTTCCTATTGGTGCTGTAATGACATCTGCCGCTGTCGATTAATGCAAACCAAGCACTTCTTGCTGCTGCTTCAAATTCAAAGTGGTTCATCAGTGAGCCATGACGGGACTATCTGTGTAAATACTGATTTTAGAGGAGCTACAAGAGCTGCAGCCAAAGCTGCAAACCGAGGTTAAAGGTAAGAGAAGATGTAGGAGATTAAGATGACACAGGTATCCCAGTTAATGAAACAAGAAGTCTATTTAATTGACTGACACAATATTCATTTCAACAACTTTGATTTTAGATTAAATGCTTTAACAAGCAGATTGAATCTAGAAAGATACCAAATATGTCCTGGTTCAAGCTTATTTTTCTTTTCTGTGTTTTTCTAAAAAATATATATATATTATTTTTAACTGAGCTGAAATTCAGCTGAGTTAGGAGCAGTTGCCACAACCCTGAATCGAACAAATGCATCACAGGTGAATACTGGGATTTTGTGCCTGTTGAAGACCAAACAAAAAACCACAGTATCTTCCAAAAAACAACAACGCTGGAGACAAAGCTATATTGAAGCATGCACTTTTTTCATTTCAGTAAGTGAGTGTGCAACAATCGATGTTCTACCTCAACAACTGCTTTAACCTTCACACGATCGTTGCTTACACCTCCTCTGCTAAATCATTTAGATAGGCTCATTCAGCACACACCTTCTCCTCTGCCACCATGCCTCCCAGTCACTGGTGTAAATGAGAGTTTGATGTAAACAAACATCCCGGGTATACAGGGTGAAATGTGGTAAGTAAAGCCCCGGGTTGCTCGACATAAGACAGAGGCAGCGTGCTCTGTGGGTGTGCATTAAGACACCGTCCCATAAAAAGTGAAAATACATAAATGAAGGTGCAAAGCGATATACAGTCATTAGAGTGTATTAAAATGCACAGAGGTGCACTGGGACGGGCTTGGGCTCCGAAGAACAAAAGCAGAAGCAGTTAGATTGGTTTTTCAAATGTTTTTTATGGGAGATATTCAGGCGCAGTTGAGTAGAGTGCATAACACCTTGAGCTATTTCAGAGAATATACACTTGAAGCATGTTTCACAGTTGAATTAAGGCTGGTAAATGCTCAGCAACAGAGCAGGGAATGGGGGAATAGATGCCTTATATCAAGTCTGCTTGCAGGGCAATTCATAAAATGATGGTGCCATCTTCTTGCAGAAATGGTTGGAGGGGAATACCTAATGAATGTTAAATTACACGGGAGTGGTTCTCAGGGGAGCAACTAGCAGGACTTGACCCCTCATTAATTGTGTGCACATATTCATAAGCATACATGTGAGCGTATACAGCCTCAGTGTACATATTGTGGACATATTTATGGAGTAACAGATGAGCCACTGCATTAAACCCCTAACCAGTGTCAATGTTGTGGTCGACTGGTGCATGTTTACAAATTCACTTGATATCACACAGAGAGGAAAATGCTTTAAAAAGGGCAAACATGAAACAGCATGTGGGGGTTCGGGGGGTGGAAAATCCACCTTAAGTAGTCTTGGATGAACAACAGGGAGCAATGAAGCAGTCTCCGACAAAAAGAGTACGTGTGTGTGATTTTCTGTCTGTGTCTCTACTCTCCCCGGTTGTTCCTCTTCTGGTACTCCATCAATCAGGGACTAACACTGTGAACGCTACTATTCCCAGAGAAAGGCCTCAACTGGTGGGGACAAAAGCAGGGCAAAATTCACCCAGGGGAAACCACACACACACAAACACAAACACACACCCACAGCAAAACTGCAGCATCAGTGTGTATTCTCTCAAACACAACAGATAGATTCACACAGAATCACACTGCAGGCTACACGAAAATCCAACAAAGGAGATAAAATTGTTTACCTTTGTTTTCCATCTACTTATCTCTGCAGTGCTACATCGTTCCTATATGAATGATCTGTTATTTTCTCTGTCACTGTCACTCTTCCGTTGCTCCTATCTATCAGGCAACAGTGTCTGCAGACAGCTGTCCTGGGTATGAGCTATATCCTGTCATCATGTAGGAGATGGATGGGCGCCGAGCTTGCATACTGCAGAATAGCAATAACTAACGTGACACTAAACCTTCCCCACACCAGGACCAATGGTTGAGATTTTGCATCATCACGTTGTGGGTTGTTTTTTTTTCCCATTCGGCTATCAATCCCATGTCATGCTCACATCCACTCCGACACATGTAAGCATAGACTGCAACAGAAGCAGCGTGTCAATGGCCCCAGTACAGCTGTCATGGGACGGATGTGCACATTACATGTCTAAAGGAGAGAAAAAAAAAAAACCATGGCATACGCTGTCTGTTCAAGCAGCGTTTTATTACCAAGTGGAAACCCACTATGACGTCACCCTTTGGTTTGTGAAATGCTGATTTGAAGCATCAATTTTAGCATTTTTGCCAGCGCCATCTCGTCTTTTTGAAACCAGAAGTAACCACATTTGGAGGACCTGACTGAGATCTTGTCCACTGCACTTCTACCTGTGCCTGCGACTTGCACCCATTGGACTGTCCTAGCTGTCAATCACGCTGTGTACACGCCCCAATGCATACTGTGCCTTATCATCTATTTTACGGGACAATAATGATGGACATCATGTTTGCAGCCAGTGCTGGTCATTCGAGAAAATACAGGTCTCGGAAACTTTCGCACTGACTTTCACTTTCTGGACCCGATGACAATATCTGTTTTCATATACAAATGATGTTTACGATCCATTGTTACATTTCCGAGTTAGGCGCCCTCTACAGGACATAGTGATTATGATGTGAGTATAGGGGAAAGTCAGATGATATACCACAAAGAGAGACAAAAACACCAGCAGGTGTTTGATGCTGGGAGGAAAAGGGTTGGAGAATTTAATAATACCTATGTTGATACACTATTTCACCAACATAGAGTACTAATTCTCACATAATTTATTTAAGCCACTGGCATGAGACTTGCTTTGGCATTTCTCTCGCTCTCCCCTGCAGCTCTCTTTCTCACACTGACAAAAAAAGAAAAATAAGTCACATACATATGTCATACAGACACACACACACGCACACATACACACACACGCACACACACACACACACCAGACCATGCTGCTGGATGGGTGTGTGCGTGTTTTTGTATCTGCAGGGAACAGCGAGAGCACCTGGGGAGAGTGCAAGAAGTTAAGCGCCAAAGCAATCACGACAACACGAATGTGATGATTCTAGTAGTCGTTGCAGCATATGTCTGTATTAAAGCATGAACTCATTTACACACAGGATTTAACCAACTGCTAGATGAAAATAAATTATGGCGTGATGAAGGTGTACTTATTTTAGCCTGGTGCTCATGCTCAACAAAGATTCTTAAAAAACACTCAAAACAAACACTGACAAACCACTCTGCTTATTGTCTGGGCGGGGTGCGTGTGGGTGTATGTGTGTGTAGTATTTAACACTTATTAAAATGTGAAAAATGTCTAGACGCAGTTGTGCTAATCACATGTTAAATTCATCATAAATGAAGACCTACAATTTTAGTTTGGGGACAGAGTTTGTCACATTGACAGCCTGGTATCTGCCTCTATATTTGACACACTATTTTCATTTCACGCTTTTTGTTTTTTTAAATGACCTGTTGTCACAAACATCATGCGCAAAACGTGCAATTAAATTTATGTTGTTTATACCATTTTAAAAAAGCCAATATTTGCAAATGTTTTTTTTTTTTTGTGATTGTTCCTTTTTGGATGTAAGTTTAAACCTTTCCAAATTGAACCTGCTGATGAATACAAACACTGTTTTAATTCAGGACACTGAAAATTGCCAGAACTACTACAGTCATCAAATTTCAGAGTAAACCATGAGCACAACTGCATGTTTATTGTTTTAACCATGACAATGAAGGAGGCTATTATGGAGGCACTCCTCTATGGTACCTAGAGGAATAAACAACCACTTTGGTCACATTGTACTCATCAGCGCACATATGTGCCACGGTTTAGATCATTTCCTACGGCTGATGAAGTGTGTTCATTACCTTGACAGAGAGCGGAGGTGCAACCACTCCAGATTGTGTGATCCTGTGCTAAACTCATCCCTTATAGATGACAATTAGTTCATTAGAATCCATTCTTTACGATCAGACGCCAACTCCCACCGTCACAGCTTATATTAGATCCCTAATAAAGTCTCAGAGGAGTGCAGTCCATAATGTGCACTGGGCTCGGCGAGTGTATATTACAGACCATTTCTCTTGATTATTATTTTACCGGCATGCAATTAGAGGAATTAGGCCAGCGTTATGGCTAGCTAATCAGATAGCGACACTGTAAAGTCAACCACACAGAAATTCCTAATGGTCGTGTAATAGGGAAATATTCTGTTTCCCATATTTAATATTTCACACATAATGCGATCTCTACAGCAATGTTCTGTAGGTGGAAGTTAAATGTGCAATTTCGGGCATAGCCAATTAAGTGTAATGCCACCAAACAGAACACATTTCACTGATGGAACGGCACTGTTTTTAGCCTTTTAGCCATTTTTTTTTTTTTTTTAATTTTGGGGGGTATATGACAAATGTTTTGACATGTTTGCTTGTGTGTCTCAGTGTGCTGCACACAGACACACAAGTTCTATTTAATATACAGGGAATAATATATAGGGGAAATAAATCTGATTTGAGCATGAGTTACTCAACTGCATACCTTTCTATTTCTCAAACGCCTACATGGACGGATAATTTTACGCCTACACGTGTAGAGAATTGCACAGAATCAAACACACACACACACACACCGAAGACCACAAACGCGAAGGCTTGGAGCTGTTTTGTAACTGTTGATTTAATTTCCACTGATGTGATTCTGTTCTTTTTTCATTACTATTTTATTATAACTCATTCAGTTTTATAATGACAGAAAGCTGCCAGTGTAGTTACTCCCAAGAAAAACAGAACTAATTGCTAACTGTATTTTCTGTTCTTTTATTCCCACCCTCACCAGCACACGAGTTCAGCTTTCCACAAGAACACAAATTCCTTTTCCAGACGTGTTAATCTCTGAGACCACCACACTGATTTAATGTAATTTATTCATGCCAGCTCACTGTCTCCAAAGCAGGAAATTAACATCTTATAATTTTCCTTATTAAATTTCACACTTACAACCTTGATGTTAATTAAAAAACATTAGACACAAGTGAGCAATACACTTGCTTTTGCTGGTAAAGCACTGTACAGGGGACACACCAGGGCCACCTGACGCATGCACAAATCCACAAGTACCTATACTTTTAGTACAGTGACCCTGGCCGCATTATGTTCACTTCAGATAAGTAATCATTTTAACCAAGGGTGTCTTCTAAGATAGAGGTATAAAGGACAAAGTCTCTGCAAAGAAAGTCTGACTGTTGCTCTCCCTGGAGAAATGTTTCCACAGCCATAAAATGGTTGTTTCCAATGAGTTTTAAAAGAAGCAACAGACCTAAAATCAATAAATGATTTGGCGTCATTGTTGCAAGGACAGTTGGTATGAATTGCTCATACGTACGCATACAGTTTACAATGATTGTGTCCCTTTTTTATATTATAGTTATTTTTGATGGTTTTGTCAATAAGATGGAGAAATATTCTAGATGATTACAATTATGGCTTTATATTAGGAATTAACTAATAAACACTAATTATATTCTGCAAGAAACTCTGACAATTACAGTAAGCTGATTGTTGTTGTTGTTGTTTTCTTTACCAAAACCTATATAAATATTCTGAAAATATCAGTATGTAAGACAAAGCGTGCCTACCACAGAGGTTACTGACAAAGTGATAACTGTCTTCGAGATTCATCTTTCAGTGGCAGACCACGTTAAAATGACACCTACTGATGAGAGCTATCCAGCAGTGAAAAATCGATGACGTTAATAACTGGGGTGATATTAGATCAGTAAAGGAGCAGTAGTGATCAGTATTACAATAGCTGCTGCCATATGGCCACAAATCATCACAATTCAAGCCTTGATCCAATGTGATTCAGTTGTATCAATTGTCATTTCATAATTATTATTACAGTGTAAATGTCCATTTCCATCTGAATTTAAAGCATAGAGCTGTAGTTATCCGCCAACTGTGCCAATTTACCACCATAAAAGTCACCGCTCTTGGCCGAACTGAAATGCCATCACTGATACATACTTTCCTCTCTTTCCTAGATGGGACACAATGACTGTAACTGGTATATCAAGTCAAGTCATTATACACTCTGCAGGGGTTAACACATTAGTGTGTAGCCAGTGAGCGCCCTCTAAATTTGAGTCTTTATTTCATGGTATTAACCTGTAGACCTCTGTAAGCTGTGGGTAATGGGCAGCCTCTAGCATGTAATTGTGTGTGTGTGTGTGTGTGTGTGTGTGTGTGTGTGTGTGTGTGCCTGTGCGTGTGTGTGTGTGTGTGTGGTCTGGGTATTTCTCATGTTGGGGGTATCTAGATCAGTCACATTATGGGTACTTGTCTACCTTATGGGCCCCCATAACAGTCATTAAATCTAAATGTGAAGATATGTTTTTACGTTAGTGTAAAGTTAGGTTTGAATAAAGGTTAGAGTGAGTGAGTGAGTGAGTGAGTGAGTGAGTGAGTGAGTGAGTGAGTGAGTGAGTGTGTGTGTGTGTGTGTGTGTGTGTGTGTGTGTGTGTGTGTGTGTGTGTGTGAAAACTCCCCCTGACCTCCAGTAACAGGCCCATTAGTGGCTTATCTCCAGCTGAGGCAGCCATGAGGGCAGATTCCCACCAGCAGACCCATCAATGAATACTTTGCTAGTGGATCTGAAATACGCATACATATTAGAGCATATGGATTTTGGGGGGGTGATATTTGATCCTGATATCAGGGAGTAAAACATTTCACATATCAATATATATGTATATTTAAATGTATTATATTTATCATAATAAATATCTATAAGTAAAAAACACAAATACCACTAAATATATAGAAAAATGAATTAGAGGAAAAAAAACATAACTTTTTTTATTTGTTACATCTAAACATGATATGAGATATGATGTCAGTAGCTGGTTGAATTCTGGACTTGTTCTAAAAAATAAGGTAGGTTTTAGCCAAACATGATTCATAGGGTTCATTTGAAAAATCGATTACTTAATTTAACTGAAAAAAGTGCTTTGGGACAATTTTACCATCATTATTACTTTAAAAACTAGAGCTTATTAAAGACCAGAGCTTATTAGTGAATGTTAAGATGAGACTATCATGACTAAAAGCCTATTCCCCATTAAAAAAGATTAACAGACTAAAAATGTCTACTTTGTACCCTTAAAACTGATGAGCTGCCTAATCGTCGAGGAGAGAGCAGTGGTATTCAATTCAAAAGAGATGAAAAACGTTCAGGTATGCAAAAAAGACAAGGAAAGACAGTGTATGCTCTAGTCACCATCTTTTGGCTTTTAGCATTGCTGTTATTTGACTGTGACTCAGTGTTATTTGCGTAGAGACCTGTGCTCTCTGGAGCTCCAGCAGTTTGGCTTAAGGGCAGCTCATCCCTTTAAGACTGCACTCCTGGAAGTCACAGAGGGACTCTGCTGAGCCGAGCTGAGCCCAGAGCTACTTCATCCTGGTACAGTATTCTTCCCACACTGCAGGCTGCGAACCAACTGGGTATGCTCCCGTTTCCTGCAACACGGATGGATCAGGGTCTTCATGCTTAAGATATACCTCCCGTTGAGAGGGACCCCTCCACTGAAGTCCCCGAAGGCTAAGACATCTTTTGCCCTTTCATCATGCAGAAACATTTTAGAACCGCCATCACCTTATGCTCAATTGAAATCTGGATCATAGTCAACACCTCTTTCCTTTTTCCGCCCTGGTCAAAGAGGCAACAGATAACTTCTGGGCCCCTCGCGGTTCCAGGTGGTGTTATTAATTGGTCACTATGCAAAAGACGCTACAGTAGCAAGATGCCGGGAAGGACAAAGGTACTTCACCTGAGATCTACTGAGGAGCAATCAACACCACTTTGGAGATAACGAAGTAGAAGAAAGAAGTGTGTACAGTATGAAGCTCCTTCTTCCTTTTCTGGCTCCTGGCATTAACCAGGAGCAGCGTTAACATCATGGCTTACTCAATGCAAAGAGCCTGGCTACTGTCCAATGGAGAAAACAACTGTAAAAATGCCAATTTCTTCAAATAACCTTGAGTCAAACATCCTGTAGTATAAATAAGTAGTCTGGTTGTGTTACTTACTGATCTAGTAGAGAGAAAACAAACATAATGTCATTATTGAAGCCTCTCAAGTCCCAGAGGTCTCTCCACGAAGTGAATGCCCATCCGAGGTTCACTCTTGTTTTATCAGGTCACTCTCCTTCTTCGCCTGCTTCTGTTCTTCCGTCAATGGGATTCTTTTTGTCTTGTGAGGTTCGGTGGATTTTGTCAATTTTGCCTGTTCCACCGTCTGACATTTCCATCACCGACGATAGATACCTGGAGTACACTCGTCTCTTCCTTGTTTTGCTTACGAAACGGGTGACGCAGTTCCTTTTTTGCTGTAAAAAGTTTTCAGTGAAAACCGCGTCCTTGTGGCCAAGAGAATAACATGGAAACGGCAAGGCTATGAGCATGGATGGTCTATTTTTTCCATCGCCATTACAGTGTGCAATCAGTTTTAACATCATGACAAGTTAAGCCAAAGAGTTTGTCTATTTCCGCTCTGAGGCACAGGATAATGTCCACACATGCTGGTCCCCGCCTCTGTCTGTGGTAAACCTTGCTGTTGTTCCTCCGTGGCACATACTTCCTGTGCTAAGAGCTCTTTATTATTAAACCCTTTCTCCCCTTCCCTCATAGCTATTAAAACCTAGAGCTCAACTCCAGACTGCCAGGTGCCTTATAAGACCAACATCACAGCCAAAGTGCCATCTGTCAATTTACTCTGTACAACATCTATCGATCCATTTCTCACAAAAGCACAGCTCCTTGTCCAAGCTCCCCACTATCTCCTCACTAGACTGCTACAGCTCTTTGCTGGCAGAGCTCCCAGCATGCTCTCTGCTCTCGACCACGCAAATCAGCCACAATGTTGTTTTCTGAACGTTGTAAATATAAAAGTTTAAACGTTACCACGAGCAAGCCAGCAAGGTAGAAAAAAATGAAGACCTAAGGCAAGCGAGCGAACAAGCAACACAAAAAGGATTGAAGGAGAGAACAAAAGAAAGAGGCATCGACTGGGAGGCATAAAACAAAAAAAAGGTTGTGTACAACCGAAAATTAAACTGATCACATAAATCAGAAGCAAATTAGGTTGTCAGAACATAATCAACTTGTTCATACCAGCATGCGCGGTGTGATGAAGCCAAAAGGGGGAAAATATGAAGAGAACGTAATTGTTCCAATTTGTGTGTGAATATCAGTTTATGGGTGTGTAGGTGTGTGAATTTAATGACTATCAAGGCGTCAAAGTAATAAAAGTAAAGCGTCATGAACTGGTTTTGATAAACGTATTCAGACTGAATTAGTGTAGAGGAGTCTTTGTCAAGGTCTGTATCTGAAACTGTCAAATATTTATAGGTCCAATATTTTTTAACATGTGTTTGGATTGTGTGTGATTTTTTTTTTATACGTTTAAACGTAAACTTGGAAGTGTAAAATAAAAGCTGTGGAAATATAAAGTCACTCACTTCTGCCATTCCTTCAGCTCCCCCACAACAAGATGCCGGCGAGCTTGTGGTTTTGATTCTATTTAACATTTCCTGCTGTAATTCAACATTGAATTTTCTAGTAGGGATGGCAGTGTCCGTCGGTCGGACGACCACTCAACAATTACTGCATGGGTTGCCATGAAATTGGGTGCAGGTCTGCCTGGTTCCCTGCCACTGACGGTAGTGATCCCCTGTCTTTCAATCTAGTGCCACCATGAGGTTCACGTTTGTGGTTTGCGGTGAATTGTCTAAACGACTACTGGACGGGGTGCTGTGAAATTCCTGTCCCCATCAGGTTGAATAATAATAACTCAAATTATTAACTTAAATATTCTGACTTTTCATCTACTGTCACCATCAGGTCATTTATATGGTTTTACCAAATACCTATGAAATCTCTCTGGTTTATTGCTGCTGCAATTGGCTGCTCTGCTCCACGTTGACAATGTTGTGGCAGTTGAGTTCCACCTTTCTTAAAACCCTGCTATAAACTACTCGGGTGCAGCACCCGAGTCTTTCTCTTCATATCGAGTAATTTGTGGAGGAGCTATGTTTCCAGAAAAAAGCGTCACAGTCGACACAGCACTTCCTTGGATCCTCAGCAATACACCAAGATTCTTCCATTTACAGTTATACATGTAGTAATTTTGAGTTGACAAGGTTGCTATGTGTACAGGGAACATTTCTACCTGAACATGTGTGTATGTCATCACTGGTATGGTGTGCTTTCCCGTCACACTTCAGCGGCCCGCGGGCGACCGCCTGACATCTTTTCCATTGTGATTCATCATGCCACTGGACCTGCCCTGGCCAATCACAGCGCAGCAACAAGGACGTGATGTGACGCTAACTAAAACATTCAAGAGTGATGAATAATAGAGAAACAAAACAGAGTGCTGTTACGCACTGATGCGTTTACAAACACACACACACATGCAGGCGCAGGCACTCTCGGACACTGTGACACGACTCATGCAAAAACATAGGTCATGCGTGAGCTCATGCATAAAACATCGCAAGTTTTGGTTGCTGAAGATGAGTTGGATGTGAAAAGGTGGTCCACCTGAGGATGACGATGAATCGATACATTATTAAGTTTCCCTCGAACATCTCTGGGTGTCACACTCACACACCAGACACACGCTGTGCGCTGACATTTCGATGAAGCAATAAAGCCTTGTTCCTCCAGCTGGCATCTGCAAACCCAGTGGGGAGGACAGGTATCTCATATCAGTTGTTCAGACTGATCATATGCACGTGCGCACGCACGCACGCACGCAGGCAGGCAGGCAGGCAGGCAGGCAGGCAGACAGACAGACAGACAGACAGACAGACAGTGGTGAAACCACACACTGCTGCTCAGATAGCCCACTTACGCTGGATACCAGCCAATGTTTTCATCTCACGTCTCCTTAAAACTCTCCTGCTGTTTTTGAAAAGCATTTGGAGAGGAGTATTTTTAGAAATCAAGTCAATGTGTGTGCATGTTTGTGGTTTCCCTCCCTGGTGGAAAAATTTGCTTTCACTCCCGACTATACATAGGAAGAATGGTCACAGAGGCGAGAATTTGTGTGTCTCTTAAGTGTGCGAAAGCACAGAAAACAGACGCACACGCACAGATGCACCCACACACAGGCAGATACACAAACACAGCAGGACCCAATGCAACCTCTCCATCAAGCCTCACTGCAGGGACATGTAACTCTTTAGGCAAGGTCACTCATTCATCATATAAATCTCTCCCTGAGTCACACACACACACACACACACACACACACACACACACACACACACACACACACACACACACACACACACACACACACACACACACACACACACACACACACACACACACACACACACACACACACACACACACACACACACACACACACACACACACACACACACACACACACACACACACACACACTTCTTCAGCCCCAAGGAGCAGGGCAGCGTAGAGAAGCTGCTTCAGTCGTTTAGTCCCTGATTCCCCATCACACGGGTCAACTTTTTTTTAATACGCTTACCAGAGCGACGGCTGTAGGTGGAGAGTTCGAGAGAAAATCGAGGGAGAATGAAAGAGAAAGAATACAGAGAGGTGCAGAGAGACTAACCCATGAGAGGGATATTTTGCCCCGAGGACAGTGATGTCAATTTTAAGTTCACCACAGCAACGGCCTGCTGTGTTGTGTTGCAGCTCTTCTCAAGCAGTGCCGCTCTTTTCAGTTTTTGACTCCACGCATGAAACCATGATTTCACTTTATTGTGAGTGATGCTTTTATTATCCTTTTCTTATTTGTAAAGCTCCAGAATACATATGCAAACTCAAACAACATTAAAATGAGAACGAAAATATTCAACATCGCATGGACGGATTTTCACCAAACTTCATGGAAATATGATTTAGGAGGGTATCTCACGATCATTTGCTAATGAAGCTGATCTCTCGAAGGTCAAGGTCACCAAAAATATACATTAACATATTTCCAAGATATATTAGCAAATATCAAGGCTAGAGAGACAATTAAAACAAAAATCATATAGTGTAGTAATGCATGACATTTTGATACACTGATACAATCCACAGCCTATTCAGATTAACCAATCATTCATCATCATGTGTTATAAATGCCCCGTGAGAACAGTTTTCCACTGGCATGTACTGTTCTGTGCAGTTGTGTCACGTACACGTGGGTATAGTTTTCATGTGCTCAGGTTTTGAAACTAATTAAACGCCATAGTTGACAGTGCTGCAGCTGAGATGAGGGGAGAGAATGGGTTTAATTAATGTCTCTAATTGAAAACTAATTACCATTCATTGGAGTGGTTCTCTCCCGCTCCGCACCATGAAAGGAGAGAAAATTAGATGCACAATAACACAGGTTTATCCATGTCTCCTCCATTGCAATGGCAGCATTCTTTAATGCACTCACCCATGTCTTTCTCTGTGTGTGTGTGTGTGTGTGTGTGTGTGTGTGTGTGTGTGTGTGTGTGTGTGTGTGTGTGTGTGATTCAGTCATTTGCTGAGACCTCCAATTTTAAGTCCCTCAAACAATGGAGGAGGGGAAACTCAATTTTAATGGTAGTTATTTATCCATGTTTATTTCATTATCATAATTATGACCCAATGATTTGTCATAATTGATATTGATAATGATGTTTTTTATACATCATTTTTTTGGTCATTGTCATGCTCTCCTCACATTTCCTGGGAGAGAAAGAGCGGGCAGGCAACAAAGCTACTCACCTGGATTTGAATTGAGGATTCTGCAATTACACCATATGCATCTTGAACCTTATCCATGCACAATTATTGCAGATAGGTAAAACACACACATTTGTTAAGCAATCAACTTAACAGCATGTGGTGATATTTTTATTTTCTTTTTTGAAACATTTTATTTAATTTGACAAGTTAATAAATAGAAACAAATTAAATTTGATCTGAAATGAAATTGGATTGCATAACGCCTCTGTACTTTAATGAATTAGTAAAACACTTTGGCAGCGATGTCCATATACTGAATGTTAAATTATGTTCTCTGTGGATTAGACATGTGTAATCGCTCTAAACATGTAAATAGGCTTTAGCTGTTGATGTTGGTGGGCAAAGGCTCGGAGAGACGTTTGATTTGCAAAATGAGGGTGTATGCAGATTTTGGAGACTGACAGAAAAGCTCACGCTGCAGAGGCAACGGCGGCCAGCTCTGTGAGTCTACCGTTAGAGGGGATATGTTTCTTTCAGCAGGGGACAGGACTAATAGGATGGGGATCAATGTAGGTGAGAAGTAGGCTGTGACAAACAAGGCATAATGAAACAGATGCAGAGACTGTGATAGAATGAAGACAGGAAAAGGGCAAAGTTATTAAAACAAAATGCATTAGTCAGAGTGGACTGTGTTAATGTTTGACAATTTATTCCAAAGATTGCCAGGTAAACACATGAATGAGGTCTTTGACTTTGTGAAGTAATGTATCAGGACTGTGTGTTTGCAATACAGCATGATGTAAATTATATATTATATAATTCAAATCATATTAAATTATATTATATTATATTATATCATTTAAAGTGAAATAGACGATAAAGCACGGTATGCATTGGGGCATGGATACCATGTGATTGACAGTTAGTACTGTCCAATGAGTGCAGGTAGTGGGACGTGCTCTCAGTCAGGCCCGCCCCCAGCTCCTCCAAATTCAGAAACCAAAATGGTGCCATCCAAAATGTTAAACCTCGAGGCTTCAACGCCACGGTGGGTTGCCACACGCTTTGGCAACTGCAGCACTGGATTACATCAAATTGCTTTGTAGGTGCCAACAACACAGTTGTCTCATTGAAACATACGTGGGAGCTATGCTCTGTTGCTAATGTATCTCAAACTTATATGCTAGAAGATTACTGAAAAGTCCTTTAATTCTATAGACATAAATATCAAAGAGCGCTTTCCTCTTGAACATCAGATCCTTTAGAGTAGGTCACCTATCACTGTGTCCCTTCACCATCAACTGAGACAGGAGGAATTCAGATTAATGAGCGGTGTCACGCCCTAACATGAAACACTATAAAGAGACATTTCATCATTTTACACAGCAGCCTTGATGCCTTTCACAGTCCATCATCTTCACTGAGCAGTCTGATCAAACAGTTGAACAGTGTAAACCGTGATGAGGTAGAACTTGCACACAGGATTGCACAGCAAACACTCATTTACACAACACACTGTATTATACACACCTGCGTGTGTGCGTACACAGCAGCCACACACATAGAGACAATCACTCTGAGAGTGATGAGCCTTGTCAGGAGCAGAAAGAGGGATCATGCGTTATATTTTGTGGAGTTAGAGAGACGAGCAGAGAAACACTTTAGCAGCTTTCAAAGCAGAGGGCCATCTGGACTGCACAAACCACAGCCCTTTGAAAAGTGTGTGAGTGTGAGTGTTTACTGTTCCTATAGCTGTGAGGACATTTTCACATTACAGAAGTCATTCTGGACGGTCCTCACAAAGGTTTAGGGGTTTTAGGGTTTTATTGTTCGAGGGTCAAGACTCGGTTGTAGAGTTCGATTGTGGTGGTTAGGGTTAGGTGTTGGGTAAAAACTATTAGGGTTAGGTGTTTACTTGTGATGGTTTAGATTAGGGTAAGGTGCTAGGCAATGCATATTGTCAACGAATGTCCTCACAATTATAGAACAACAAGAGAGTGTGTGCTAGTGACCTGTATTGGCAACCGATCCCAACTGATCAACTGATGACATGTTTTTGATAGGATTTGCTCATTGTCAAAAATGATATTTCCCCTTGGTACATTCATGCTTGCTCCCCGCGTACAGCTGAATGTCCCATGTCGTTCGAGGTTCTCTGCTGCCGGAGTCGTTTTGAGGCTGATTGTAGAATCTAAACATGGGATTGTAACTAAAACAGTGAAATAGCCCTTTTGGCGAATTGGGGTATTTACTCAAATACGAAGTGATTCAGCATTTTGAGTGTGAGATACAGAAAATCGGGCAGCCAATGCATTAAGGCAATGGGTGCACACACACACACACACACACACACACACACACACACACACACACACACACACACACACACACACACACACACACACACACACACACACACACACACACACACACACACACACACACACACACACACACACACACACACACACACACACACACACACACACACACACACACACACACACACACTGAAGGGGGGGTTCAGAAGGAGCAGCAGCAGTAACAAGCTTGTTAGGAAGGCAGGTGACAAACGAGCCAGAGCACATTGTCCTGGCATTAGAGATGAGCAGACGTGTGGAAATGTCACCACAAATAGCCCCTGTTCACCAAATGTCACCTTTCCAGTCCACCCCGTACCCCTCCCTTCCACCTGCTTGTTCCTCGGTTCCTTTTATTCTAATCCGCCTGTCCTCTCTCCATACTCACATCTGTTTTTACCAAACGCTGCTATTTTCCTCTCTGTCCTCTTCTCCTACCCTCTCATCCTTCAACGTTTGCTTTTCTTTTCATTTCCTCAAAAGAGCAGAGAGCGGGGGAGGACAGAGAAAAAGAATCAGACTTTCTTGACGGTGCCCCTCTTCTCTCTGACCTTTCCTCGACACAAACAACACTGGCAGAAAACACAACAGCACTGTATGTGACAGCCGTTGTGTTTTGGGAAAAGTCCTTGTGTTTTCCACAATGTTGTTGTGTTTTGTGAAATGTTGTTTGAAACGGGCAGTGTTTTGTGCCAGTGTTGTGATTTGACCCTCAGGGTCATAGTACAGATGAGATTATAACGTAAAACTCCCGCCCCAGATTTGAATAACAGGAATTGCCCAAATCTTGTCCCATTTCCTGGGGGAAAAAAACCGGCAGCATCGTTCAGAGTTTAAGCCTGTGTGTCCGTGAGCGCTTGGGCATCCGTGTTAGCGTGACTATTGTCTGCACTGAAACACAGATGCTTTCTCCAAACCTCATTAATGTTCCCACGCAACTGTTGAAGAGATACTCTGACCTTTAATTATAACCAGATTACATTTTTCCCCTTCGAAGTTTTTGATGCCGGTTATTTTTCGTGACAAAACTGTTTAAATAGGGTTGGGGGTATGAAGAAGGCAGAATGTAAACGATGCAGACCGATCAATAAATCAACCAAAATGTCCATATTTCACAGAAACTTTTTTTTTTTTTGGGGGGGGGGGGGGGTTCACATATTTCAGGAGAAGCATATAATAGCAGTTGAGGATTGGTGGGTTTGTCAAGAGGGGGAAAGGTTCAGGTGGATGTTTCTGTGAAGAAGTGCCAATCATCTATTGCACAGCCTACATGAAATGTCATCTCCTTTGCATATTTCTCACCCCGTCTGCAGAAGTGAGTCATGCAGTGTGTGAGGCCCGTGGCTCACAGGTCATCTACCTTGTGAGGCACTGATTACTGAATCTCCTTTTCATGCTGCTGCAGTGATGAGAGGGACAGTAATTTCCATGATCAGATGACAGGAAGGGTCATTAAAGGCCAGTTAAGATAGATGTGATTTGTGTTAGAGGCAAACCTGTCTCTGTCATCAGACTGGGACATCACAGGGACTGCATAAGTACATAACATCTTTTAGAACACCTCCGTTTTTTATTGTAGGCCAGTGAATATCATTACATGATACAGAGGGGAGAGGTAAATTTCCCTAGGTTAAACTAACTCACTTTATATAGGAGCCCCAAATTTAGTTTTATTATTTACAAATCCTCCGTCTGTACAAAGTCAGTGTTGGAACAAGCTGTGTTACTTCACCGTGTGAAGCATCATCAGGACAATACTCTACTGCAAGAAGATAATGACCCATTAGATAAAGTAGAAAAGTAAAATGAAAAGCATCGGAGGGCGATGCATACCCTAAGCTTGCGTTGTATATAGGCTTCAATACTATGTACACACACTGTGTACAATATTTGTCCAGCAATAAAAATTACACATAAAAAATCTGCAACATTGTTTTTTGCGCTGTTACGTCATTGTAGAGCTGTGTGCAGCGCTCTTTGCTCTGCAACTAGAAAACTGGAGGTGTTTTAAAACTTTTAACCGGTGGTGTACATGCAGTAGTGAATTTTCCATTTACTTTTAGATCCGAGTGGTTTGTGTCTCTTCAAATTACAAGATTGATGTGACACAATGAGAAAAGAGGAGAAAGTCTTTAAAGCAATCATCAAGCAGTCAAAAGAGACAAATCGGTGGTAAAATGCAAAGACCGAGGAAGGAGTGTCTTTTTGTGAAATGGAGGAAGAAACCATTGAATGGACTGAAAAAAAACTTCCACAACTAGAATTACTGCCTTGTGGTTGTATGTCTCTGCCGAGCAGTTCATTAATCCATGTCTGTCTAGACTTATAATTTATAACTTATACTTATAATATTCACTTACTTATGAAATACAGTATGAAGTGAAGACTTATAAACCTGGCAGCACAGAGGATCTACGCAACTGCCACAGTTTCAAGATGAGCACCAAGATTAATGTCACCAACTTAGTATCCAACAAAATAAATTAGATCACAAAAACTTGTTTTAGCAGAATATTATGATGTCATACTGAAATTAACCTTTGACCTTTTGGATGCGAATTGTCCTGACTTCATCCTTTTATCCCGTTAAATTTGTGTGAAATATCATGATCAGGGTCGGCATTTTTGAGTTATGACCGTAAATGTGTTTTGTGAGGTTACAGTGACCTTGATTTATGACCATCAGTTTATCTTTGAGGTCCAAGTGAACGTTTGTGCCAAATACTTGGGAATTACTTGAATGAGATGAACGAACAGATAAACCCGAGAACACAATGCCATAGACCATGACTGTTGCTGGCACAGAGGCATAAAAAATGGAACAGGAAGGGTGATAATAAGTTGATAGCTAATGGTCGTAAAGCCATATGAAACTGTTGTTGGAGTGCACATTGCAGTATCCTGCCATGGGAGTCTGTGGGTCTGTATTTATGTCTCCCCCATTAATAATGCCCTTTAGTGTTGCTCTTACCAGACGCTCTCTCGCGCAGAAAAATTTCACCACGTGTTAACAGCACATTATGCAGTGCTCTCCAGGGTTATTTGCTTAAAGAGTTTCAAATTGACGGTTGAGTCATTGATGGACAGGATGGGAGCATACTGACTTCAGTGTCAACTATTGATAAGTGGATCGATCGTGTCGATAGCAGCCTGAGAGAGCTTGTTTATTGGCACATAACCTATTGAGTGGTCTGATGGATTAGACTGTTTAGGCACTGTCTTCAGAGGAGGGGAGCCAAACACAAAATATTGACTTGGCATGTGAAGGCAAAGACACATGTAACGTATATTGAAAATACAGAAGTGTCAGAAGTGTTTTCTATATTTGATGAATATATATATATATATATATATATATTTGCAAACTACTACCATTCGAAACCTGCTACCAAAAATTATGTTTTCAGGGAATGGAAGATAAACACTCATCATTTTTTTCCTTATCATTTTATTAAGGAACAGGTCCGAAATGGGAGCTGAGTTTGTGGGAGGAAGACATAGTGTGAAGCGTCACGCAGTTTAATTTTGTTTTGTTCTGAGCACCAGTGGGTAGTAATTAAAATTACTTATGAAACTGCATTCAACTGTTTGAGGCAAATTAGTCTTTTGCATATAAATTACCTTTTCAATATTTTGTAATTAACCTTTATGGGTTTATCGATAGGTTAATTATATAGTTTTGGAAAATTGTATGTGAATCCAAATGATCAGCTCAGACTCATAAAAATATATTCTCAACGTGTCTCTGAGAATTAAAACACTGAGAACAACATTCAAACAGATGAACCAGGATGTGTCAATTTAAGGACACAAACTGTTGAAAATTTTATTCTAAAGGTTACTTTGGGACTTTTATTTCAACAATTTACTAGAGAGGAGCCTAAGATCGATTAAACATTTTCGGTGCCTCGAGTATATCTGACGTAAACACTTTATAAATTCTGCATTATTTGACGGAATAAGAGAACGTCTGATGCAGCTGTATTCTCCATCTCGTGTTGGCTGAGCTTTTTGTTGCTTATTCTGCTGATTGTCTGCTCTTTCCTTACCCTGACCTATCTGACTGGCCTACAGGCTTTTGGGATAAGTAATATCTTGAATATCCTGGTGCTATGAAACAGGGTAAAAGGGAAAACCTGTAGAATGAGAAAAAACACATGCACACTCACACAAAAAGTTAAGCACAGAACACCTACGTAGTGTGTTCACATTTTGTGCTTCATATAGCTTCCAACTTGCACATTATTGAAGACGTAGACAAAGAAAGAGTCAGTGTAACGAGAGAAGATATCACATAAACAAAATGTCGATGTTTGAATGAAACTTGTCCTTTATCTGATTTTCTTTTAACGTCTGTGTAACAATATGAGCATGCATGCCTTTAGTCAGAGTTTTGGGTTTGCTGCAAGCAACACGGTGGCTAATTCCAGCTTTAGATAAAGTGAATAATTATGGATGCAATCGATAAAGAGTGGAGCTGGGGAGAGGAGCAGAATGGGAGATAAGCCATTGGCTTATTGACTTGTCAAGTGTCACCATCAACACATAGCCTTTTGAGTGTTAGTTGCTTGTGCGTGCACAGGCGCGTTGCTGTAAGAGCATGTGTGAGTATATATAATTACTCTATAGTGTGTGTCTGTATCTCTTTGTCCCCGTCTGACAGCTAATTAGTTGTCCTGTCTCGGGAGTAAACTCAATAAGGGGGAGATGAGGGAATGAGTGGATCCACCTTTTTTCATATTCAGCTGCTACTCTGGTGGGAAACCGGTCATTATGGTCCAGCACTGTGGGTATACAGTATAGTATGCTATGCAGCAGTGGCGGAAAACACAAAGTCTGCACAAATTACAGTGTATGCAGTATGTCAGGGTAGCAACATACAAACCACTGCAGTTAAAACCATGAGATACAGTGGATTCATCTTGTTCAAATTACGTTTCTATACAACTCAACTACAACAGCAAACACATTTTGTAGAAAACATAATTGCAACTGGTTTACAATTTCCCCCAAAAAATAACAGTGATCAAATTTTCTGCCAAAATGTCCAATCTTGTTCTCCAACATCAATGTGTACTGATTACAGGATTATCAAGCTTGTTTATGGTTAATCTTTGGCCCTTGCAGAACTTGGTGTGAGTTAGAGAAGATTGTGGTCTGATTTGATACATGAGAAACACCCGCCATCCACCCCATGCTGAGCCCGCCGTCGCCGATAAATGTAGATCATCATTCAACCAAAAACATATGATGCCTCTGAACACAAGCCAGGCAGCGATTGCATTTCATACGAAACATATTTGCTGTTGCAGTTTAGCGTTGTAGAAAAGTAAATTCTAGGAGGCAGCGTTGGTAGATTCACACTCAAGGATTTGAATATTTTTGCTTCCACAGTCGGCAGGATATTATTTGTTACTTCAACATATCTGATAATAGCATAATAGCATAATAATAGCATAGATGTTTGTTGCTGTTCGCGAGCTCGCTGACTCACACATTCCTACATGTGGTTCATGCCCATCAAAGGCAGAGCACAGGAAGTCCTTGTGCAACAAATCATGTTCAATTATTAAAATTCTGATTAGATTTCCCACCTCAGTCAGTTGTTTTCAAATCATGCATCCTGTCATCTGTCAACAACAAACATGACTCAATTTGGTTGACAAAGCAAATCAACAAAAATCCTCTTTGAGACAGATGGAGCACGGTAAGCAATTTGAAGACTGAAATACTTAAGTGAAGTAAAAAGAAAAGGCAACATTTTCATCAGTTAAAACATCCACACAAATAATGACAATACACTGAGACACCACCTGACAAGTTCAGATACATGTTCGGATGCTATTTTGGATTTCACCAAGACAAATCAATGCTTGGTGGCAGATATTGCTTTAGTATCATGCAGGTGCGTCTTGTGCAACACAATCAGCACCATACAGCAAGATTATATCACCCAACCGCTATTCGACAAATTCTTGTAAGTTCTGTCAGATGAAATAGAAACATAGCAGCTAACAAATAAAACTGATTTACTGCCGGTATATTCAAAGAGGCAGCAGACAACTGTTGTACAAGTAAGGATGCAGGTACTTTTCCTCAAAGCTCCTGAGGAAGTTGTCAACACCACTTTGGAGTTTGCAGTTCCTTTGTGCAGTGAATCAAGTCTTTTTTACATCATGATGACAAGTTTAAGCCAAAAAAGGTCTATGTCCACTTTAAGCATCTAACTTTTGTTACTGAATATCTATGGCAACATATTTTTAACTGTCCTGCATAGTCTTGCAATAACAAACCAATGCACCAATGAGACACTTTATTTTCAAATTAGTTTCCAAGTTCGGCTCCTGTGACTGCTTTGTAAAAAAAATGGGAGTAAAAAGGACCATATATGTACAGTGTATGTACTTGTTATCTGTTTATGTCAGCAATGTTGGCACAGGATTCTTCTTCCTGCCTGGAGCTTATTGCGCATTTTCTCTACCCACTTTAATCCAACAGGAAATAGTAAGGAACAGCACACCTGCAAAACAGAATCTCTAAAATATGCTTCCCTGAGTTTAGAGTCAATGAGATAGTGGAAAATGGTTATGCCCAGAGCGTGTACGTGTCTGATGGATTATCACAGCCCCAGGCACGCACACACATACATGCAGTCTGCCTCTTTAAAAACACACACACACACACACACACACACACACACACACACACACACACACACACACACACACACACACACACACACACACACACACACACACACACACACACACACACACACACACACACACACACACACACACACACACACACGATAAATAGGCTAGAAAGAATGAGCCATGAGAGAGACCCAGGGAGAGATATTAGCTGCATCCCTCCACCCCCTACCTGTCTCATCAAATATGATGTGCCCATATAAAGACAGTCTGCAGCAGCAGGAGGGGACTGTTGAAGCACAGACTTTTTCACTGGCTGAAGTAATGGGCAGGAAAGAGAGACACACAAGAAAAGAGAGCGCAAGAAATAGTTAGTGAAACGTGTGCATATGTGCAAGAAAAGACAGAGAGGCAATGATGGCACGAGAGGACTTGGGGAGAGAGAACGAAAAAAAAAAGGAGTGTGAGATGAGTGAGAGCAGAGCAATCCTAATAGCTGAGGGGAAAACCTACAATCTAGCATTCTGTCTGATCTCAGCCATGCTATGAGTCAAGCCAAGAAAGCTTTGAGATGCTCCATGCACATTAAGATCTACTCATCGTCCACCCACACTCCTCCTCTGCCTCATCCCTCTTTTCCTTCCTACCCACATTAAAGTGTGCACTTTGAACATGCTGACATCAAGAGCATAATGACTGTCATTTAGGTTCATGTTTGCTTCATTGGCACGTACAGAACCTATGATAGCCCTCAGAAAAGGCAGATGGGAACACTGAAGGAGCAATCACAGTCAAATACTTTGCCAGTGCATCATAATGATCTTGTAAATCCTTCTTTTTTTCAATCAAAGAAAGAAAGAAAGATAAATATTCATGTTACAATATTATTTTTGTTGTTTATGCTCCTACAAATTGGAGTATGAAGCATCACAGTGTTTTTCCTTTTCTTCCCCATTGCTTTCTTTGACCTTCAATGTCGTTGTTTTTTTTTACCTACTTGCATTGAAATGGTTATATTCCTAATGCTGCGACAACTGTTGGCACTGTTACAGTTCTTCTATTTTTGCATTGCCGAGATAGTTGGGAATTACAAAATGAATATGGAGTTCAATTTCAAAGTTCGTCCCAATCAGCGATTGTGGTATCTGCAATCCCTCGTGGTACATGTTTCATTATTGTGCTTCATGTCTTGGTAAAATATGTATTATATAAATTTTATTAATTTATTTCAACTCAGAATTACAGACAGCGTCTTAGGAGGACTGTGAATATTTCACTATGGTAACAAATGCCTCTAGTATATCTGAGGTATGAATGGCATTTCCCATTTCAAGACCATGCATCACCATGGCAAGCCACAGTAGTTCTTCATCAAGTGGTATTTGCACAGAAGGGTGAAAGATAAGCATTGATATTGTAACTAGAAAATTAAATAATGTCGACTCAAAGGTTATCACTGAAATGTGACAACAACTGGGAAGTGATTTGCTTAAAGGGGAACTCCATTAATTTTACACATCAAAGTTTGTATACGATTTTGTGGAGGACTACGGCATATGTCGTATTGAAAAGGTTGTATAAAGCCTGTGGTGGCTCCAGAGGAAACTGCATGCTGACTGGGTCTGAAGACTAAATGCAAGTGACCTCAACCATTGGTTTGTGAACGGCTCATTTGAAGCCTTGAGTTTATCATTTTGGCCAGTGCCTAATTGGTGTTTTGAAACTAGAAGTAACCATATTTGGGGGTGGGCATGACTAAGAGCTCATCCACTGTACCTCCACCTACACCTACGGTACTACATGTCAGTCACACTGTATCCACGCCCCAATGCATACTGTGCTTTAACATCTATTTTACTGCTAATGGAACCATCATTTACTAAATGAATGTAATGCTATGAAGAAGACTTGAAACTAGAGATTGTGACCATGAACTCCTGGGGTAATGGGGGTTCGTATACGGTGATCTTACCAGACCCTCTTGAGCCTCCCCATACAAAGAATCGCATGAAGACAAAGTGTATAGGGAATTGTATATTCCATCTTGGGAGAAGATGGGAAAAGGAAACATGATGTATTGTGTCCTTTTTTCTCTGATGTAGAGGGCAATGCATTTCCTAGGATGGTTGAGTCAAATAAAATTAGCTTCTCATATTTTCACATTAATATTTATTCAATGTTTATCCGTTGATGATGATGCTGCTGACCAAACAACGCTCCACCCCCCATTCCCAATCGCATTATGGTAAATATATCCCTACCACATTTGTCCCACAGGGCCGACAGGATCCCAATCCCATCTCAGCTCTCTATACCGAGATAACAAAAGAGGAAAAACCATGTGGTCTTTGAAATGCAGAGCAGAGTGTTTACCACATCTGTTCTTCACATAACAGTGAATGCAGATTTTTTTCATACTGTTTTTCAATTAATGTGAAACAGTCAGGTGGCAAAAATTACACACCACAGCAGTCCCGTTTCTCTCTCTCTCTCTCTCTCTCTCTCTCTCTTAGTCCATCTTATGTGAACCCGGACAATACTTGGCAAGTTGAGCACCAGAACCTTTAGTTCTCCAGCACCAGCACTTTGCAGCAGTATTTTATGTTGTGACTGAGCATGACCATAAGGAAGGCAGGGAGCTGTAAACGTATGGCTTTTCCATTATAGATAAGAGCCACAGAGAGACAGAGAGAAGCAGCATAGTGCATGTCCTTGATTTAGCAGCATTGATCCCTATCTCTAGCCCCTTTCATTTGCTATGTGTAAAAGTGCAAAACTGTGGCTCTATGCAGTGTGTGTGTGTTGGGGGCCCTATGGCTATGCAGAACTCAGGCAGAGATAAGGTTATCAGAACACACCTAACTGATATGATTGGCAAGGTGACAGGAGGCCACTGTGGACCCCGAGGGGTAGACTTACCCCACACACACACACACACACACACACACACACACACACACACACACACACACACACACACACACACACACACACACACACACACACACACACACACACACACACACACACACACACACACACACACACACAGTGACTGACCTTAAAATAAGTTTAATCTTTTGTTTATCCCCATCACAAATGGAGGCAATATCTGCGTGAAAGACCACAGAGACGTCAAACAGCCATTCAAAAGATGCTTATTATTTTCACCTAGTGAGCTATCGCTTTTGATAACAACACTCACAAGAGGGACAGAGGCGGAAAGGGTTGTTGGGGGTGGAGGAGGAAATCAGGAAAGAAAGAAAGAGAGGGTGAAAGGATGACAACTTGGTGTTGGAAAAGCAGGGGTGCTTCTGCATCTCCGAGATAGCCAAAGTCGAGTAGGGAAGAGAGCCACGCAGATAGACAGTGCCACGGAGAGATGGATCTGAAGCAACACCGGGATGAGAGATACAGGGAAAGCAACAATACGGAGGCAGGGATATGGAGAGAAACAGATAGGAAGAAGAGCAAGGGTGAGGGAGGAAGAGATGGATAGCCCCTCGATACTGTACTTGATTGACTGGAAGACTGATGAGTACACATCAGCAGAGGCAGAGAGTGAGGCAATGGACACTCACATGCAGAAACACAGCTCCTGGAGCATGCTCCTCAAGTTGATTTGAAAGCAGCTGTTTAACAGTAGGAGAATCTTTTTTTGTTTAGAGAAGAGAAGAGGAGAGAAGATGCTTTGAAGCTCAGTGATTGCAGGATGAGACACACACAGCATAAATGTCAGTTGCGCAGGAAAAAACTGAAATGAAATAACACTTTACTGTTCTCACTACGCTATCACCGCCGTATTTCCTCTGCCTTTATTTCCTATCTCTATCTAAATCGTATTTCCACCACCTTTTATCCCTGCTGTGGTCTCCAATGCTGGTAAAACACCTCCCTGATAAATGTCCCCACGTATTCATCCCCTCACTTTATCAGCATGCAGAGGAAAAATGAGTTGTGCAGGACCGGCAGGAAAGGTGGCAGAGAAGAAGGAGAGGAGAGAGCTGAGAGGAAATGAGGGATATGAGTATTAGATGACCGGAAAGGTGAATAAAGCAGGGGGTTGAGGGAGGACGAGTAAAGCGGGAAAATGAGGATGGCGAGCAGCAGGAAGGCGAATGAGCCAGGGATGAGTGCAAGCAACTGAAAGGATGGTGATGAGATGGATGCATGATGCAATGTAGGGACGGGTGATACAGTGAGGGAAATGTGATGAAGGAAAAGACGAAGGAAGAAGGACAGATTGGTAACAAGAGGGACAGAGGACGGCAGCATGGAGGGAGAGATGGATCGGTTCTACTTTAGCCAACCCGTAGGAATGGATGAATGTGTGTGATGCATGATGGGAGCCAGTGCAATAAGACAACCAATCACAGACTTTGGTCTAAATGGCATAACCAATCATGGGCTGCCATCATGCCTCCACATTTCAGAAAACCCTATGCATCTTTTACCCAACAGAAAACCACAAGCTGCCCTGTTTATGTGTGTTTTCATGTGTTTACTGTGCTATATGTTTTTTTTTTTGTGAGATCAGATTAGCAAGTGTGTGTGGGTGTGTGTGTTTGTGTGCCTATGTCTGTAGTCCGAAACCTATACGTCTAACTTACATATCCATATCTGTGAGGCTGCTGGTCTGTCAGTGGATCTCCTCTAGTGCTCTAATATTGCGATATAGAGAAGCGCTGAACAGGCAAAACACAGCAGCAGATTGTTCAATTTAAGTTTGCATTGTGCTGGATAATACAACAGCAATCTAAGCCAAGTGCCCTGAAGTGCACTTAAGAGTCTTCTTTGATGCAAACACTGAAAACCGTCCATCATAACAGCTATTTCAAAGCTCAATGTTGAGTCGAACAAAAGAAATTTCTCTTGTACCGAATGCAGTGCAGTTTTGACGTTACAAACAAAGCTCATTGTCTTGAGTAAGATAATGGCACTTTGGGGCATTTTTTTTTTTTTCAATCAAGACGACACATTCTCAAATCTGACCACTTATTTTCAAACTCTTCACGCAAATCGCACAGCAGTGATCGATGTGGACTAAAGGCTGATTTATGTTGCCTTAATGTCTAAAAAAAAGATATGTTGGTTTCAAACGATGAAAGATGTCACACTTGCGTCCTTTACGTTGGCACGGTTGTTAAGCAAAAAATCCACCGGGGGGCAGCACATATTCGAGCCTTTTTGGCAACAACAAACATGTGTTTCACAGACTGTGAAAGAGGTTCTGATAATGTACATTTTAAAGGAGACATATAATGCTCATATTCAGGTTCCTAATTTTAATTTGGGTTATTGCTTGAAAATATTTACATGCTTTACTGTTCAGTAAACACATCAGTTTCCCCATACTGTCCATTCCTGCAGCTCCTCTTATCAGCCTCTGTCTGAAACGCTTGGTTTTAGCTCCCGTCTCTTTAAGCCCCCCCTCCCAATAAAGCCCAGTCTGCTCTGATTGGCCAGCTGACCCACTTTATTGTCACTGGTCAACCGCTTCCAGCGCAAAGTTATCTCGCTCTTGCTTTTTTGTTCGGGCATGCCAGACTAGGCACTCAACATGCTTGCTGCACTTCTGTAAGGTGGTGACGTCACCATCTTTTGGCCGGACTACTGACAAAGCATTTAGGGAGCTCCAGGAGCAGTGCTCCTGAAAAACAAAAAAAACTCCTTCAAGGAAGAGGCAAGGTTGGAATTTCTTCCTCATGACGTGGACAATTAAAGAATGGGTGGAGACATTAGGCTCCCGTCATCTACGTATACATATATGAGCCTTAAACTGTGAATCAGCTGCTTTGACAAGGTGCATTCAACGGCCACATCTTTCAACATGTACTGTTTTCTCACTGCACCTCAACCACCAACAAAACACTGCTTTGCAGTCCAATGTTGACATGTTTATGTACTATTTTCTTAATTTAGTGTCACTTTGCCTGACTCTGGATTCCTCAGCCCCTAAGAGGAATTTGTTCCCTGATGGTCGAGGAGCGTTTATGACTAGCAGCCACAAGATCAGAGTGATCAGAAGTCCCTCTTACCCCTGATTTCCACAGGATGCGGAACGGCTGCGAAACGGCGACGGAGCGGATAGGTGTCAATTAAAGTCAATGTGTGTATTTCCACTGACTCCGCACGGCTCTGTCACAGCTCCGACGCTCCGCAGCCCTCCGGAGCACATACACAGGGCTTCTATTTTTGCCGGACGCCGGAGCACACACGCTACAATTCAGCGCAAAACAGGTCGCGCGGGACAGGAAGTTGAGCACAGAAACAAAAATAAAACATACTTTAACTGTCAAAATAAAATACACCGTGCTCACGGCGGATCATATTCCCCTGCGCTACACCTTGAAAACGTCTTAATGGGCGGAGACAGCCCTGAAGTCAACAGGTCAGAGGTTTTCACCGACCAGTTCACCCCATTGACACCATGGATGAGGAGATGCTGATTATTCAAGTCCAAAATCACCAAATCATTTATGATGGAAATAACTTGTTGGTTTGTGATTGATTCTCTTTATAGAAACTACACCCTGTTATATCGCGCGATCACACGTGAATTCGCGAGCTCTCGTGGGTTCTCGTGACGACATGGCCGCACCGCAGCGCACCACTGTGGCGGAGGCGGTGGGGATTGGCGGACGGCGAAACACGCAACCGACACGCTGCGCCGCCGTTCCGCCGCCGTTCCGCATCCAGTGGAAATCCAGGGTTAGACATGATAAAAGCTGGATGTCTGGACATTTCTGTAGAAGATTACCAGGAATGGATCAGGTTCCCAGTCGTATTGTTAAAGAGGACATAAGGTTTGATCTGGCTTAGAATATGAGGCCAAACGCAGAAGACAGGGGTGAATAGCACTGTTGTATTTCTATACATGTACTATATGTATAATGAATATTTCACATTAGATTACGGGAGTATAAACCAGTTTTGTTTAGTTTGCGTGGAATCACTGTAAAATGAACTACTTAGTACATGTCTTAGTAATGCACACATTCAAACTACTGTAATATACCAGAATGCCACGTTGGTCTTAGGGAGATTTAAAAATAAAATGAGCATAAAATAATTATTAACAGCCTGTCACTTTTTCTTTTTACACACAAAACAGCCGTTTCAAAATTCTGCGTGTGTGAGAGAGAGAGATAGTGAGAGACAGAGAGAGTGAGAAAGAGAGACATTGTATGACACAGTATTCATGGGAGGTGTGAAGGTCAAAGCATCAGGATGTGCTGTAATTGTGGGAGACGTTTTAATTAAAGCTTTTTGAGAAGGTTTTCCAGGGGTTACAGCTCGTAGGCTGCAGAATGATCCTACTGTCACAGAAACTCACACAGACTGACGTGTGTGTGTGTGTGTGTGTGTGTGTGTGTGTGTGTGTGTGTGTGTGTGTGTGTGTGTGTGTGTGTGTGTGTGTGTGTGTGTGTGTGTGTGTGTGTGTGTGTGTGTGTGTGTGTGTGTGTGTGTGTGTGTGTGTGCATGCACGCTTGTACTTGTGTACCTGTCCAGCAGTGGACCTCTGGGTATACACTGGGACTTAAAAAGTACAACAAGTTGCCTGAGGATTGACCTCAATACTTCGAAATGATCCTGTTACTCCAGTGCCTTTGCACTTGGCCACCATGACTTGCCAAATGTAGTCCGAAATTTTCCTTTGTAAAATAGACAAAGGTAAAAGTAAAAAGCTCCAAGAAAGAGTGAAACAGTCTTTAACTAAACAACTCAGTGTGTTAGAGGACTTAGAAGTGCTTAGAGGAACATTTTCATGAGGCTCAGTGATTTTAGTACTTGAAGTGAAGACTCAAAGGCTCAAATGATCGTTACCAAATGGCTCAGGCAGTCATGAGAGTATTGAGGTCAAGGGGATACATCACTGTGAAGCTCACTGGATTTTCCAAAGAAAAGAGCTCTGATATATTAAGTGCCTGGTCAAACAGATTCAGAGGTCAGACGACCATCGAGTTTGGAAGTCACGAGTAAACACTTTTTCTAACAAATTTTGGTTTTGTCTTGTGTATCATCCAATACACCTCAGAACCGTCTGACCAAATAGCTCAAGATGTTACTGGAGTACTCTGAAGTTTTGATGAAGGAATTTCAACACCCCTCCCTACCAACTCTACGAAATGTAGATCAAGTATGTCTTCTATCAAACAACATATTGTGTTTGAGGACAGCTCGGAAGGATGTGGTATTGAAACCCATCACCAAAGACTGGAAAGCGTTGAGAAAGAATCTCCCTGTTCAATCAGTATCTTGTTGGGTTTGTTTGCAACCACGAGGCCCTGGTAGTGCAACGTCTGGTTAAGAAATCTGCCCATTTACGGTACTTGGAGCGACAAACTAATCCTGCAGGGTCATGCATAGTTAAAAGGATCCATTTTTGAAAGACATCAAGGAACTCTTGGAACTCTTATTTCTCTTTTGTTTTATAAAATGACTAAAAAAATACCAGTTCACATTTGGTCAGATAGTCCAAAAGTCCACTGTTGGTGAGGCAGGGATGTATGTTTGTGTGAATGAGCGTGTATGTGTGTGCACACGTGTGCATGTGTGTGCTCATGCGTATCAACATGGGGAGACAGACAGCTCGAATCCCCTGGCTCTGTTGTGACAAGCTTGTTTGAAATTGTCCAAAATTGATTTTTTTCCCCCTCTCTATCTCCTAATTGCTTTTTTTTCTGGCATATTTTCCTGCTCTCCCTCCCTTCCACCAAGACCTCCTCCCCTGCTTCTATAAAACAGCACAGTTGGTTTCCAGAAGACGAATTGCTTCTCATTTTAAGTCAGGTAAACATTTTGGGGAGGTTTGTTGTGCTATTTATGAGCCAACAGAGACCTGTGGCATAAAGTCGTTTCAGGGAAGAAATCAGCTCCCAGGACTTGATTTCACTGTGAGCTAACACTATAGCTTAGGCTCAAACTCAAAATAACACAAATCAAGTGTTTGCTAAAAATCTATTAAAAATAAATGGCAAAAAAATGAATTATTCAATCCTCATATGGATGCATTATTTTTCAAACTGAAGGGAAACAAGACTAAAGAGTCTGCAGCCATGCTTGCACCTCTGTGAGAGTAGACATTACACTTTACACCTGCTGTGACTGAATGATTGTAACAGATCTGCTTAATGAAGTCGGTATCAGTACCAAGCCAGTGTACTAGATAAGCACATATTTTAATTATTGAGCACAGATTGAACAAAACAAATGAAGACGTCTCTGTCTACTCATCGAAAAAAAAACATTCAAAGTCCTCAGCAAAACAACCTGTGAAGTTTGAAGTCGATCGAATGAGGTTGTCATGAAAACTGAAAGACAGACAGACAGACAGACAGACAGGGAATCCTATGGTTATGTTATGCAATACAGTTCACTCTGTGAAGGTGTCTGCCATCTGGATCACTGAAGGCCAGGATGGAGTTTAGCTGCAAATAGAGCCCTTATCACACCATCCCCAGCATTACAGCAATCATTCACTGGTCATGGCATGTGTGTGTGTGTGTGTGTGTGTGTGTGTGTGTGTGTGTGTGTGTGTGTGTGTGTGTGTGTGTGTGTGTGTGTGTGTGTGTGTGTGTGTGTGTGTGTGTGTGTGTGTGTGTAGCTTTGTTCTTGCCTTGTGTCCTCACAATGTGCTGCAGTATTGATTCCTGATGGCCAGAGGCTGGCTGCCTATTGATCCAAGTGCTTCCATAAACATGTTGAGATGACTTATGGTGTGTGTGTGTGTGTGTGTGTGTGTGTGTGTGTGTGTGTGTGTGTGTGTGTGTGTGTGTGTGTGTGTGTGTGTGTGTGTGTGTGTGTGTGTGTGTGTGTGTGTGTGTGTGTGTGTGTGTGTGTGTGTGTGTGTGTGTGAGAAACTATACGACTGTACCTGGATGATGGGATGATTGATAGAGAGGCTGGACAGGCTCCAGGAAATACCAGAGTAATTCTGCCCGCATAAAATCATGAAATAGTATGGTCATGTACAAACAAGCTCAACAGCACACCAGGGAAATAAAAGCTTTGACCATTTAGCCAAAACAGAGTATCTCATTAAGAGCATCAGTCAAAAGCCTGGGAGAGGAAACCATCCTCATTCCAGATAGTGCTGGCCTAAGCACTTAACCGGACAGATTCCTTTCCGCCACATCTGAAGGCCACAGAGATTAATCCAAACGTGTGTGTGTGTGTGTGTGTGTGTGTGTGTGTGTGTGTGTGTGTGTGTGTGTGTGTGTGTGTGTGTGTGTGTGTGTGTGTGTGTGTGTGTCCCTACTTGGTTATGTGGCAGAATGTAGGCCCTAAACCATCATTGTTAGGACATTTTGACTGGAAAAAAACAATTTCAAAGGGCTATTTGATAATTAAGACCATGGGTCAAAAAGTAATTAGAAACAACAGAGGCACTTTTCCATGCTTGTGACATGATTCAAAACGTGTGGGAATCATTGCATGATTGGCTGAGTTCCAAATCCATAATTAAATAGATTTCTTCTCTTTCAAATCTAGTTAGGAGTAATCTTGAAGAGCAAGCATACTGAATTGCTAGTTAACAATATCATCATTACAAAATACTATACACATCAATTAGGCACAAAGAATTCTCTGCACCTTTAGAAGGTGTGATTCTGTTTTGGACTGGAGACCTTGAGTTCATCACTTTTCCACCATGTGCAAAAATAAAGCGTTATTGACATCAGATGATGGACAATGAGTTTCTTCACAGGACTGTGTGTCTGTGTGTGTTCTGTGTTTTATGTATTGTTGTCGAGAGAAAATTAATTACTATGTCATTACAATAAATGACAAAACTGTCCACAGAGGGTTTCCTGATGTACATTAAGCAAAATGTACTAGAAATGACTACATATAATTCTTGCAGTGAAGCCTTTGAGGGAATTTAACAAAAGGTGCAGGCAGGGAGAACCCAAACAGAGACTCCAAGACGGATGATGCAGGGAAGCATCTTTAACAAAAGAAACTAGGCTTACAGGGGATAGGTATACAAGCAGGCCAGTGAGTTGACAGGCAGGAAGGTTCAGGCAACAGGTAACAAACTACTAGTAGCAGGTTTTCAGGGAAATGCACAGGAATATAAGCAGACAGCAGATACACTGGGAAAACACACCGGAACATAAACAGGTATCAAAGTTGAAGCAGCTGACAAGAGGGAAAATGTGAAAAGTGGAATTCTAGACAGGAAAAGAAGTCAGAGGAGATCAGGTGGATGGATGGAGAAGGGCAGGTCTGGAGAGATGAAAGACGACATGGCTTGAGAGAACCCAGGGGAACTGGGACATGGAAGTTGACATTAAGTTTATTTGCAGAGCTGTTTATGCTTTGCAGGGAACTGGAAATGATGCTAATAAAAGTGCTGTGCTGGCATTCAAATCCACCTCATAATGATCCAAGTTCCCTGACTCCATCAACAAAGTACGATAAGAGAAAAGATCTTGAGGCAGTCATAATACATGAATGGTCATACAGTAGATGACAACCTTATAAGTCATTATACAGGTGTTTGTGTGTGTGTGTGTGTGTGTGTGTGTGTGTGTGTGTGTGTGTGTGTGTGTGTGGTTTACCTGTTTGGCCTTAGGTGGTGGGTACAAATTTAAAGAGCTCCTCACATGAGGGAGTATTGATGTGGGGAGAGGTATGATCGTAGTCCTTGATGGTCTCACAGTACGACATCATTACCGTTACTGCTCTGTGTGCATGCACTTATTATTTGCATGCATTTAGCCGTGTGTGTGTGTGTGTTTGTGTTGAATATTAATTTGTGTGTTCGTGTGTCATACCATGGGAAATTATGCTGATTGCCTCAATGAAGCAGGCATAAATCCTATCCTCCACTGTAATCATCTGCAGCAGTTTATGTTCACAATAAATTTTCTTATCACAACTGTGCTAGGTATCTTACAAATCAGACTCTTCCACCTTTTTCACTTCGAGAGGGGAATAAACATAATACGTCCGAGCTCAAACAGTGATATTTCATACTTGAATAATCATCTTTCTTTTGGCTGACATACTGCAGAGAGACTACAAGTCTGTGGCCACTGGGCCATTTTCAGCTCTGGGGGGGGAAATCTATATTAAAGTGAGAGAATGAATTAATGTTTAAGCATCTGCTTCATACTCCTATCGATCAGATAGCCTTATCAGTGATGTTGGACCTATCCAAGCAGAACAGGGATCCTCATGCCACGGGAAAACCTCCCTAGATACTGAAAGGCTGAACATCTGTCCTGAGAATGCTTACAGTTGCAGAGAGCATGGATTCAGACACAAGCTCACATCTGCTTACAGAAATGCCAGGCAGTATTCAGGGAAATTAAAACAACCCCCATCCTCTGTACTTCATCTCAGATCCAGAACTGTTCCTCAAACACACACGGTAAATATTACACAGAGACAGGAGTTTGCCAAAATTTCTTCTTTCTCACCCTCAACAAAGAGGGAAGGCACAGAATCACGGACATTGTAGCTGCCAGCACTGCACTGGTTGTGATGCACACAGTAGATGGAGGAGAATGTTTGAACTTGATGTGCGTAGGCTCTGTAGAAACAGAGTTAGCTTTACTCGGGGCATAAGGAGACAGAAAGCAACTGATGCAATTATGGGATCTGACATTTTAACACCCACCCTTGTTTTAACACGCACACGTACATTCGCTGATATAGTATGCACTCTCTCTATAGAACGAAGGATTGACATGTTCGGCTGCGAGAGGAAAAACAAAGAAATGGAGTCTTGCCTCTTCCCACGCACGTTATCTGTATGGATGGCATTTGTGCTTTAGAACAATACAGAGTGGTTTGGAGAGAGCAGATTAGCGTGTGTGCGTGTGCTCTCGTGTGTGTGTCAGTCTGGAGCCCATCCATCTCAGTTTCGCTCCTGGCCTGTCACAGCAGAACTCAGATAGGAAGGCTGGCTGAGGTTAGCAAGCAAATCCTTGCTTTAGGCATACAGCACTTTCCATCACATTTAGGTGTTCTATTAACTTTACAAATTTGTTAATTGAGAATTATAATTCAAAGTTTGCGTCAGATACATAGTGAATCAGATAGGTACCATCTAATAAAACATGAAAAGTTATTCGATTTTGCCATTGCGAGGAGTCACTTGGGAAGGAAATCAAGAGCACTAAGTGAACTTGAGAAGGCCAGGCCTCGTTTAACACAAACACAGATTCTCAACGTCATAGCAGTGTCTTCTCCATCCCACAAGGAGGTCAGTAGTTTGAAGGTGGAAAACTTTATTTTTAACTTTGTTCATTGTCAGAACAAAAGTTTTATCTGCAAGTGGGACAGAATGAGTACAGCTGGAGCTGCACGACCAAAGTGAGGCTAATCAAAAACATGGATTGGCTTGTGTGTACCAGCCATTTTGGGAAACTATGACCTGTACCTTCATCACAGCTCACCATAACTTATCTCATATCGGTTAAGTCATATCATCATAGCCATGGAGATGCAGAAGAAGCCAGCCCGCGCCATGTGAGCATACACCAAGTTTAACAGAGCAGTATACAGCCAGCAATAAACACAAACAAGCCAGGAAAAAGACAATGCAATAAAGATTCAGAGTTTCCCCACAGTGGATTGCACTTCACCAATCACAACAAAGAATCAGAGCCGGCCATGGCAATGTTGGCGCCCTAGGCGAGATTTTGGATCAGCACCCCCCCCTATTATTTGTCCGACACTTATCACCACTTGCAATGCAAGAAATTAAACAGTGTACAACCTCTAAGATGTGCAATACTCAATAACATATAATAATACAAGTATTAATGATGTATTAGTTACGTGTCATGAATAATTCAAGAAACTTTTGAGAACTGTTTAGAATAATTGTATCATTTTCGTATGCGTATTTCTGTTATTTAAAGAGTTCAGGGCTGAGTTAGAATTTGGACCCAAAATGCAGACGACCAGACTCCATGGAAGTTTTAACATATTTAATAGTCTTTCAAGCAGTGGAGGGTGATGATTGCGGGTGGCGACGTTGAGCAGTGAAGTACAGAAGCAGGAGCAAGGCAGCGTGAGTTCGGCAATGGTTTAGTTACTGAGTTCCAGGCTTGTGCTGAGTTCCAGGACTCATACCTGGCACTGCCGGCCTCAGAAACCGAGCAAACGATCAGGGAAGGGCAGAATCAGCTTCGGGAAATTCACTGGACAAGATCTTGACGAAGGTCATAGAAGAAACGGTCGGAGTGTTTAACCACGGTGGAGACTAAACAACCTGGCCACGAGTCACAGGTGTGCGGCCCAGCAAGGAAGTCGGGAAGGCCACGCCCACTTTTTGTTCGCACCGCCGCCCATGGATGACGGCGCCCCCATGGCATCCACCTATGCCCAGAATACTGTTCCCGGACCCCTGAGTCAATTTCTCAGTCAATATATACAATGTCTGCCCTAAAGACGGCTTGATACGTCGTGGGTCCGTTTTTCGTCGCCCAATAGTCAGTAGGAGTGGTACCTCACTGTCCGGTTTGCAGCTATGTTTGTGTGCGGAACCCGGCGTTACCTGCGTTTCCCGGAAGAGAGGGGCAGCAGACGAACGAGCAGGGCCGTGAACGCAGGGAGAGTGTGGGTGAGATGTGGATATCAGCTGGATCCGGTAATAAGGAAGTTGGCATACAACGGACTGGACCACGCGATGCCAGGGATTGACACAAGCCAGCGACACTGGGACGGTCCGACTTCTTCCTCTGCGTGTGCCTCTGTGAGTACGCGCCATCTTCCTTTTTTAAATCAGCCAGTCATCGGGCTCGGAGGGTCCGCGTCATGAGGGGTATGTGTCCTTAAAAGGGCAGGTCGCCACTATATGTTTTAATGCGTCCCTGTACATTAAAATCCATCATATATTAAAATAACCATATAGTTACTACTGTTTTCACCCAAGCCTTTATCTTGTTCCATTTTTTTTAATCAACATGTATTTCATATTTCTCAAGTAGTGGCATTTAAGGAATATTTCTTCATATCACCGAAGATCAAAAACTTACTCTGAGTATCATTTTTAATTTGCCACGTTTCTTCTCCTGATTGAGAACTCATACTAGAGCTTTGGTTTTTCTTTTTGGACTTTTTGTTAAATCTTTGTTGACTTTTGATGTACGTTGTTCTGTTTTTTTTTGTTTGGTCATTGCACGTCTTCGCTTTTGTGAAGTTACTTTTCTTGTGATCTCTCGTGTTTGTTGCATCTTGAGTTTAATAGTTTAGTCTTGTGTGCCTCTTATTCGGATACTTCCCGTCTTTGTTCTGTTTCCCGTCCTTGTGATAGTCTGCACCTGTCCTAATGTGTTTTGCCTGTGTTCAATTATTTCTGCCTCCCTTGTGTATATATTAAACGTGTTTCCCGTTGTCTGCCAGTTCGTCTGTTCCGCTCTCCTCTGATGTCTCCTGCTATCATCTGTGGATCAGTATTTTTGGGGGGTTCCAGTTTGTCTCTCTAGTGTCCATGTTTGCTTTTTGCTCTTTGAAGTTTGGACTTTTTGTCAGGATCCGACTCTTTCCCCTTGTTCTCCTGCCTCCCCTACCCTCTTTGCCAGTGTCCCCAGTCTGTACTGTTTGTGTGTGTGTGTGTGTGTGTGTGTGTGTGTGTGTCTGGAGCTGGGTGTCGCCATGGTCTCTGCTCTCCTGGATGCAATCAAGCCTGCACAGCTGCTGTAAATCCTGCCATCATCTCACCTTCAGTCTGCAGTATTTAAGACCGGCTCATTCTTCCACTCATCGCCAGATCGTACAGTCACCTTCCGTGGTATTACGTCAGGTGTCAGTTTGTTTCATGTGTTTAGATCAAACTTCCATGTTTAAGTCGACTTACCTTGATTCCCGTGTGCTCCAGGTCCAGTCCCCTGTTTTTTGCTGTCTTGCCTCGTCCAGCGCTCCACCTCCAACCTTCAAGTTACCTGCCTGGATCAAGTCCCCGGAATCGCTCCCCAGCTCACCTCTTGGGTTGAGCTCACCAGCCCCGGATCACCGCCGCACAGCCTGGAACTCCAGTCCTCCATTTTGAGTGTAAAATAAATGCCCTTTTACTTACTTCAACCATCTCCCGGTTTTCTGTGCATGAGCGCTCTGCGTTTGAGTGCAGGCCTTCTCCGTGAGAGATCATAACACTTTTTACTTTGTCTGCCTGCCACCAGCCTATCATCACCCCTGTAAAACTTTTTTTATTAAAATTCACCTACCTTATCCTCACTACCCTGACACTCTTCCATGCTGCGTCAATGGGAGGCGGAGCACGTGTAGGAAATACAAGTCATCCTTACAGAAAATCATTCACAAGAACAGAAACAGATCACTTAGCTTATCAGCATGGTTTCCCATTATTAGACTCAAATTTCAATTTACCCTGAGTCACCTCTGGGTATTTGTTTATCTCTTCACGTTCTAAAAGCCTATCCCTCCACTCCGTCATTCGTTTGCTAATATTGGAATGAAGGATGGATGACTGGGTGATGCAGAATGGTTGATGTCAGCAGTGATTGCATATGTGGAGCAACAGGATTTGAACCTTTTAAACTAATCTGACATTAGTCAAATTGCCAAAAAACAGCTCTTTCAACAACGTTTAATCCATATCGCTAGGGTTGGGTAAACATACCAGAGATAATATGATAATATGTTTTTAAGGTATTTAAAATCAGCACATATTTGCTACAGCTAGATAAGAAGATTGCAAATCCTAAATGCTTCGCTTTTTTAACACAGTACTTGTTAGCAGCTCATGTGTCCTCTAATTTTATCCCTGGTCTCACACGACAGATGCTCATCACTGACTGTGTATATTTGTATAGCTGGCCTAAGGCTATAACACTCCACTGCAGTGACCCACAGCTCCGACACCCTCATCCCGGGACACTACACACTCTTATGACATACTGATAACCCTTGCTGATTGTGTGACACTTCCACTGATAATTTCTGACAGCATAGGGGCATAAATGGCCTGTAAGTCAATTGCTAGGTCACTGTCTTCAGGGGGTGTGATAGCCCCATCAGGACCAATTCACTTATCAACACACACACACGCACGCAAAAATCTCTTCCTGTGCCAAACTGTAAACAGTTGGGTTTTTTTACAAAGAAGTGAGGCAAATATTGACAACAATAGTAGCTTGGTTTCATGTCGAGCCAGGGCAAAAATAACAACAACAAAAAAACATTTTATCGACCGACTGTATCAAAGTACAAACTACACCAAAAGAAAATAAATCAAAATACATTTTCTAGGTCTAACTAAGCTCTAAGAGAATAACCAACAAGAGACTAACAAGATTACTAAAAACAGTTCACGACTTTGTGTGCATGAGGAGAATGTCAGGACCACTGTCACCACCGCTTCTTCCGGATGATGTGATGGATTAAAAGGCCCAGCCCCCAGATCAGCCAATCCCCAGTGGCCATGTTGTCATCGCTCAGCCAATCCACGCAGGAGCCGGCACCTTTCAAAAACAAAGACCCACACAGGAAACAAGAACTGGAGTCTCCCACCGCACAAGATTAACGTCAGGAGACTTAACAACCTTGCTTATAATTATTGAAGATGTACTATTCTGATCCTCCAGCCGGCTGCTGTACAGTCCAGCCAAGCAGCTGCTGTTTCTTGTTTGACCTGTGAGACTCCCGTTTTGACGCCTTTGTTCATCATCTGTGATATGAAAACTGTTTACACAGTCAAACATTTAAAATTGTTTGTATGCGTACTGGTCAAGGTGTAGTTTTGAAATCCTAGCGCACCATGGAGTGTCTCTCCTTTGTGGCTGCTGACACTGCTGTTGCTGGTTTCAATCCTCAAACATTGACCCGGATGATTGGAAATGATGAACTCACACCCCTGACTCTTGGTTTAAAGCCACTCACTAGCTAGTCTGAATCAAAACACCAAAACCTGCAGAGTCATGCCAGCTGTGCTGCACAAGTAGTTTATTATTCCCAAGTACCGCACACACACACTTTGCACACTAATGTTGTGCTAAATTCATTCTGTCGGGGGGTGTCTGTGATTCTTTCAAAGCTTTCGGTGAATCACCATATTCTCACGCAACCCTCTGACTTGCTGTCCAATCAAATTAGCATCTCTCTTCTTAGCATCCAGTCCGATTAGCATCTCTGCTCCCCGTGGTAACATCAGCAGCTTTGACCTGCTCCTCTAAAGTGCGGAGATGAGCTCATGGTAGCCACTGTGCATTTCCCCTCCCTCTTTGAAGTCAATGAGCTGATGGATCTGATCCAGGGAGACTTGCTGTCTGCAGACAGCACACCTCTTGAGTCTGTTTTGTTTTCTCCTGCAGAGGAAAACATTGCTCAAGTGGACACGCTGTCAGATTATGTTTTCCAGAACAGACCAAGGATGCAACGCTGCGCTTGCTCGCTCACTCGTGTGCATTGTCATTCAATTCGTCTATCGGCCTGTTTCTGCCTCTTTCTCTTTCTTTCACACGCACACACACACACACACTGTAAGATCTGTCTATGGTGTCAGGCTGCCCTTTCTCTTGAATCACTACACAATACACTGGAGAGCACCCACCAGACACTTGTTCTCTGAGTGTGAGTGGATCACTTCTCAGCACTGTTTGACCATCTAGGGTTCAAGTGTTCAAGCAGATAACTTTTATGATGTCGGAAAGCTCTGTCACTCCGACGTCTGCCAGTGCGCCACTACAAAGTCTGATGGCCTTTAAAGGGGTTGGATTTGTGTGTGTGTGTGTGTGTGTGTGTGTGTGTGTGTGTGTGTGTGTGTGTGTGTGTGTGTGTGTGTGTGTGTGTCTATACAGACTGAGCATCCATCAGGGGGATTTGGTGCCTGAATCTGCAGCTCCATTAAGAATCCAATGGTCCCTCACAGTTGTACTGATTAGAGAGAGAAGAGAATGATTTGGGGGGAAAAGATGGAGGCAGACGGGGGACTATGGCCAATAAGGGTTAGTATTTAATGGCTTCCTTCCTTCCCTACTCAGCTGTCTTCTGCCCTAAAGCTCACTCTGTCTCTCTGTTGTGCCACTGCTTTTCCATTCCTCCTCAGTTCCTCGTTAACATCAATAGCTGCAGCTTCACTCTAGCACTTAGCATCCGCACGTGAAGAAATGTACATGAACAAGCAGAGGCCAGTGGGAAAAATGCAGACCGTGCTGTTATATACATACACGGCACTTTATATCACCCTCAGACCATTTTCCTGGAGTTTTATGGGGTTTCAATAAAGTCTAGTGATTGTGGAGGCAGATCGTCCCCCAGCCCTCATCATAAACAGATTTCTTCTTCACTGAGTTGATGAGGGCCGAAAGCAGAGGAGAGGCTGGAGGAGGGAAAAGGAGAGCGGACGGAGAGGGAACGATGGGCGGGGGGAAACAGGGAAAAAAAGTATTGAGAGCAGCAGAGTAGAAGGAGGAGATGAAGATGGAGGTCAAAGACAGGATGGAGGTGTGTCCAGGGAATATTTAGGGGAGTGAAGGCAGAGCAGTGGCACAGATCAATATGACAATGAGGAGAGAACAACCCAGGTCCACCCACATCAATAGACTCTGAGAACACGGGAGGAAAAAACACAATGCGGAGAAGATGCAACGATCTCAGGAACTGTTAGAAAAAATGTCCTTCCTCTCCAGTTGGGATACTAGTCCAGGTTTGCCTGCCCCCAAGGCCTATATTCATTACTTATAAATGTCATTTTGCCCCAGTAATACAATCAGCAGAATTTCTAGCAAATAGTCTGGCTTGGTTTTGCTGTTAGTCTGTGCCCCACAGCTTGCTGCGAGCAAATACAAGACAATGATTAGGCAACCGCTCACATGCTGTGCACCTAAGAAACCGGAGAACTATACGAATGCAGAGCTCTTCATTTTAAATTTAGTAGAGAGCAGATGTTTTCCTACCACCTGACACACAACCTGTACGTTAAATGAGGTTGATATGCAGAGTCTCCAATGCAGATACACTGAACCTTAATCATGACTGAATCTCTTTCCCACTTGTGCTTTCAGTTATCGTGGGACCAGTATATTTTGATGAAAGATTTTTTTTTTTTCATTTCGTGACTAAGATGGTAGACAGAGTAGCTATGTTAGAAAAACCCTGTAATATTTCTAAAACCTCAAACAATTTCATACCCTATTCATTTCCAGGTATATCTTTAACAAAGCAACAAAGAGAGCTCAATGAAATGAAGGTAAAAAGTACCCAAAACATCTGAGGCAGGTTTAACCATAGAAATTTTAATGTAGGGAGATCTTTCACTCTCACAACTTCCAGTTTGTGTATAGGGAGCGCCTGTGTATAGTATAGTACAGAAGAGATACTAAAATCTAGACAACAGGAAGCACTTGAAGTACGAGAAGGATACAATTCCTTTTGAAAAGCCAAGATTATATTTGAATCAGGAACAAGTCGGGGGGGGGTCCTCTAAGGACTTGCACTAAGGAAATCGATTGCTGTGTCTTTTAAAATGCCGATCACACCGTATTGGACCACAGATCGTGAGGATGAAAACCGCATTTGGATTGACTGATAGATTTACCTCATGCACTCACCTGTAAAACAGTCCATCCTTTATCCTCCAGCCTCAGACCAATCTCTGAGGTGTGGAAGGGGGCAATTGAATTAGCCCTACCCTCCCTGGCCCATCACGAGTGATATGAGACTGGATTCCATTACACAAACTCTATCTAACCCAGACTGCGGCCTATCTAAACCTCATATCCCTGACAACACTCCATACATCAGCCACAGGCTAATACACTCTAATGGGAAGGGCTTCACCCACAGATATACCTACGACCTCTCTCTCTCTCTCTATCTATCTATCTCTCTCTCTCACACACACAATGGTTGCCATTTGTTTGCCTTTCTTTCCCAGAACTTCACTATTCCTGCTGTACTTCTCCAACTTTATGTAGCCTTGTGTGCCTCTCATCTTTTTTCAGCTGTGCTTCCCCTGTTGTATCCATTTATTCAGCGCGCTCACTTGTTATCTCGACTACTTGAGTTCACTCTCTGTTTGCTCTCTCTTTTGCCCTCTCCCCATTGCTGCCGTGTTATCGCGAAGTGACTTGTCTGTTGTGGTGTGTAATGGTAAATTACAGAGCACGAGTGATTAGTAGGTGCGAGCAGGAAACTCTTCAGAAGAGGGTGTGCTCTCATCCATATACATATGTATTCTGTCTTCAGCTTCGTACATCGATACTGACGCTGGATATCATCACTGATCTGCCGATTTGATATGACTTTGATTTGACTTTCTTTTTTGTCTCACATTGCTGGAAATGTACTCAAACACGCATCAACGGCCTTGTCAATAATCCTCTTTCTAGTTTTGTTGAAGTAAGTCATTTCTAGTGCATCCACAGATTTCTCGGTCCCTGTTTTCAGAATGTAATCACATTTTTCTTTTTTAGCCGTCACATATTTACAGCCACATGATCACAAAATTGTTTGAGAATATATTTTCAATTAGAGCTGCACAGTGTGATGTTATTCTGCTGGGTTTTGAGATAGTTGAATAATGAGTTTACATTGCCTCAATACACGCATCCGTCATTTTGTGCTTCAGGAACTTTTGGGGTTCAACAAATCTGTTTAAACCTCCACTGGTTTGTCTGAGCAAACATATCTTCCATCCTTATATGGCAATGCTGGATCCAGCTGCTCTGTACAAACAACTAAAAATTACATGTTTCTATTTTACCATAGGTAATTCATTTCATTAAATCATCAATAGTTGTAGACAGGGTTTCTACTCCCTTATAAATAAGACCCCTGTCTATTCTTCCATTTTATGTAATTTAAATCATATCAATCCATCCCTTGTCAATGCTGAGCCAGGTCTTAAATATGCCTTTGAAATTGAACACTTCCTTGTTTATTCAAGTATTATGTTGTTATGCAAGTTTGCACAGGAACTTATGCTGTTTAAGTGAATATGAATAATATAAGTTATATTCTTGTCAAATTGTTCTTCAGTGTAAAAACCGCAATTATTGTTTGCGTGAGTGATGACGTTAACCTTGGGATCGATGTCTTGTTCAAAGTTCATTTATTTTCAAGTGAACGAATGTCCATCACAGTACATAGACAAACATGTTGATTACCCTGTTGCCTTGGAGTTACAGGTACATTCTGTTTCTGTTTCTGCATGTACCTTACCCTGCTCTGCTGGCCTGTTAAATTCGATGGATAGTTTGCAGTTGGTCATCCATGCCAGCGAGCTCTACTGGCAATGTCAGCGTATATTTCTGACTTAAGTGCTCATCTACTTAAACATTAGTTCCCTCCAGGTTTTTTTTTTTCCTTGCCTGAGCAAAGCAATTTGGTTCAGTCTGTTCAGGAATGAAATCGTTATTGCTGGTTTTCCCTTCTTATCCTTTTCTTGTGAGATGATGACATGCCTCGATGTCCCTGCTGTCCACAGATTCGTAATCACTCTAAAAGAAAAAGCAATCACCTGTATTGGATATAATGACGGTAAAAAAAAGGAAAAAAGATTATGTCCGAAAGATGGCTTTCCAGAACATACAGTTACAGGGTACATTGTAAAAAAAAAAAAAAAAATGTGACAGCTCTTTCTACACCATCAACCAAGCTGTCAGACATGAACTCCATAAAACGTCCAGAAAATTGGGTCCGGACTTCAGTGCATGTCTGAAAGCAGATCCAGTCGATACCGAAGCAGGGAGTGTCATGGCGGGGGTGTTGCTTATGACCCAAGAGTGTCAAGTGTGAAATAACACAGGCCAGCCTTTACTGTCAGGCACATTCTGAACAGGCACTGTTTTTATACTACTACTATTGAAATTTTTCTAACGCCACACAGCGCTGTTTCAAATAAACATCAGCGTTTGTTGTGTGTGAGTATATATATAATTATATAATATAATTGAATTTTTTGGGTTCTTATCTCTTTCAAACCTGTACATGGTTTCACACAGGAGTCTATAAGCACTCATACACATTGTGATATTCACCAGATTCAAATGTCTTTTTTTTAATTTTCTTTTCCCCTGCCCCTGAACGGTCTCTCTTTTCTTGCCTTTTTACTCCGTTTACTCCCTCCTTCCTTCTCTCTCTCTCTTGTCTTTTTGTATTCCTCCCCCGCTCCTCTCGTCTCCCATTCCCAAGACATCTCTCTCCCTCTCTCCTCTGTTTTCTTCCATCCACACATGTCTCTCTCTCCCTCTCCTCCTCCTTCTTCTCTTTCTCTCGCCGCTCTCTCGGAGAAGATCAAAGGCCCGTGTCAGTATCAAGGCTCAGCTCAACAGTAGTGTGGTTGACCTTGGACGCTCACTAACAGCCCTGGAGAAAGAGAGCGGAAGGGATAGACAGTAAGAGACAGGGGAGAAGAAAGAGAGAGGAATCACATATGTTGAGGAATACTAACCAATCTTAAGATTGGAGTATGTATGTAGAGACAGCTGTTTACTTTAAATGGTTTTGAACTGTAGGGGAAAGACTCTTCTTCTGAGCGAGGAAGCAAAATTCCAGGTGCAAATTGATTTTTAAAATAATCCAACAATGTGCAAAAGTCATTTGGTTTCACAGTCAAATCTGGCTGCAAATATCTTAAAATTTCAGGTAGGGATTTTTTTTTGCTGACAGAACAAAAAGAACCAGAAGTTGTTATGCTGTAGTTTATCTAAAAAAAAATTAAAAAGCAAGCATTGAATGCATTTTCAATTTAATATCTAATAACGTGTCAACACAGAACGTTTCATCCATATTTTCCTGCCACCCGACTCGGGTACGTCTGATGGAACAGATATGCTCCTGTTTTAATCAATTCAGCTGTCTATGCCGGCCTACATGCTCATAAACTCTTCACTTTTACATGGCTAACTACAATGAGTTGTGTGTTGGGCTCTCAGCAGTTGTGGCTCAGGAGATGGGACGGGTTGTCCACTAAACAAAGGGTCGGTGGTCCGATCCCAAGCTCTTCTAGTCTGAACGGCCTGAAAGTGTCACCGGGCAAGACCCTGTGCAGTGAAGTCCACTGGAGAAAAGACCACAGGAGAAATAAGTCATAACATTTTACCAAGATGCTGTAGATATCCAGATTTATCAACATTTTTATTTGAATGAAAATATGGCTGCATCTAACAATTGAGTAATCTTTTAAATTACATTACATTCATTTAGCTGACACTTTTGTCAAAAGTGACTAACAATAAGTGCATTTGACCATGAAAAAAAAGTAAGAGAATCATGTGAGTACATGATCATTTATCAAATAGGTTTAAAGACATAGATTTCTTTTTAGTTTCTCTGACTCCAAGGTGACAACTCAGGTGTCTTGTTTCGCCAATCAGATAACCCAAAACGTATGTGAAAAAAAATGAAACTCTTAGTATTTGAGAGGCTGAAAAAAGCAAATGTTTTTATAGTATTTTTGCTTGCTAAAACAAATGTTAATAGTTTATCTAACCATCAATTGAGATTGTTAGAGCTGTAAACTGGTGTGCCGCAGCTCTAAATTTGGAGGAAGCATTCTTCTGCAGTCTTTCTGGAAAGTTTTGAGTGACAGACGCATCAGAAAAAGCACCTTCAGGGTGAAAGATTAAAAAAAGGATCTATGGACAGAGAGTGCATTATCCTTTTTTTAATCTCACTTTGAAGAAGACATTGTTTTTCCATCTCCTCTTCTCCTTACGTCCTCCTATCTGCTCCCCCTGATGTCAGCGCCTCCTCATCAGGGACCGCATTAAAACTCAATCAATTACACACTCACACTCACACACACACACACACACGCACACATACATGCCGCCCAACAACTGTCTCTCTATGTCACCCCTGGGCTTACTGCCAGCATCTCTCTCTCCCTCTCTGTGCAGTGATGTCCTCATCTCTCTCATTGTGATCCTGTGGCCTTGTTGGCCCTGGCATTCAATTTAGCTGTCATCCAGATGCATCCCTCTCCGCACACACACACACACACACACACACACACACACACACACACACACACACACACACACACACACACACACACACGCGCACACACAGATGGATTTCCTGTCAGGACAGTTTGAGACCAATCAGACTGTGGTATTAGAGCATGCCCATATGAGGGCTAAAGGCCATCAAGGGACCCCCCACACAATGAAGTACTCCCTTTAATCCATGACACACAAACAGTCACACAAAAATGCATGCATGCCAAAGGTTATATAGATCATAAAACACACCAAAAAAAGCACAAATGGACCTTAAATAGAACTGCACTTACATTTGCTACCAGAGGTATTAAATTTGAATGTTTTAAGTCGGTGTAAGGAAAAATGCAGTGTGTGTGTGTGTGTGTGTGTGTGTGTTTTGAGTTGCCTTTAGGCGCCACTGGGGTGTCACACAATATGGCCAACCCAGGTCCCACAGGCACTGAACAGTGTCTACTCAGCTTCCAAGAGATCAGCAGAGCCAGACGGAGAGCAGGAAGGAGAGAGACAGAGGAGGAGTGACAGTGTTCCTGAGAGTGACAGGGACAAAAAGTGAGTGACGCAGATCAAAAAAAAAGGAAGGACAGTCTCCAAAAGAGTAGTTTGTTGAGACAGACAGAGAGAAAGAGAGTCAGTTGGAGCAGAGAAAAGGGAAACCAGGAGGAGACGTGATGAAGGGGAGGTTGGACAGGATGGAGGAGGAAGAGTAGACGGTTGAGAGGAGGAGGAGGGGAGGAGGATCCCCTGTACAGCTCACTGTCATCCATGGACAGCTCTTGGGATTGTAAAAAGGAGGAGTGAACTGAAAAATGCAGTCAAGGTTCTTTCAGCTTTGTCACAGAATGATTTATCTTTCAATAAGGTGCAACACACCCGAGCATTTAATCCAAGAGAATCATAGACGATTCACCTTTTACACCAAATAACCAGTCCACCGAATTAACTTTAAGTTAATTTATTTTAAGAATATTTTAAAGAGACGAGTTATCTCACAAACACAAACTGTGACCAAATCCAAGCTAAGTGAACAAGACAAAAAAGAATTGAGTCAGTATGTGTTCATTTTCAAATCCTTCCGTGTGTGACTGCAAAGTGTACACTAGTCAAAATATGACTAATTTTAGACAACTTAATTCCTCTGCTCGAAGGGAAAAAAAACTAGCCTACTTAACAATGGTTATTGTGTGATTTTCTTTTATATTTTCTTGTATCCTGGAGGAAGATGGGAAATATCTTTGAGAGATTTCTGTGGCAGGAAGATTTGGACAGAATTCGGTCCGACCTGAAATACTGAAATTGTTTTTTTCACCAAAAGCATTGTCGCTCACATCAGTTGCCAGCATGTGCTGTCAGTGTATTTATCATTAATTGAGAATTGCTGCTATTTACTTGTTGGTGCTGTTTTGCGGTTCACTAGCTCCTAATATTGTGCACTAGAAAATGGTCCAATAATGAAAAAGACATGCATCAATGGGTGTCGTTTTTTTTTTTAACAGCCTACCTGGAAAGCAAGTGGTGACTTTAAAGAGAAGATTGGAAATGGATCCGGCTTTATATCCTGTAGCTGATACAGAATTAAAATGCTTTTTTTTACAGTTTCAGATTCAGTAAACCCCCCAGCTGGTTAACTGAATATACCAAGATAGAATGCGATCAGTGTGCTTCATCCCTGCGTGTGAAAAACACAACGCAGACAAAAGACGCAGCCATTGTGCCAATTTAAACATTTCAAACTTTAATAAACTTGATGGCTCAGTTAAAAGTACTCAGTGAAAGCAAACAGCAGCTCCAGAGACCAAATATAAAATTGTGACACAGGCAGTGCAGCACTAATTATATCTTTATCTACAAAATGTAATTGAATTTATTTGATCAATGATCCCAATGTGCATTACCTGTCAGTATTTCCAGTTGATCCATTCAGCGTTCATAATTGAAATTTAGTTTCAATCTGTCTCAGTAAAAGAGAGATCATTGAAACAGTTTTCAAAATAATTTGTGAATTTTAAGTAAAAGCCTTTTCAGCTTGTTGCCTGGCCAGAGTATTATTGTTTTTCATCTACCAGCCACCTTGGCCAGTCGCTTCAACACAAACACCGAATCAAAAGTTAAGGAGACACTCACTGACACATTATGTCTCAACTATTTAAATGTGTTAGCGGAAGAACAGCAGGAGTTGGCATATTCAGCACACACACACACACACACACACACACACACACACAGAGCAGGTAATGTGCTGCTGTCACGGTTATCTGAAGTCGTAATATTTCTAAAATATGAAAGAGCACCACAAGACATCACTAACTAATTATTTAAATTGAACTTTTCGAGTTCTGCTCTGGAAACAAAATGATTACAGACGGACACACAGACGCCAAGAGACGCTGATGACTATGTCCCTCTATATCCCCATATGCCGGCATGAATACAATTAAATGTATGTTTTGAAAGTTTGACTGCTTTCAGGTTGTAGTTGATTTTTCTTTCAAGTCAACCTGGTGCCAGTGTACCTTTTTATATTATTATTTTATTATTATTGTATTTATTTATAATTGTTTTTGTACTTTCTCAATTCAGCATTGTTTTTCCAATCTTCATTCTTATTTCACCCCCACACCTTTCTCCCCTCCGCCTCTCCCCTCTATAGCCGCTCTAATTATGGGTTGTCTAGATGACATTTGAAGTTGAATGAGTCTGTGTGTGTGTGTGTGTGTGTGTGTGTGTGTGTGTGTGTGTGTGTGTGTGTGTGTGATACAAGATTTTGTATGTGCACATATAAACATATAAGTACATATATAAATGCACTGTATATAAATGCTTTCATGTTTGTCTCTCATGGAGTGGAGGCATTTTTGGCCTGCACACGATCCTCCCGCCCTGGGTGCAGACCAGAGGTGCTGATTGCCGGTTGACCGCGGGGCTATTTTAGGTCCCAGTTTAATTTGTGGTGATTGATTGTGATAATTAATTTGCCGTAGGTAGATGATTGTGGTAATTAATTTGCTGCAGCTTGATGATTAAGGGTTGCTGGTGTCCTGCCGTGACCAGCACCGTTTGGCCGATTAGCTCCTTTGCTGCCACATTCATTCATTGTTAAGAGTACACCCCTGTTCACAGCTGTGGCTCCTGGCTACAGTCTCCCAAAGCATGTGACCTCAACAAAAAAACAAAAAACTTTAGGTTAGCTATACAGTTGGACCATAACTCAAATGGGAAACTGAAAGTGCCTTTTCCCAACAAATAAATTCAGCAACATTATTACATCATCGCAGGTTTCTGCAGGGTTCACCAAGTTTAATTCAAGACTTTTTAAGAGCTTCTTTAATATCACATATAATGTAATGTAAGACCTTTTTGACAGCTATATCAGCAAAGTACAGATAAAAATAAATAATGAATAATCAAAATTCTTGCACTGCATGATCCATTGTCACGACAATTAAATTATGTATATATATATATATATATATATATATATATATATATATATATATATACATATGCACTGTAATATACTGTTTCCTGGTAGCAGTTTCCTGTTTCCAAGTAACGTCAATGCCTATATGTCAAGCAGACATTTGTTAATAACATTTTAATTTGGATTTAAACTTCATTAAAGACTTGCAGAAACTGTGTAAATCCCATATCATTGGCTTTTATACCAATGTAGCCAATGCTGCTTTTTTTGCACTGCACCACTCTCATGAGATTAGGCTCTACAACTAATCTCTCATTCTTTGCTCTAATCTCAAATCACAAATCTACATGTACTGCTAAGAAGTTGTTCGGAATGGGAGAACATTTTGTTTCAATCTGTTTTCCATGAAGTCTTCAATATATTCTCTCAGTACATTTTATTCCTATAATCATAGAATCTTTGAGATCTGCGCACCGAGCCGGTAGAAAAATTGCTATTTCCATCTCTCATTTGTCTGGTATTCCCCGTAGTCTCGGCAGGATTGGTGAGGTGGAGAGCTCCTCCATCCAACCAAATGAGACTTGCTGCTCAAATGAGAACGAATGGCTTTTCTAACAACGATATTATTAAACACACAGCACTGGTGTTTCAGAGGCATTAGCGGGACTGATATGAAGTTGTTCGGCTGACTGGCGGAAACAATGAACTCTGGCTAACGTTATTAATCGGAATCATAAATCTATTTCTCATCTGGTCTATCAAATAATGAGGTAGGGGAAACCAAGCAAGGTTTTCCATTAAACCGTGCAAAGCCACACAATAGCAGACACGCACTTTTGCACACATGCACACGCTCACAATTCAAAAAGATGGAGCAGAATACGAAACTGTAAGAGAGAATAGTTGTTCTGACATCTTTATGTAGGAAATTCATTTATGCATGGCACAAGATGGATTCGGGTTTATTGGTTTCTTTATTCTGAAATGGAAAGCAATGCAGAGCAAAGAAGAAGAAAAGAGAGAGAGACAGTTCTCTATTTGCAGCTGGAAACAGTGCGGGGCACATTAAACATGCTGTAATGAAATTAGAGCAGGGATTTTGATTATCAGTGTTTTCAGGCTACAAGGAAAACATCTCCAACAACAAATGAATCATTAACAAGAGCCGTTTAAAAAAAAACTGGGGGAAAAAAAAAACAATTTACCGGACTAACAAGCACAGCAACACTTCCTGAGAAACAAGAGTGCGTTCACAAGCATCTACTGTTGTTTGCTTGTGGTTTAGCCCCGATCTGTGTGAGCCCTCATGCTGAAACAATCCAATGCATATCCAAATGGGGCATGAGGTGTCTGCATGTGTGTGTGGCGGGGGGCTCCCTGTCTTTGAAAATGATCAAACACTGTTTTAAAAATGAATAAAAATGAAAATCAAGCACTTAACCACCGCCTTGAAGCCACTCAAAATGCATGAACTGATACAGGGGCCTAACTGGCCGTTGTCTAACTGATGTCTAACAGCACCGTTGGAGTCAAAAGTTGCCGTTGGAGCCTCACAATTCTTGATAAAATAAGAATAATTTCTTGCTTACCATTGAGATCACAACTCTCTTTTCAGTCTCAATGTTTATGGTCCTTATTTACCTGATACAGGGGGAAATGCAATACAAATATGGCACATCACTGAACCTAAAACCAATGACCAATGTCTTCTCTTACAAAACCTTTGAACTATTATTTTTTTGTCTGTGTTTTCTGTGCGAGTGATAATGAGAAAGTTGGGTTTTGTTCTGGATTCATTTTGAGGGTTTCATTTATCCTTACACGACTTCTCTCTCACACTGGCCTCGCACTTGTTCACATCAGATTCTTCCAGCTGGTTTCTGCTGCTCTGCATCACATTGTGCACTACCACACAGTCTTCTGTTGAGGAAGAAAATATGAGGGTTTTTATTTAGCTTATACCCCCTAATGAAAATGCAGCAGAATTGTTGTTATTTTTTGATGTGAGATTCCATAGAGGAATGAATTGAGATTGTGTTTTTTATATGATTAATCATGCAGCCCTTCTTGCCTTGCAGTTTGGTTGATGACGAAAAAACTAAGGAGTGCATTTCCAACAAATTCGCTACTTATGCTACTGTTGGTCCCCAGATCAGATTAGGTTACAATTTTTACTTGTACACAAAAAGTATTAATCAAAATCTGTGATACTTGCCATCCTCAGGCTAAAATGTAAACTAATGCTGAAGACCAAGTGGCAGTGTATTTTATTTTATACAACCACACAACTTTTCCTGAACCGGAATCAAAATGCAAATTGAACCTCCTGCTATGATGCAAAAATGTAGCATAGACAATGCAATCACTCGTGAAACACATGCCCAATGAAAATGCGACCAGTCATGCAATGACTATTCATTGTGCTTCCATTTGTCATGCACTTTTAGTGCTTGAGATTTTGTATAAGATGGAAATCATATTTCAAACAGGTACAGTCTTCACAGATCTGATTGATGTTCTATGATCAGTTTTAAACCCGAGAGGCTAACATCAGAGCCTGTGAATGCAATCACTTTAAATATAACTCTTCTCACCTGCTTTTCGAGAATTCACCATCACTCATTTCGATATTTGCCACCTTCACGAAGCATCGGAGCAGAATTGTTTTTTGCCGAAGATGGTCCCACATATTAAACTGACTCTGGATCATGGATCAGCATTTAATTTGAGTGAATGTTAAAATGAGCAAATGTCACTCCCCTTCATTTCACAGCAGAGGTTTTCAGTAATTTCAGTGAAGAATGTCGGATTCAGAGATGTGCGTAATACCATCTGTGCAAGAACTCAAGGATCAATTAATGACTGTGTTAATAACAAACTGCTGAATGGAATACATATGCACATGAATGGATGGATGGCTGCACGCACACACACACACACACACACACACACACACACACACGCGCGCGCGCGCACTTCCCATGATTTGATGAGGTTGTTATGATTAATAGGGGTGAAAATCATTCGCAATCTGAGAGCCCCATTTGACTCTGCTAACTCCTTCAACACACCCATCACACGCAGAGCGCTCAGCCCTTGGTGCTTAATGGAGCCCTCATATGGGTTATTGATCAGGCGGACCACAGCCAGATTAATTTATTCTTCCAATCAAGGTTTAATTAATAGCAGGACACTTGTAAGACCCCCATTAAAAGCTGTGGTCATTACTCACAGCAGGAGCAGAGGAAACCAATAATCAAAACATGGCTGAGGCTACCTCGTCCCATATCCAGCCCGATATATCAAGGACACCAGATAAGTTGTTGATATTTTCTACCAAATATTTCAAAGCAACAATTAGGTGTAAATTGTTTTAGAGGGAGAAAATAATAGAGCCAAATGCACGAGCAGTTTACTCACACATTCACAGACATACACAGTGACTGCATGAGAGACGGAAAGGAGGAGCAGGGTGGAGATGGTTGGAGGAAACAGACAGCGAAGAGGTTGCAATGTGAAAGCTGGAAGATTGCATTCAGCAGACCATAAATCTCTCATGTTGCTGCCCATGCTCAGAATGATTATGCTAAAAGTGGATATTGGGCTTCTCCCTGAAGTTGGTGCCATTAGAAAGCAGGAAATAAATACTTAGACATACAGAAGGGGGGGGGGGGGGGGGGGTGAGGAAGGGAAGAGAGGATGAGAGGAGGAAGGACTTAACAATTAGCGTTCATAATGAGATCAGGGTTATCAGACGGCTCGCTGGTCACGGATGATGAAAAGAACACTAATTCAGTTTGTCTCTTCCTCTCTTCCGCCTGCCCTCACCACTTGCTGAGCGATGGAGAGAGAGAGAGAGAGAACGCGGGTGGGTGGGGAAATGTCCATATTAAGAATAACTCCTATCAGATGTGCTAAATTATTTCTGCAGTGTAATTTCATTGCTTACACTGGTTATAATAACTTAGAGCTCAAGGGAGCCGAAGACCTCACGGCAATCTCGTTCTCACCGTTCTCTTAGCCACTGACGAGGCATCTGAATCCAAAATCAGCCTGTTGTTTTTGCCCGTCACATGCCATTCTCTCGGAATTATGTCAACATATTTGTCCTGCTTTCTTCTTTTGTTTCCTGTTTTCTCTCTCATTCTCCTGCTGCCTATAAATACCTCATACCAAGGCCTGCCCTGGCTGCACCGCAGTTGGAGCTAAATAAGTGTAAACAGCCCTGACTGGGCCAGAGACGGATGAGTGGCATCGCCGAGGGAGGAGGCCAAAGAGATGGATGGAGGCACAGACGGGAGGAGGAGAGGACAGATGAGGAGACGTCCACACACTCCTCTCCATAGAGTTCCTCGTGACAAAGAGCTTCAGCTCAGCCCTCCATTAGATAAAGCCAGGCAACAGACCCAGCACATATGCAAACGCATATGAACATGCTAATCAGACACACACACACACACACACACACACAAGCTTCAAATTCTGAAGAAGACAGGACATCGTTGGGATGTGGCCACGCCCTACACCCACAATCCCATTCTCATCAACGCACCTCATCAATGGAGACTAATCATTTAGACTGATTAGGAGACATCTCAGTGTGAAAGGACCCCCACACAACCCATCCATCACTAACGCACACACAAACACACACACACATGCAGCCGCCCGCAAACACCCTCCAACATATACACACACAAATATATACACACACACACACACACACAGGCTTCATCCATCACCGCCTGTGGCTGGTCTATCTGAGGTCTCTGTGATTAGTTGTCCTGCCTGGCTGAATTATGATGTTAATAAGTCACCATTAGTTTCCGTGTCCACACCCACTTCACGCATGTGAGTGTGTGCGCGAGCACGCACGCGCGCACACACACACACACGCACAGACACACCGTCCCGAATCAGTCAGCTCTGCCTTCTACTATTTGTTCTGGCCAACAGAGAATTACAAAAGCATTCACCCCGGTTGACTTTTATATTGTTTCTTGTATTAGAAAAATCTTTCCAAAACTAAATGAAACTGATCAACTTTAGACGTCACGTTAAAAGTGTAACCGAGGCAAAAATGATTAATCATAAGCCTTGATATCAACAACATAAGTTTGTAATATAATTTCATCATCACAAAGACCTTTTCCAAGATAGACATCTACACATGGAAAACCACTGGTGTAACAGATAATACTCATAACAGTTATATTTAGAGCCAGTTAGTGAGCCAGTTTCAGGGCTCAGGTTAAAATGTACACCTAATGTAAAAGCCTATTCTAAATATGTAGTGAAATATTGCCAGACCCAATTATCCAGAGTTCATGTCTGAAAACAGCTTTAGAAGCACAATGATTCTCAGGCAAGTACTGGTTTTTTTTTGTAACATCTTTTTTTTCTGTTTCTAATTGGATTTTAAAAAAAATAAAAAATAATGGATGGAAACGTATCCAATCTGATAACAGTGCATCTCACTTTGTCTCCAAACTAAATTAATTTATTATTATTATTATTATTAGAACAAACTAACAGAGTTCGTCTACTTTTGAAGTGTCTTTCTACAGAGAATTGGCACTGACATGAAGACCAACGGCTTGTTCTACACCGCTTCTTTTATTTGTCAGCCCAGATGCTTCCCTGTTTGATGAAAAGTTGTATTCAGTCTTCTTCTGTTTCTAACAACAATTAATCAGCATCATCATAGTGACATTTTTATTTGTCTATTACATGCAGCACCGTACACCAAAATACTTCAATACAAAAATTTGATTAAAATTCTATCATCATTGAAATCCCTTTTTCGCTTTCGAGCCACAATTACACTTGAGTACACATGGATTTGACTAAAATATTCATAATATGCAAAGGCAAGCTAAGTTTATATTAGAAAGAGATGGAGGGACAGAAAAGGCAGGAATGATAAATATGGCCATTGATGGCCGTAAGATACGAAGATATGGCCTCGGTTTAAGGGCTGAATAATTGATTAGGGTGGGTCAATGGTGATATGTATCACTGTTGTTTGATAAGCTATGGCACCATCTGAAGATAGCCCTAGAGAAAATCTATAGCCAAGGGTAGTCTATTGATCAGCACATATCTTATAGAAGTCTGCTCTGATGTCAACTAAATGTGTGTCGGGGAAATGTACAGAATAATGTTATTCATCAGAATAAATCGATGGGGAATCCTCTTGTGCCTCATTTGGTTTGATCAAATTCTTAATTACCCACCTGAGAGAAGTAAACATCATATTAAGTCATATGGTTCACGAGAATTCTGGTCTTGAGATTTCCTGTTTCTGTGTTTCAGGTATATCTACGTCAACTCTCCGTTGATGGACCTGGGATGGTCTGGCTAATCCCAGAGTCATTGTAGTCCCTGTTTCCAATTTTGCTAATATTCAAGACTTCAAGGTATTCTAAACTTTTCTTTCAGGTTCAGGTTTTGTTTTTAAGTACAAGGAGCCTTTGTGAGCAGATTGAGTGGATAAAACACAGAAATTCATTCATGATCAACAAACGCTACTTGAATTAAATGCAACATATTGCTCTTTGAGTGAAGATTCATCTCATCTCTTTTTGCTTTTTCCGTACCCAAGGGTCATTACCTACCAAAGTAATGCATGAAAAATACTACAGACATTATGAGGTGTAGGAGGCAAGAGCTTCTGCAGGACCATCTGCTCTTGAGTTCCACCATAATGACCAGCTTATGGAAGCTCTGTCCTAAAAATTTGGCTCAGCAGACAATGAACCGTCTGCCATCTGGAAATCATAAATCCACTCTCCAACGCACATAATCAATGTGTTTGAAATTATCTGAAGCGGTCATCAAACAACCATGCAACATACTGGGGAGGGCATGTGCTTTGGACACATCTTTTGACTTTGGTCCACATGTTTGGCTCCAAACAAGGAAACTGGACTTACTTGACTTGACATATCTGCACTTCTTCATAGTTTTTTTCATCTTACATCAGACAAGCCCCTGACTTTTTTGTGCCCCTATGTTTTTTCACACACTCTCTCCTCGAGAAGTTTCAGCTCAACAGAGTGTGAACCTGTTTGAGATTGAGCAAGGTGTTGAAATTTAAAAACAAAAAAGTTGTGAAGCTTAGTTGAAATGAGTTTGTCACCTGGAAATAAGCCGGGATCACATTATTATGCATTGATGCAGTTCATCTGACGTTGTTTCGTGCACTAATATGTTCAAACGTACAAAAACACATTGTTTAAAAGCAGGTGAACTGGGAACACAAGTAAGAGCAGATAACCGTTACACTGCTGCAGTTGTTTCTCCCCGGCACACAGAATAAGCTGAGGTTAATGTGTGCTCCTCAGGTTTGAAAGAAAATGGAGAGTGCAGTGTGTGGCTGTGTATGTGGAGGAGCACGGCAGCATTGACCATTTTCTCCTCTTCTGTAACTTCATTAAAGAAATATAAAATGGCAGGCCATTAGGGCAAACGCATTCTGCAGCCTCTTATTGAGAGATGCTTTTAGAACAATCTAATCCACCACAAATTGTATGGCACTCCAACACTCCACACACACACACACACACACACACACACACACACACACACACACACACACACACACACACACACTCTCACGTCTTTAATCTTCCAACTATGACTGAAGCTCTGTTAGCTCAGTGAGGGCTGTAGGAGGAGGAGATGGGTGGCACCGCGTTTCCACCGTGATAAAGTGGCACCTCAAACATGGCCGTCTGTTCGCCCTGCCTTCTTATTAAACAAAAAGGAAAGAGAACGGGGGAACCGGAGACACACAGATATTGCAAACCAGAATAAATGTGAATCTAACTCTCATTTTCCCCTCCCTTGCCTCTCCTCCAACAGCCTCCATGTTCTCACCTCTGTCTTCGCGTTGCATGCTAAGGCCTCCCTCCTCCTCGGTGTGAGTTATTAGGGATGAGAGGAAGTCATTCTCTGTGTGTGGTTATTAGTATTGATCGGAGCGCCGTTCAACAGCCTTTTCCCGATGATTTCCTCCCGTTCGCCCTCCCTCCTTTTTCTTACTTTATATGCTTTAATAGGGCCCCCACCCCGCCGCCACTCCACTCCACCCCGCCCATCCATCTTAGCTCTGTAGCTGCTCTACGGTGTAGTTTTAACATAGTACTTTGTCTGCTGTGTCTGACTGATTTACTGGATACTGTGGACTACTCACATACACACTCATGCACACACAAACTTACTGACCACAGAAACAATACATTTATACTCAAGCTCAGGCCTGACTTTTTTATTGACCAATAAAGACCACACGCAAACACACACACACACACACACACACACACACACACACACACATCTATTATTAAGACGATCACTATTTACTATAGGGTCCTCCTGACATGGCGGCATGTAATCATGTAAGACTTTGCTGCTGCTGCTGAGTCTGTTGTTTGTAGACCTATGGTAAACAGAATGACATGTCAAGGTTTGACAGATGAAAGGCAACAAATCAGCTAATCTAGTTAAATGAAATGATGTCAGTTTTAATCTGATTTTGAGACGCTGCAACTACAAACAACACATCTGAATCCGCACACATGCACATTTACAAAGTCCCTCATGCTGTACACGCTCGCTGCCAAAGAGCCCAAAGTGTGCAGCTCATGCGAAGGTGCGCCGGTGAAAAGCTCATGATCAGTGTCTATTATTGATGCAGCATTTAAATAACACAGGTTGAGCCTTGTGTATTATTCATGTCAATAATATCAATATTCTCATACCACACGGTGCAGTATGTACACAGACACAGAGTGAGCTATAGCTCAAAACAAGCAGATTTACAAAAAAGAAGAAGATCTGTGTGGGCCTTTTTGTAAACAGCTGACAGTGGCCACTAGACAATTTACTGTGAACAAGAGTCATTAAACTCCATCAATTCCTATCTGTTTCGGTGTTAAATTGTAACTCTAACCTCAACCTTTAGCCATGACATTAGTCCCGCCACCAGTGCGATATGTCATTAGGCTTTAGCATATTTAGTGCCATTGGCATGTCTCTCCTCTGTGACCATGTCTAATAGCCTTGGCAGCCATCAGTAATGAAGACGCACTACATAGTTCCTAATGGCTTTAGGAAGGGATGTAAACAAGGTCAAAACTAACGCCAGCTAACAGCTCATCACAGTGAGAGAGAAATGAAAGGAAACCATCACCATGGACGGGCAATAACTCGGCACACAGCAGCAGTGACAAACACAGCATTCGTTAAAGGAAAACGGGGGAGCAAGTGGATTGTTCTGAGGGGAAATCATTTCGCGAGGCACGCTGTCTACAGTTCAACTCGGCCTGTCCTCTGGTGTCCAGAGGCCGGAGAACACGGTTATTGTCTCTCCCAAGCCCTGTCCGGCTCAGGCGGACTAGGAGGACACACACACAAAACAGTACAACTTATAAATAGAGGGCAGCTGCTGGGGGACATAAACAAGGACAGAACACACTGACACAGTCGCAACCAGGCAAGGACTGACCGAGAGTACGGCACATGGGCTGTATTGGACACTGCTAATGGAACGGATATGTTGTAGTTTCAAGTGACAGTTCAATCAGGAGAGACTAATGCCTGGTTCACTCTACACGAGTTTCATGTGTGAACTCTTCACCAACATGTCACCTCCTCCAACTAGGTTTCTAGCAGGCTAAATAGCTCAACGATTTTGCAACAATGACAGCCAAACTGTTGCAGGACTACTTTGTGGTTGGGGGTTTCTCCCGGTGTGACCCCCTGCCGCCAATCAGTCGTAGTAGTAGTAGTAGTAGTAGTAGTAGTATGAATTCAAAATGACTCCAGATCACAAGTCGTTTAGTGTGAACTGCGCAGCGACCCCTCGAATTTGAGGGTCGTGCAGTCTGAACTTGGTTTTCGAAATCTGATTGTGAGCTTAAAGATTAGTCGGATTCATTTATTCGACAGAGTTCACAACAGGAAAAAGTCGAAGAGATATGCAAGGAGTCTTTGGTCATGAAGGCGTCATTATGTTACAAGGGTAGTCACAGTTGAAAATGACTGGTTGAGCTGAAAAGCGTTAATGCCCGAGGTGATTGAGGTGGAAGCTGGAAAGAGAACAAATAAAAATAACTGAGGTCAGATGCAAATCATCAGTAGGGATCACACATTGAAGACAAGTCAAGTTAAATTTTATTTGTACAGCCCAATATTACAGCCCGATTTGCCTTTTCAATTTGTGCAGCATAGGCCACTCTGTCCGTAGACCCTTGTGAAAGTTAAGTGAAATCGTGGCGTGTGTGCAGCTGATGGTCCCCAAATCAAAAAAAATCTCCATGTTCATGAATACAAACTGGTCAAAGGACATTTTCTGATTGATATGAGCGGGGGAGAGGAGAAGTGACCCAATTATCATCAAGAAAAATCATGGATTTAGCAAAGGGAAATGTGAGAGTCAGATATTACATGACATATATATATAATGTACGTATCATATTGTACATATTTTGTATTTTGTCTATTCACCTGGTCCATGAGTGTGAATATCGCCACACAGAGACACAAGCATCCAATTATCAAGATCTATATCATAAAGATTTATGTAAATATAAAATATGAACTGCAATAAGGAGTTTGAGTATTTCTGCTACGATGTTTTTCCATTATACGAGAAAACTGCTCCATAATTGATGCGGCCTATATGACAGCCTCAACAGTTCACGGCCTCCTACCCAAGCAAAATGCTGAGTTACTCATCCGTCTCTCATTTGTGCTCGTTCTCACTCTCCCCATCTCTCTCTCTCTCTCTCTCTCTCTCTCTCTCTCTCTCTCTCTCCGTGAATGATATTCAGTTGCAGGTTAATCCGCCCTGGATATTAATTACAGTCTCCATTAACATTTAATAAATACTTCCCAGGTGGGCTTGCTGCTGAGTGAATTGAGAGCCTTATCAAATATTAGGCCTTTAATTGGCCTTTCACTCCAATGAATGGCTTTTTAATTAGCTTGCAGTTATCATCCCTTCACCAACCGCAGGGCCAGGCTGATCAGCAAGCGCAGATGTGCCAGTTTTGCTGAGTGAGGGCATCTTAATGACCTGAGGTAGGCCACTCGTTGCATACTCTATTCCTGCGGCCAAGGGAGGAATATAGCAATCTGTGGGTTGCAGGCCGCAGCTAGACACTAAGTGATTGTCTGTTAATAGCTTAAAGATCTGGGGATGGAATGGTTACAGTTTTTCAATATTAAAGAGATATGGGTGGATGTGAATACAGTCATAAAACACACTCTCATGTGCGACGGCAAGTGTAACTGCATGCGGTCACAATCGGACACAGCCATTTATGTGAACCACAAGGATAGATTTCTACAAGTGCATCTTGCCAACAGTCATCTGCCCACGTGTGCATTAAAACTGTTTGTGCTGATGCCTGGTCATATTGGCCATGAATAGATCCCATCTGAACAGTTTTTTTTCAAAGTATAGCAAGGGATGGGAGACAAAGGTCTTTCTCTTTTTCTCAGTGTAAAAGTGAATCCGCACACAACAATTAAGGCCTTTTACGGCAATTACGGTGTTTTAATGAACATTAAGGAACCGGACAACTATTTCAAAAACCAGAAATGGGAGGCAGGGAACCTCCCCGAATGGATTTCCAGCACTGAGCTAAGGAATAGACAGAAAAACACTCACCATGACTGCAGTCAAGTCTACATGACCTGCATGTATTTGCAATGTGAGGGCGAACAGGCAAAAGCAGAAAAGTAGGATATTGATGTATTCAAGGGTTTCCCCATCATTAAAAAGGAGCCAGCGACTTCATTCAAGATTATTGGTTATAACCCAACTAAAGTCAAAATAAAGTCCATAGGATATTGTTGAGACAAACACCTACAAACACAGATATTCATAGATCGATATACAGATTCGGAATTTTGTCATAAAATACCTGCTATCAGAGAACTGGTCTAAAAGTATCTGCATCGGCGAATATCAAAAACCAATACTATTTAATCACAAAAGTGAGGATGTTCTAAAAATAAGCAGATGAATTTAAGTCAATCACTCCTTATTAGCAATCATACTGTACATATTAACACATTCAAACTTCCTTCTTTCTCCAAAGCTCTAAGGCAAAGCGTTCTTCAGTTGAGTCAGTAAGGAGACTTCCTCCCGCTGGGGATGTGTGGGGTGTGATGCAACACTGAAATGTGAATCACTGCCATATCCAGACTACCACCAATTATGATACACACACATGGACCCAGGCGCAAATACACATATTCACACCAACTTGCAGTGGAAACACAGCAGGAGAGAGTGACGTCTGTCACGAACACTTGAAATCACACAGTCACAGACACCATCTTAAATCTTTGGATGTACGCACGAACACTTTCACACAAACCCACAATCACACATACGTAAATCACTCAGAATTCATACGTAAATCACTCAGAATTCAGAAGTCTCTCTCCTGTCTCCCACTATTTTAATTAGCATATGTAGAGCAAGACGACATTAAAAGGCATAAGGAAGGAAACACCCAGCACACATCCATCTGACTTCTTTAACACAGTCAGGATTTGCTGCTTTCGCATCACTAATGGGATTATTTGGATGTATTATCGGCAACAGAAATGAGAGAATTCACTTTACCCTGCAAGTTTAAAGGACTCCAGTGTTGTCATTATTATTTATACGGCTATAAATCCACAAGGGCCCACAAATGCATTCGCAGATGTTACTTGAGGTTCAGGCGGCATCACAGTGGGTGAAACAAAGTCCAGAGTCAATCCAGTTCTTACACAGAGGACACTGAGTTTAGAGCAGCACAGACTAAAACCCCAGAGCCAGAAAGAGTTTGGGTCCATTTTGCCGACGGGTTTCTTTTGGGAGCTCAGGAAACCTGCCTCGCCCTCTTTTGCCAGAGGGAACTTGTGTCGTCTCATGTACAAAAACAGAGCCGCTGTTGGGTTGAGGGAGGTCTGAGCTTCATGGCTGAAATTATACAATATGCACCACTGGACTATAGAATGATAAGAGCTCCCTCTAGAGGCCGACTCTCTCTGCAGCAGGCACACTTGTGTCTGCTCTCTTCCGTCCTTGATTCACTTTGTTCCTTTGTTCCTGTTGTAATAACGCAGATTTCCCCTGGACCCGGAATTTGGCTGGATGGATCCTGTAGACTGGGTCTCGACACAGCAACAACCGACAACAGGATTCAGTCGCAGCAGGTACAGAATTAAATGCCTACATCAGCTGACACCTGCCTCTCTTGGGGTCCGGAGACTTCAGCTATGATGATCTCATGCAATAAGAGCATCGTTGTGTGCAGTGACCCTTGACGCTCTTCAACTCAACTCTGCCCTCCTTAAAAGAAAAAAAACACTAGAGCACACACACACTCACACACACACACACACACACACACACACACACACACACACACACACACACACACACACACACACACACACACACACACAGTCTCCCGCAGCTCCTCTGTAGCTTTAATGTGTCTGCTCTGTCAGTCAGACGCCCTGTCTTGTCCATTCATTAGACTTAAAGGAAGGGAAATGTCTTTGTGTTTGCCATTTTTCAGTATCCAGTCGAAGCAGGGGTGCTGAGGAGCACGCGCACACGCACGCACACACACACACACACACACACACACACAGACATCAATTATTTACACATCTATCAGCGTTAATGGACCCGTCAATTACATTACGGGCTCAACCTATAAGGCCTCTGCAAACGGTCTTCTTCCCATAATGAACAGCATCATATACTGTATATTTGATCAGAGAGAATGCACACGATGTGCTGGAAGATAATGGATTGTCATCTTGCCCTTACACCAAATTAAATCCTTCTTTGCTCTCAAACTGAAGATTATACCATCTCAGACGACGTTACCCAGGCGCTCTGAGCTGAGCCACACTGAAATCTCTTTTTTTACTTTTATGCACTTTGCACTCATTCTTCTCTTATAATAGCAAATCTAGCCTCTTTCTGCAGGAAAACGAAGCTCCCCACCTACACCATGTGTGCACTCCACTGAGAACGGTGGAACACTGCCCTCTCTCTCACTCCCTTCCCAGTATCTGTCTCTTCAGTTGTGTCCCTCTCGCTTCCCGCTCGCTCTGTTCTGCTGCCCTGCTCCCGTGCTCTCTCCTCCCTCACTCTGGTCTTTCATGTATAATGCATGTTAAACAAACAGACATGTCAGAGTCACTCAAATGCATTGCTGTCCTCTTGCTGCTGCTCCATTCACCCAGAGTGTGTGCGTTGGGGGGGTCACCTCTCGAAGGCCCCCATGTGCAGGCCGGGCCCAGATGGACTACTGTCTTTTGCACTGGACACAAACTGTGCATTCTACAAGGGAAATTGATGTTGCTTCGACACTTGAGTCTATTTATGAAAAATAATTTCATCACATTAAATCATTCAAGCTCCGAGAGTGGAGCTTTTGTGCTGAAGGCGCAAGACTAAGTTTCAAGGTAGTGTAACGAATGGTGTCTGACGCCGTTTGTGAAGTGGATGCCTGTTCAAAAAGACGAAAAATTTTATTTCATCAACAATTTTACTGTCACTATTGCTGTTCATGCTCATTTTTGTGATCTGTATACAGTCAGAAAGAGTCATTTCCTTTTTTTGTTATTTTACATGTAAATCTAATTTCTCTGTTCAGGTATGAAGGGGATAAGCTGTTGCTTTGGCATTCTCTATGTATATATTTCTCTCTTTCGCTGTCTCTCTACAAAATCCCAATTTTCAGGTGCACAGTTCTGTACAATGGAGCCACAGTATAAGGAAATGTACAAGCGCACACGGAAAAATGGAGTTTGCCACTTGACAGAAGACGCGATGGGGCCTGAAAAGCATAGGGGTATAAGTGGGATTGCGTTCAATCACTGGCAAAGGTGAGTTCTTTTTTATCCGCCATACAGAGTATGCTCCACTTGTGCTGCTGTGATACAATGCAAAATGAGCAAGTGCACACTTCACAGGCACATTACACAGCATTTGGACTTGAAAGCTCCCACAATGTCAACATGTGTGTAATTCCCCTGGATCAGTAGATCACTGCGTTTCAGCTTTGTGGAGGACTTCACAACGTGTCTCCTCAAGATCAAACAATCATATAATGCAAATTTATAGCATAATAAAGTCATTAGAAGTACATAAAGGTGGATGAATTGTGCATTCCTGTCTAACGCAGCAGTCCCACCTGGGTAGTGAGAATAAATAATGGGAATAAATGATGGTTCTCTCCATTCTTTCCACCCACTGTAGGCAGAGAGAAAACTGGATTTATTCAGACAGCTAATGCACACAGTGACTCAGAGTGTATACTGTGTGTGGATGAAATGGGCTCAAGAGGCTTTTCCTCTCACAGAAAGCAAAATATCTGTCCAGGAATAAGATATTGATTAGTCATTTCCCAGAGCTGAAGCTGAGTAAACAGGCTAAGCAGATATGTGACCGGTTGTTGTTGATAATTGTTGTCCTGCAACAGTCAGAGGGCATTTCTCTGAAACAATGCACTATAATTCAGCTGCACTGTAAATCCTATATCCTGCACATCGCCTCGCATGTACCTGTCACTGCACAAACACCGGATACACGCTCACATGCATGATCTATTTGTTCTTCATGCAGTGACTCTTTTCTGCACAAACAAAACAATCAAATATTTATTTCCATGTTTAAAGCGTTCTTCTTCCACAGTATGAACAACAACACATCCCTCATCGCATCGACAATACTGTTTGAGCTGCTTGTTTAGAGGAAGCGCACACAGGCAGAGAAACCACATTCGATTTTTAAATGTTGAAATGAACAAAAACAACACATATGGTAACTTAGAGTAAAGGACTGCAAAAAGTAAGCAGTTGTTTATGTAGCAATAAGTTATATGCAAGACATGAACGGGTGAATGTAATGGAGCAAAGATACAGCAAAAGTGTTTTATTACTTATGATTTCAGTAACTCTATGGTTGTCATTGGGAAGATCAACAACAAAGTGTTTCAGAAGAATATCCAAATTCCTTGATAAAGAAACTATGAGAACATTAACAACATCATTATTTAAATGCTACTATGATAATTCCAAACCTGGTACAACTAAAAGAACAAAAGATTCAAAAAGCTCAGAACAGACTTACAATAAGCTCAGTCTGATTGCACACATCAGCCCAAACCATGTGAAGGAACTAAATTAGCTCCATGTTGAAGGGAGAGTTCAACGGTTAAAAAATATTATCATCATGGTCTGTAAAATACAGAACATACACCACTGCTGTCTTTTAGTAGCGCATGAAACGAGATGTCATTGTAACAAAGAAAATAACACTAATTTGCTGTATGTATTGTGCTACCTTACAGTATGTGTCACAGAAATGAATGAGAAATGCTGGATTATTCTTCAATATGCCTCCCCTCCCGATTTCTGTATATAAATCCATGTGCACAAAACAAAAATACTTTCAACAAACTAGTTAAACCAGTGATGCACACAAAACTACATATTGACTATACATGCTTGTAATCAACGTTTTTTTGTGTGTTTTCTTACCTCTTAGCTTGTCTGTGTGCTGTATTTTCCATTGGGGATCAAGTCTCCTCTCATAATATGTAATCTTTATTCTTAATTGTTCTTTTTTTCTGAAATAAATCAAAATATCTGAATACTTCAACTGAGCCTACTTCATCACATGGGTGCGATGTGTAGTCAGCTCCACTAGAGGTCCCCAAATCCTCACAGCCAGTGCAGACGACTGCAGTTAAATCCTACACCCACTGGGTGGAAGCACACAGATGAAATGCTGCTGGTTAAAAAAAAAATCTATTCATTTGTAATCTATGGTGTTTCAAAAGTACACAAAGAAGAAAACACAGCGGGAGCGACGAAAAGTCTAATCCAAAAAGAGGATACAGAGGAAATACTATCTGTTCGTCTGCAAAAGCTGTTTTTAGTTCGATCGTTCTTCCCTTTGACTCCAGGTGTCACAATACATGGTGAGAGTCTCGTGAGTAATGCAGTGCGTTTGTTGAATGAAGTCGGTGTGAGACTTAGTGAGTGTTGTGAAGAGCAGCTGGAGCTGGACGACAGACGTAAAACCCGGAAGTCCAGTCAACATGGGGTGAGGTCGAATTGTCCTTCCTATCTACTATTCCTTGACCTCAGTGGAAAACGTCACGAGGTCAAGGAAAGGTGCAAAGGAGGACTGATAGGGCTCGACAGCGCTGCTCAGAGAATCCGACTCGACTTTCACTATACCACGTCATCACGCGGCGACGGATGTTGTTGACGCGTTGCTGCCGTGGGGAAACTACACATTTCCGAAGATGAACTACAAAAAACGCAGCGGCTCCATCAGCATGTTTCGGCGTGTTTTACCACCGTGTGACATGAGATGTTAATGATTCATATGTAACAGCAACTGACACGACGACGTGCGTCTCCTCTGGGTCATATTCATACTCTTCTACTTCGGATTGAATCGTTTATGTCCGTGCATGGCGCCTCACGTTAAATATCGCTGCCGCAATGAATTGTGGGACGTCTGTATCTCCTTACTCTCACAAAGGAAGCTCCATTGTACCCTATGCTAAAGGAGATAGGAAAGGAAGAATTGAAGCTCCTCTCCTATGCATTTAGAGAATCCGAACAGCTCTTATCACGGCTGCCGATCAAATACTTCCGTGGAGACACTTTGACAATTCGACCTCACCCAAATTGTTTAGGAAGTTTCCTAAATGTCGGCTTCTCCTAAATCCTATCATTCCTCCTTGATACCTTTGTCAACCTCATGACGTTTTCCACTGAGGTCAAGGAATAGTAGATAGGAAGGACAATTCGACCTCATCCATGTTCAGCAGGTGACTGATGGTTCGGCTGGCCGTTGGACTTAGTTTATATTTGTGTAATAGGGCTGCAACCAACGATTATTTTCGTAATCAATTAATCTGTCGATTAATTTCTCGATTAATCAATTAGTTGTTGAAAAAGGTCAATCTTGTTAACCCAAAACTCCAAGATGATGATTTGTTTTGTCCACACACCAAAGATATTTAGTTTAACATTACAATAAAGGAAAACAACTTAAACAATTTCATTTATCATCACTGTTGTTGTTGTTGTTGTTGTTTTTTCTTCTTCTCAAGAGCTGATTTAAGTTTCATTCGGTCATGGGCGACGACCAAGCTGCAGAAATCCAGCTACTCAGGAGGCAGAAGGCCAAGCTAATAGAAATTCTAAGTAGCGATGCCGACTTTGTGCTGCAGCATGCGGACTCTCGCGGTCTGCTGTCTCCACACGGCTACCAGCAGGTGAAAGCTTGCCGTGTTCCTGGTGAGAAGGTGACCGAGCTTCTGGATCATATCATCCAGAGAGGGCCTGAAGCAGCACAGGGACTGCTGGAGCTGCTGAAGGAGCAGGCTCTACAGGAAACCTTCCCACTGCTTCATTTTGTGAAGGACCTGCACGTCAGGTCACTCTCCTCAGGTAGTAACAAAGTCTTGTTGCTCAATATTTTCAACAATGTCATGATTATAAACTGTTAGATTAAATGTTAAATATGAAAATGTTCTCTGTTTACACAACAAGAAACAACAAGGAAAAAAAGGGACTCACCTGAATTACAAGAGATCGTTCCATTCAAAAAGCCCTGCAGCAATGGTGAGTCACACTACACTCAAAGCCAAACTTTTAAAAACACGGTAACATCACCAAATACTTGATCTGCCTCCGTCTCATTGTACAGGCTCTCGCTTGGTGACGGAGAAGCAGTTGATGGCCGCGGCACGTGCCGTTGGCAGATCTTGGCGGGAGATTGGCAGACTGGCTCTGGACATCCCCTCGGTGAAGCTGGAGCAGATTGAGGAGGACCACTCTCTGCACGTGGAGCGAGTGTTCGCCATGCTGCACTACTGGAGGAACTGCCAGAGGGAAAAAGCCACGGCAGCTCACCTGCACTCCCTACTCAGTCAGGAAGACTTTGCACTGCCACCTGAAAGAATCGACTTTCTGTTGGAGGCTGACTGAGCCCTTCACTGTCAGGTACCTGCAGACACCTGCTGAAACTCTTTCAAAGTGGAACGTTTTTACTCCCTGAAACTGTGCATCATATCAGGAAATAACACATAAAAGATTATTTGAAGTGATAAATCAAGTCATAAATGTTTTTCATAAGCCTCAAGCTGATCGTCTACTTTTAAGCTATAGTGGAGCTTCATATATTGATATTTTCTTTTGATTGTGTCTGCAGTAAGGATTTTTATTCTTCTTCAAGTCAAGGAAATTAAGAAAACAACTGAGCCGTGCTCATTTCATTTTATTGTATATACACTTTTTTTGTTTTCATTGTTTCTCTCAAATGTTCAATATTTAGTTAATGTTCAGTCTGGCTCTGAATGAACAGTTACCCTGTCATGCTCCTTGTTATTACATATCTCTGTCTTTTAGATTAAATGTACTTTGCATCATGGCATGTCAAAACCTGTCTGTGGACATGTTTCACAACTCACTGAATGATTTTTATTATACAACAGTCGCTGCCTCTGTAACATGAAAAAATATCTCTATCAGATATTCTATATATCAGATATTCTATCTATCAGAAATTTTTGAAAATAAGGTTTGAAACTGGTTGAGATCCATTAAAAACATATAATGAAATGGACATGAATTGATAAAGACAACAACTTTCTTTTGACACCCATGCTTTGTGGTAGCAGTCATTTGGATTGTAATCTGTGCTGTTTGTCACAGTGATAAATTGAGCAACTTTAATCCAATTTGTTTAAATTTGATCTCCAAAGGTCAAGGTCAATGCATGGGATCAACATTTTGCCTTATTCTAATGCATGGAAACACATTGAAAGAACTGCAATTCAGTTACAGATTTTATCAATAAATGTTTACACGTCGATTTGAACCACGTCGATTTGAACCAAGTTACTCCAGGCTTCCTAACGCGTTGTGCGTGATCCGGTTGCAACTAGACCACACGGAAGTACATGAATAGATGCGCCACCGATTGCGATCCTGCGGGGGAACCAGGAACACACTGTGGACTCAAGTGTGAATGCAATGAGTTGTCAGTCCTCATACAACAACTGCGTGGGCGGAAAAACAACAACCGGTATTCATGACAACCTGTGAAGGTCGCCGCTCGAAATGGGACGTGTGTCTAACTCCTGATTTCCACTGGATGCGCAACGGCTGCGAAACGGCGGCGCAGCGGGTCGGTTGCGTGTTTCGCCGTCCGCCAATCCCCACCGCCTCCGCCTATGACAGCCCTGAAGTCAACAGGTCAGAGGTCTTCAGCGACCAGTTCACCCCGTTGACATGGATGAGGAGATGCTGATCATTCAAGTCCAAAATCACCAAATCATTTATGATGGAAATAACTTGTAGAAACTACACCCTGTCATATCGCGCGATCACACGTGAATTCGCGAGATCTCGAGGGCCCTCGTGACGTCATGGCCGCACCGCAGCGCACCCCTGTGGCGGAGGCGGTGGGGATTGGCGGACGGCGAAACACGCAACCGACACGCTGCGCCGCCGCTCCGCATCCAGTGGAAATCAGGCTTAGACTACAGGTGCTGGTAGGGGCCAAAAAGGACGAATACAAAGTCATTTAAGGATACTTGTAAAAGACTTCTAATAGAGCTAAAATAAAAACACAATTACATAACGCAAATATAATGAAATATAAAAATAATAATAATAATAAAAAATCCTCAAAGTTACATGAAACTTTCAATGGTTTCCTTTTTCACATGGTCTGGTCTACGTTGATGTCAGGTTCCAAACGATTATTTTTTTGAAAGGGAAAATCATTTCACATCACATGGTGACACATTCATAATGATTTCAATCTGATCTCATACCAGGTGTGAATGTATAAAAAATGGATATTGTAACACTTGATTTGGGAAGTGATTGTTTTATGTGTTTGTTATAACAGCAGCAGAGAAGCAGACCAGTCACCGGGACCTGAATGAGCCTCTTATCGACCACATCGAGGGCCAACTCTTCTTGAACGAAACCTTCAAAATTATTGTGGAGGAGGTGCTCCGAAAGGGCACAGATGTTAAGGAGAAGGTCTCTTGTGACGCCTGAAATCCCAGATTACTGCCAGATTACCGTGGTTATTCTGAACAAAACCCATTAACCAGTTGTTGTTTTTTTATCCCTGCAGGTTTGTGAGTGGAAGGAGCCGGAGGAGCTCGCTCTGCTGCTGGATCTGGAGCTGAGAGCGACAGGGGAGCCGCAGCACAGTCTCCTTCAGAGAGTAAAAGATGTCGCCAAGTACAGCGTCAAGACAAGTAAGACTGCCGGAGACAGTTGAAACAGTTAGATTGACCTTTATTCACTTAAAATGAGCCTTTTTTTTCTCTTATTTCTTATTTCAGGTCACCCACGCTTTTATAACCAGCAGTTTGCCGGAGTGGACTATCATTCCTTGGCTGGACGATTTCTCACTGAGGCACTCAACACTAACCTGTAAGAATCAACAAAATACATAACTAAAGCACTGAAGCACAAAATTATACGGGGGATGCCTGAATAAAGTATAATGCAAACAATGCAATTGAGGAGTTATTGTTACTCTTTTAGTCAGAGGTAGCAAAAGTATAAATATCTTCTACTCAAGTCAAAGGAGCAACAACAATGGCCAATGTAAAAATACTGTCATAGGTAAAATCCTGCATTTAACTCATTTATCTGAGTAAAAGAACAGAGTTATCAAAAGGACTTGATATGAAGTGTCATATTATTAATTATATGCTATAATATTGATTATTATTGATGTATAAATATATAAAGAAAATGTTAATGTTTCTGGTAAAGATGATCATGTAAGGTATTTTAACTATTGTGTTGTTTAAACGACAACAGTGCATTTTTTTATTACATATTTTACTAATAAGTCACTAGAGCTGCTAAATGTGTGGAATTAAGTATAAAGAAGCAATCTAATAAATACTTAAATACTATCGGGTCTGAGTAAATGAACCTCAATTGATTCCACAACTGGCATTAGGCCAATGTTTATTAAACCCTGTGGTAATTTCTGTGTATATAATGTGTAATATAATGCAATACAGTACAAAATACAACCTTAAAAATTGATCGGCCATTTTATGTGTTAATTGCAGTTTCACCTATGAGGTGGCCCCTGCGTTTGTGCTGATGGAGTCTGAGGTTCTGAGAGGGCTGCGTCAGATGGTGGGCTGGACAGAGGGTGATGGTATTTTCTGCCCCGGGGGGTCAACCTCGAACATTTATGCCATGAACCTCGCACGCTACCGATTCTTCCCAGAGGTCAAAAGCCAGGGGCTTTGGGGTCTCCCAAGACTGACCATCTTTACATCTCCAGAGGTCAGGAATGACCGATTAACTCTTTGATCAAGCTGAGGGATTGAGATTAGATATAAAATTTGTGTTATAGATGGTGTTCAGGCTCTTGTATTTGTGTTGTGTCGACATAAATATAAACTAGAAGAAGAACTCCTCATGTTTCTTTGATTTTTTCCCAGAGCCATTACTCCGTGAAGAAAGGGGCTGCATTTCTGGGTTTGGGTACCGACAATGTTATTTTGGTGAAAGTGGATGATGGGTAATGTTTTATTCACTTTAAGAGCTGAAACTGTTGAATTATTAAGACATGTATTAATATATTTCATCAATTGTAATGATAAATTAATAGTTTGTCATTTTTTTAAAACAATATATGTATTGTTTTTTTTCCATGCTCTTTCTTGCTCTGCAGAGGGCATATGATTCCAAGGGACCTGGACGAGAAGATAATGCTGGCAAAATCTCAAGTACAAACATACTCAGATACATCAGATATGACATTTGTCCAGCAGTCATCCTTAAAATTGTTGCATTTTGTTCATTTTACAAACAGGGTGCAGTGCCGTTTCTTGTCAGCTGCACAGCAGGGACGACGGTTCAGGGTGCCTTTGACCCACTGGACCTCATCGCTGGTGTCTGTGAGAAACACAAGCTCTGGATGCACATAGACGTGAGTTTCCCCCGGTGGAATTAAAATCCATGCATATTGGCAAACCTTGGTTTTGTGTGAACTTGTCTTGTAGCCATTTTGTTTTGTTTTTTGTCACAGGCTGCCTGGGGAGGGAGTGTGCTCTTTTCAAAGCAACACAGACAACTGATGAAAGGTGCCGACAGGTATTAATATGCAGGAAGATATATTTTACAGTTTTCCTTTACATAGGTAAAACTTCAACGTTAGGGTGAGGATGTGGTCATACAGAGGATACAGACAATACATTATCTGTATGTGTGTGTGTGTGTGTGTGTGTGTGTGTGTGTGTGTGTGTGTGTGTGTGTGTGTGTGTGTGTGTGTGTGTGTGTGTGTGTGTGTGTGTGTGTGTGTGTCTGTGTGTGTGTGTGTGTGTGTGTGTGTGTGTGTGTGAGAAGAGCTGATTCAGTGGCCTGGAATCCACACAAGATGCTGGTGGCTGGTTTGCAGTGCTCCGTCCTGCTGCTGAGGGACACAACGGTTTGCCTTCACACTTTGAGGCTACTGAACTATCTGAAACACATCAAGATGTTTTATGGTTTTGTAATTGGAAAAAAAATATATATATAGATTTAATAATTAATTAATCTTAAGTAATTAATCTGCTTTTTCTCAGAATTTGTTGAAGCAGTGCCACAGCGCCAACGCCACATACCTCTTCCAGCAAGACAAATTCTATGATGTCAATCTGGACATTGGGGATAAGTCAATGCAGTGCAGCCGCAAGGTGGACTGTCTGAAGTTGTGGTTGATGTGGAAAGCTGTTGGCTCTGATGGCTTGGCAGAGCGTGTAGACAGAGCTTTTATCCATGTCAGGTAGATAAGGCACGCCTCAAGTCAAGTAGTAAATTCAAAATCAATCATCTTTATGAGGGGTAAATTAAATGCTGGTGGCTATTTCAGTTTTCTAATGTCATTATTTTAATCCCTTATCAGTGAGTTGGCTATAAGTGTAACAGACATAACCAACTTTTTTTTAACAAAGGCTTGTAGCTGACTTCTGTTCCCAGGCCAACAAAAAGTAAAAATGCACTCCAACAGGTATCTGGTGGAGCAGATGAAGAAAAGAGAAGGGTTCCATCTCTTGAGTGAGGTAAGTAAAGATCTCAATCATATAGTGAAGAACAAAAGTTCTTTCTTCTTTGCAAAATTACAGTCTTGTCCATATTTGTATCCATGAATAGCCAGAGTTCGTGAATGTATGTTTCTGGTACATACCGCCCAGTCTGAGGGGGAAGGAAGGAAATGCAGATTATCAGGAGAGGCTGGCAAAAGTAAGTTTCTGTTGAAAATCTGTGAACTGGGCAAATACAAATCATGCATTGTAAAAGTCTCAAATCTACATGTTTGAGTTTTTTTTCTTCTTCTAACATTTGATCAAGCTCTCAAATGTAACTTCTTAATTATTTGTTGGGGGGAAAATGATGGTAGCCTTTTATGTTTTGTCTTTTTGTCTTTTTTAATGAAAAGGTTGCTCCAATCATCAAGGAACGCATGGTGAAACAAGGCACGATGATGGTCGGCTACCAACCTCTGGGAAACAGAGTCAACTTTTTCCGTGTGATTGTGTTCTCGCCCCTTGTTTCCCAGAAAGACATGGACTTCTTTCTTGATGAAATCGAAAGACTGGGAAACGATTTGTGACCGAAATCACAATTTATCAGATTCAAACCCTTTTCTGAGCCTGAAATTGTAATGTCACAAAAAATGTTTGTTTTTTTAAAAACAAAGTCGCTGTAGTATGTGATTGATGTGATTTGCTCATTTCAAGCAGTCACCATGAAAGATAAAGAAGGCTATGAGGTTTGAAAAACCATAGACCAAAATATTAACCATGAATGAATGAATATAATTAAGACATTGTCATAATCCTTGATGACACATGACGGTGGCCTTCATTTTAAAGTTGTTTTGAAACTTTTCCCATGAATTAAACAACTGTTCTGAAATTGTTCAGGTGTTTGTGCAGATCTCTGTATGAATTTCACAAAAACCCAACCTCACAGTGAACGATTCATACAGTAATCACAGCATGTTGAGAAAAGTGGACTGAAGTAAGCTATGATTTATAGATGATGTTTTTCAGTTTTTACACCTGTTGTCTGACTCATTTGATCCAGACCAAAGGAAAAAAAATATGGATCAGTAGTTCACGTTCAGTTCCTGTTCACTCTTTCACTCTTCACTTTTTATAAATGAACCATGAGGAGTAAACATGAAAGACACACACTGAGAGGCAACACACTGATGGGACTGATTTATCTTTTCTGCATCATCAGGACACGTGGGGAAACCAGATTTAGGCAGACAGCAGGTCCGTCTGCACTTTAATTCCCCTAATGAATGTATTTATATTCGGTGGCAGCATAAGCGATTATGAGGATTATCCTGTCTATCTAAGACATATCTGATCCCACTTTAACCCTGAAAGTACGATGTGATATCTAATCTTTCCTCCAATACCAAGCTGACTTGTTTTAATTAGTGGGCCTTCTTTTATTTTCTCTTTTTATACCCAGGTAGACACAACGGCCATTAGTTCCTTTTAGTTTTTTCCCCCCTCATCCTTACTCATCCTCCCCAAAGCATCTATAATGAATCTGCAAAGGCAACCATTCCTCTATGTTCTAAAAAGAAAGCTATAGGTCTGATTCTGTTTTCTTCAGAGTTTTCTCTTGGTGTCTCTCTTTATCCTCTGTCCTCAAGATGGTTTCCACTGTGCACACTTGCAAACACTTTACCGAGCAAATTAACCTTTTCCTCATTAGTCATTGCTAATTCTTTCGACTTTTCCCAAGAGCCGATAGGCAACATGAATTGAAAAATGAATTGTGGTATGATAACCCGTTCTTCCCTAACATAAGAGCAGGGCGCCTGCTCTTCTATCCCAAATGCTTTGTCATCTTAAAAGCATAATGTTACAATTGATTATGTATAATTTCTATTATGAGACCTTCTCTGACCGTTTGCCTCGATAACAAACCTCAGAGTTGCTGCTGAGTCAAATAGATTTCTGCTGACCGTTACACCCCGGCACGGTAGGTGGCGGTATACAACACAACGAATAAGAAGAACAAACCTCGACCGCTCCCTCACAATCATGGCCGCCAATGTGGGTCGCCGCGCTTCAGTCACGTGACGGGGCGTCCGACCAATCACGACTCTCCCCGCGGAGCGCTTCCGGTGGTGTTTCCTGTCAGTGTTTGTAAACTGGGGAAAAATTGGAAGTGCGACAAGAATTGATAATCTACAAAACTCAAACAATCCGACGGTAAGTGTGTTTGTTTCCGACACACGTCGCCGGCGGCTCTTTATGCGCTTTATAATCCGGCATGTGTGTGTTTCTAACGTCTGTGGCCGGCGACAGAGCGCTTGTCTTGTGGTTCGGCGCGGAGCCCGCACGCCCTGCCTGGCTGTTGTTGTGTTGTCTGGGGCGGGGGGTGGGGGTCCAGTCACACAAGAGGGGTCCCAAAACCCAACTGCTGGCTAGCTAGCTAGCTGGCTAGCGTGTTAGCCCTTTCGGCTTCGTTCAGCATTCTTTCCTCGTAGTGCACGTTTTCTTAATCCATACTGGATCTATGTATGCGGTCCTCAGGTGCAGCAGTGGTCAGTTTGACTAGTAAAACTCACCTGCTCACGAATGGCCACTGGTCCCACAAGGTACCAGCTAACGTTAGCCAGCTAACCAGTGCTGAATTCATCCTTTTCATTATCATGTTGTGTTTTGCTTTATGAAAATATGTCAACCGCGTGCTTACAAATGGAAAACCCCAAATCATTTTCATCGTTAATATACTTGCATTGAACATTCGTGTTGTTACCTACTCAGAGGTTTCATGCATGGTCAGTATTGGTACATTATACTGTGCAGATGTTTAATGCGATTACCTTTTTTTTTTTTTTTTTTTAAACAGCACTAATTCTCCTCGGTTCACACATGCACCGATTTTTTAAAAACAATTTGGCAGGTTGGGTGATCGCAGCATCTCGGAGAACCTGTCGTCTGTCTCTCCATGTAATCCCAGACTGACCTCATGATGTTGAGACACTTCTTTGTGACCCGTGTTGTATTAACCCGATCCCATTTAGATACAATACCTCTTCTGTGACCACACATATCATGATCTGCATTGCCAAATCAGGCTAACCCTTTCAGAAAGTTGCCTCTCTACATCATTTACTATACTTTTTTCCCCCCTATTAGTTTCTTCAATGTAATTCAAGGTGAGGATGAACCTGCACACTTGGCAGGGGATATTTGTCTGAAACCTAGACAGGGTGTTTACACCTGCAAGCACATCACTGGGAAACTGAGTTTTGATAACAGGCATGCTTTATTAGAAAATGCAACTTTTCCACCAGATTTAGTTTTTTCTTCTTATTCTGCCGACCACAGTGACACATGGTGTGCACCAAACCACCGGGGCTTTATTTCCTGATAAGACACAGATTTTAACGCTGGACCTAAATTTCCGGTCATAATGTATAATCCAGATTTGTTTTTGTTTTTTGTTCAATCTAAATAAATTGGTCTGGTTTTCCAGCTCCTGATTCCAGCATGTAAAAAATATTAGCCTTATGTTGTCATGCATCTACTTTCAGGCTTTGACCCCTGATGATTTGGGTGGGTGTGGTCTCTTCTGTCACCTCTCATCCTGAGTGAAGCCCCCTCTGTTTCCCCCAAACACACACGCATTCAAACCACGGCGATGACACACCATTCCAACAGCTCTGTCCGAGACCATATGAAATGGGTCAGTGGAAGTCTTCATCTCCAGAATCACCATCATGGTTTTAGTGTGTCCTCCTGACGGCAGTTCACTTTTCTGTTAGTCCCGTTTCTTAGCCCACTTCCCCCGTCCTCCTCCTCCCCCCTGACTCCTTGTCTCTGTGAGGAGTCCGATGGCTCCGTCGTTCTGCTCTGACACGCTTCTTGTTTGTGTTGCCAGGCTGGGTTGCTGGGCTGCGAGGCGGTGCTGTCCAGCATGGCCCTGATGCAAGCCAACAGCATCCCAGGCCAGAAGAAGATGATGTCAACCTTGGGCCACGGGCACAGGGCCAGTAGCGAGAGCCAGCAAACCCACTCACACCACAGCCACAACCACCATGGACACCAGGTTCACCATGGACAACCGCACCACAGCCACATGGGCCATCCTTCAGCGGGGAGCTGTCCACCCCTGGTATGAGAGAGATGCCAGCCACAGATCATTGCTCATTACTGGAGCGTCTTTATTTATTTTGCATCGATATGAAAATGGACAGGGTTACTCAGAAAGTCTGCCCCATCTCTGGTTTCCAAACATTGCCTTCATGAACAACATTTAAGTTGTTAATATAAGATAGGATGTACATTTATTGATCCCTGTAGAGGAAATTCAAATTTGCCACAGCAGCATAAAAGAGTAGCAGCACAAGAGAATGTAATAAGAAATAAAATGGAAATAAAAACCGAATCTCGGGTAAAAATAAAGATCAAATAGAAATACTATATTCAATAACTAAGAAAAAATATGATAACGAATACTGATGTTGTGCTGTGAAATTAACAAAACTTGAGATAGCTCTACAATTAATTCTGTGAACAGACTCAAAAGGAGACACTTTGCATTGCACTAGCATGTGACTACGTGATTATTTAATCCCCGTCCATGTAACAAGTGCTTTATGAACTCTATACTCTACTCCAATAAATTGTTTATAACACACCACAACATAATTAATATCTGTCTTTTGCTTACCCCCAAAGCTAATCCGAAAAGATGGCGATTATCACTCATCAAAACTGATGGACGGAAAAGACATGCAGGCGAACCAGAACATGCAACCCAAGAAGAAGCACAAAAAATCTGGGTCTTCCCACAAAGTCAAAGAGAAAGTGGAGGTAAGATATGTTGTCAGAGCAGTGTGCAAAGATCTACTCGTGGTGTTTTGCTCAGATTTAAGAAATTTTGTTTTTCGTTGGCAGCTTCTACTTCCTGCAGTCAGTATGGATGATGACGACGACAGTTCTTTGAAAATCCAGAAGAACTTCATCTGTGACCACTGCTATGGAGCTTATCGGAGCAGCTACCACCTCAAGCGACATATACTTACACACACAGGTGAGATGTCACGGCTCACTTCCTCACCTCGGTGTGACCCTCCTCTGGTAGGAAGGTGTGAGAAGCTGGGTGGCATAATGAGAAGTGAGGCCACTGTTCGGCCGGTGGACGTGGGTGACTCCGCCCTCCTGAAGCCCCACCTGCTTGGGAAAAAATTACTGAAAACACAGATAAACTTTAAAAAAATTCAATGTATCATTTGGGGTGCATGTATGTGTTTTTTTTTTTTTTTTAAGAATTAGCTTTAAGGCTTTAAAACTACTGACGGCTGTCCACCTGTGATTGTCCACAGGGGAAAAGCCATATGCTTGTGATGCGTGTGACATGCGGTTCATTCAGCGTTACCACCTGGACAGACACAAGAGGGTGCACAGCGGAGAGAAGCCGTACCAGTGCGATCGCTGCCATCAGGTTAGTCAGTCATTCTTTTATTACAGCCAATATGTTCTTATTACAGCAAATTCGTTCCAATAAAGTTTATTCAGACTAGACAACGATGATAATGAAAAGAGAGTAACTCAGCATTACTCGCAATCAAACAAGAGAACTCGGAGAGAGCAGACCTCTGCCTCTTTGACCTAAAACATCCATTCCCATCTCCATCTGACTTACACATTTTAAAACTTTATGTGTTTGTGAAGATATGACCTGTTCTGCAAATGAAAATGCGTCTTTCTCTGTCGGGCTCCAGAACTTCTCACGGACAGACAGGCTGCTGAGGCACCGACGGCTCTGCACAGTGGGGATGAGCAAAGAGGAAAGCCAGTACTCGCAGGACGCATCTGCCCATCCAGCCTCCTGGAGCCCCCTCCAGCCTTCCAACAACCGTCTGACTGTCTGACCTCCCTGACACCCCCATAGAACACAACAGCCTGAATCTTAGAAATTTCGAACATTACTGTAACCTGAAAACAGCCCAGCTTAAACACAACCAATCTTTACTTTGCTCTCACCAGCTCATGCGTTCGAGCTGGATAGTGGATTTTTTGTACTTTTTTATCTACTGTTACGGTCACGATACACGCCAAAAGGGGGACAGCTTATTCATAGTCGTGGACAACCGATTACGATGGCAGACTTGTCCTCGTATCTGAAAGGTTTTAGGGTATTTTTGGTTTTGCTGCCAAGAGATCCTTCAGTCTGCCCCGCAGCTGCCTATAACTACACATGGACAATTCACTAAAGGACACAAACATAAAACCATGTAGATTATTTGGTGTTCGAGTCCTAATCATTTTGTTTTCACTCTTGTTACTAATCATGTACCAGCCACTGCTGAGAAGTGAGACGTGGTCCGTGCTGCCTCGAGGAAACAATGACACCTTTTCCCACACTGTGTCACACCTACAGTATACAACATCAAAGACAGGTTGAACAACACAGAAGGTTAGACGCTTTTCAGTTTCTAGTTGTGTAGAGACAATTCGCACACACATTCACGGCTGTACCTTGTTTTAAAGGGGTCCTGTCCGGTCTGTTATTCGGTTTATTGAAATATAGTAGAAGGTTGACAGGTTTTGTAGGAATAGCCAGTTTTTTTTTAATGCAAATTTAGTAATTTTTTTATTTTATATATATAATAGCTGGATGTAGGAACCACCTGTCTGTGGCATAAATGATGGTGGAGTTTCCTATAGTGCTACCGTAGTGACACACGTTTCCTGTCTCTCTGTCAGTCTTATTTTTTTTCTGCCACTCAGCGATGGACTCCTCTGACTCTGAGAGACTTCCAGAGTATTTTTGATAAGCGAGGCTGGGTCAGCATATTGTCGGTAATCCTGAGATTTACCTGAAAGTTCCTGAGAGTAGCCTGTGAAATCTCATCAAACCTGATTTTCTCCATAAGACCGTTTGCACACAGGTGGATCAAAAGTAGTCCCAAGACCTAGAATAATTTTCTCTCCGGCTACTGGGAAAGTTTTCTCGGTGCTCACCACTTTAATTCGGCACTCGTGAAATTGGCCTCGGCCAGTTCAAGCAGCTTAAAGTATAATTTGGCTCATCCGCAGATTTTGAGAGCTGATCTCTGTCTTGACCTGACTGAATGTGATCTGAATACAGTGCCATGTCATTTTATCTCCAGTTCAACCTTGAAGCATCTTCAGTGAAGATGATGATTGTGCTTTGTGGATTGGGGAATACAAGGTGGACATGGTGTTTTCTATGACGATGACTTATGTTGTATTACTGTACGTTATGTTATGGGCCTCTGTAGGATCAAATCAGTTTGTACACTGGACTTGAGATGGAAGTTCGATAGTAAAGGAGGAGTTTTAACATTTGTAATCTGCTTAGAATAAAACCTGTTTTACAGTAGACTGGTAGTTCAGTTGCCGTCACACTTTTAGATCATGTGAAAGAAGTTTTTTCGGCCCGACTGACTTTGTCTACTCTTTATGAAGTTAATATATATTTAAATTGTACTAGGAGTAGAAAATAGTATGTATGGGACCTACACTCCAAAAGCAAATCAAAGTATTTACAGAGTTATTATCCCTAGTCTGATGATTTCTTTTGACAACTGAAACGGCCATAACGTGTTAATGTCCGTCTTGCTGGTAGGATTTAAGTAAGAGCTGACACTCTTGCCCTTTTAGTATAGCAGCCATGATTAGTCGGCATATTTTTTTATTTTGCATGTATTTGTTGGAGGAACTTGTATATATACATACTTTTTTGTTTCGGTAAAAGAGTTTCTTTGATGTTAGCCCTCAACTTTTTTTTGTCATTTCAGGGGTGTGAAATAAAAACCCAATCATTCTGTAGTGGATGGAGTTTTTCTGGCCCCGAGTCTCAATAAAGCTGTTACACTTTTTCAACAATCGCAAGCTGTTCACATGTTCTACATCTGATTTTCACCTTTCACTTATTTAAGTGAAGAATCGCAGAATGTTCTCGTGATGTAACATCATCCAATGCCCAAACATTATTGAGACTCATGTCAGTCTTTCAGTTGCCTCCCACTGAGCCTCAATCAACATGAAATGGGATTATATATTATATCACCTGTCTTCAGTCAGCACTTTGCTTTCAGAATCTTGAAGACTACAAAAACTGCAGATAAATTCAGAAATGTGTAATGCTCCGATTATATCAGCAGGTGGCATCCATGACCAAATGAGGGTCAACTTCCTCCTTAGCAAAGAAATTAAGACTTGGACAGGTTCAAATATTTTTTTCCTAGATCAGTGTTAATGCAAGATAAGTGATAAACATGAATGAAATGAAAGCAGATATCTAATATTGTCTGTGAGTGTTTATCGTCTGTTTAACTTAATTCTATTTAATTTTACTACACCCTAAAAAATAAGTCTTTTGAGGTAGGTGTTTATAAAAATATCCTCTTAACGATTTATATCAGAATGGGAGTCGGCCTTTGTTTCGACTTGCAGTTGGATTGAATACAAAGTTATGGTGAGAAGACCGTCATATAATGAGACAAACAAACACATCACATTCGACACAGGTTCAGATAAGGATTTTAAACCAATGAATCAACATACACTGTTCATTTGCATTAGTAGTATTACAAAATAATAACTTATCTACTTGTTTAAGAACCAAAAGTCTTAAAACAGAGTTCCTTATGTCTCAACACTGTTCAACAAAACCAAACTTATTCAACCCATAATCATATGATTTAGGAAAATGGCAAATCTACACAATTGAGAAGCTGTAATCAGAAAACTTTTTTTGGGGGGGAGGGGCATTAAAAAGAAATGATCGATGATTAATGAAAATTGTCAGTAAAGAATTCTCTCTTTTTCAGCATCAATTGATCAGCCTGCTGAACTACACATAACAATACAGTTTTGTCACATAAGGATCATACAGAGCCTCGTCCACCACAAGAGGGAGGTGTACGCCAAGACACCGTCTGTGTGCGAAGTGTTCTATAGTTTCCATAGACCTTCTTTTTCAGTATTTGTTAAGTTAAAGCTCAGACAGCAGATGATCAGAACACCTTACCCACAGAGCTTTCACCCATATCATGCCCTGGACTCGGCTGAAAATGTTTGACCCTGAAAGTAGCTGAGGTCAAAAACATTTTCATGAGTTTGAAAATCCTAATTGATTTCAAAACTTGCTAAATCAACTGCAGTGGAGCAATGTGAAATACACACCAGTCAGGCAGTCCTGTGTAATGATGATGTGTTTGAATGTTGCTCATAAGGAGTATTATTGTCAAAGTGGACAATCAAACAGACATAACCGTCTGTGTGATTTCCACATTCTCTCGACAGCAGGGAGCAAGAATTTCTTCAAGTTGGCTTTGCTGCCCCGTCTCTCTGCCTGTGAGGGTATTGCCACATCAGTCGTATGTTAGGAGGTGCAGATCATACCCTTTAGCACCTTCCTCTTTGCTATTGACCAGTTCTTTAATTAAAGCATTAGGATAGGCAGGATGAGATCAGCCCGAAGGTTGCTGGGAGTGTGCGTTTTCCCCCATGGGAGACATCCTCTCCCTCCGCAGCCTGATTTACAGCACCCACAGGCCCCTGGCACTTAACAATGGACCTCCTTAAGTGAGGTAGATGGGGAGGAGATCAGAGAGGGGAAGATAACACTCCATCTTCATACACAAAGTGCTGAAAATCTCGGTTCGAAATCATCTCTGCAAGACAGACTGATCATGGAGTCCGTCCAGAGGTAAAGTGTGGGAGTGCTGCCTTGTGCTCAGTATGGCTCACTCCATCAGGGAGGGGAGCGCGGTCTAAGACTGATAGCCAATTCTCTACATGCTCACCTCTCCTGTCACAGGGACTTAAAAAAAAAAAAGGCCTTCCAAACAGACATTTCCCCCCAAACAACCAGTAAATCTCGGCTGACTGTGCATACTGTGGCTCTGTCAACATCTGGGTGCTTCAGAGGTTTACAAAAACAAGCGCTCGGCAGCAGAAACGCTCTGTCTCCTACAAATGTTTGGATGCCCCCTGATCAAATACATCACAGGCCCACGGCGGATGATTGAAACCCTCCCAACAATGGCTCCTGCTATCTGCCTCTCCCCGAGGTGTGGGAGAGCCTTTTCATCTCAGCCTTTGATTAATAAAGGAATCACTGGTTGGTTGAAAGCAGCGTTCTGCCCCCCCCTGAGCATCCATCATGCCCGTGACAGCCCACCTCTCTGTGTTAATTAGCGGTGATATTTAAGCTGTCTGAGGTGTTCCATGGTCGGCGGTGTGGTGGTGGTGCTGCTCATCATTAAAATTTCAATTCATCTGTCCGGGTTCCTCCCATATCGCCCACGTTGTCAAATATCCACTCGGAGACAGCGCTCACTGCGAGTTGAGATCAAGACAGGACACTGAATGAGAACACAACTGAGGTTTTTCCTTGAAATGAAAAGCAGAAATGTGAAAATAGCTTATAGGGAGGAAATCTGGAATTAAATAGCTTACTTATCCCAACTGTGGCAGCATGAATCTAAAAACATTAATTTGACTTATTGCACAATTGCTCAATAATTCTCTGATATTACATGAAAGAATTTGCCATTAATTCACATTTCCTTGTCAAACAATGAGCAGAGAAAGTATGAATGTATTACTTATTAATGAAAGCCAAATATTGTAATATTCTCTAATTCTGGGGGCTATTATTCAGAAATAAATTATAGATGTGACTAGATCCTGGTCTATGCTATGACCAAAAGGTATCATGCATTAATATGAGAACTTTAGAGGTGCAAAAATTACAGGAGAGATGTGAAGGTAAAGGGCAGCCATTTTACAAGAGTCTGAGATGGACAAAATGGCCTCCAAAATGTACATAAAGTACACAGTGTTCATGTGATGTCATGGCATTAATATTGCTGTTGCTAATATCTAGTAAACACATGGTCGTTACGGAGATGTCTGTCAGACACCTGCCTCACACAATGTCTCTGATGGCGCCTGTTCTGTCGCATCATGCTTCAACCTGTCCCACATTCACGCCTGCCACTTTGATCTAATTAGTGTAACTCAACAAGATTAATTACCTCGTGCATATCATTCCCAGAACTTGGAACAGAACTGCGGAGAAGAGAAGCGAGAGCCATCACCCACTGACAAGGCAACAAGGGAAAAGAAAACTTCGGCCTACTTTCATGTTTTGATGTGTGAAAATCATGAATATTCATACGTGAAAAAAAATTAACATTCCAGTGAAGTCTGCAAACTGAATTTTAAAAAATTGCCCTTAATGGATGAAACGAATGCATTCTAAAATATCTGAGCAAAACTGGACAATTGGCTTGGTCTGGCTTCTGTGACCAGAAAATAATGGCTGGATTCCATTAAGCTGCTTCAGTTTCATGATCTCGGCGTTGTAAATGCAAGATCACGTTCGCGTTTTTTACGGTTTACTGGGACACTTGAGCAGAACTGAGCAACCTTTCATGTTATCGGTGACACCTGCGCTATTCCTGCTATGAAAAGTCCTAATGTCTGCTGTTACACAGCTTGTGTCTGAATTTCTCGTGTATCATTATTATCAAGACACACTGACGAGAAGACAAATTGTGAGTGAGGCTTATGTGAAACTTCATCCAGTCAAGGGCATGTGCGGCTTGTGATCATATCTCAAACCAATGACAATAATACTTCATAATCCACACAGTTTCTTGCAGCTAAAAATGTAAACAAAGAGCCGATGGACAAAGAAGGGCCCGAAGGCTGCTGAGTGTGAGTAGAGGGAGAATTTCCTACTCTGCCATCTACACCTTTGCGAGGGGTCTCCAGCTATGCATGCATTTACAAAGATCAAGTTCAGTTGCGCGGGACCTTGTTGCTGAGATTTATTTGGCCCAAGAGTCATCCACGTTCCCCTTGACAGGATAGACACCCCGGCGCCCTGCCAACGGTGTAAAAATCACTTTCCAACGGAGGTGCGTTTAGCCTCGACGGATACATTAACATGCGTTGGCCTTATGCCACCCTATTAATCTACAGCTTGTTGGGGCGCATTTGGACTGAGCTACTTCTCTGGGGAACGACCCACCAGCCACGATGTGGGTCCCTGAGTGTAAGCGCAGCCACAAGACTTCGCCTTGTTTGCTTATTTGCTCTCCCCTAACAGATTGTTCTCTCACAGGTCTATCTGACATCAGTAATCGTCACTTAAAAAGGGGCGTCATGCCAAGAGGAAGGGCTCATTTTACATTTGTTTTCAAATCTACAGCTTTATTTACAGTTTGCGCAGACCGAGTGAAGATACGCGATATTCAAGGAGCCCAGAGATTAAATCCTGCTGACTTCGGTGATCCCTTCGACTTCTCCTTCAACACCACCAGCAGCTCAATGTTTTCCCTTAGCCTGTGAAATATCTCAGGATTGATTGGCACAAAAATTTGGTACAGATATTCATGTTGACACTCTATCCCACTGACCCCGATGATCCCGACTCTCATTCCAACACCAAGTCAGGGTTGACACTTCTGTTTTTTTTAAGTGAAATGTCCAAATAACTATCGGATGGATTGCCATGACACTTGGTACAGATGTCCATGCCCACGGATGAATTATAATAATTTTTCGTGTTTGACTTTTGCATTTAGCTCACAGAGCCACGAGCATGGCTGCATATACTCTTTGACTTGTTAAATCAGTATAGACACTTATACCACGATAAGGAGCAGTTGCAAGATATGATTTCTTTTCAGTTTTAGATCATCACACTCCCATCCACTGTAACAAGTCCATATTTGGGCTTCAGATGGGCTGGATGCTCGCGGCGCGACATATTTATGAGGGGGGGGCCACAACCTTTACGTTCCACAGACCAGAAACACTCTTAGGGAGAGATGAAAATAATAGAAGACATCAATGTCTTCTGAGTTTATCAGAATATCAACTTTCAGCAAAGCCTTTTTTTCCCATGCCCTAAAACTGCTGCAATATAAAATGATGCTAGTTCAGAAAGAGCCAGAATTACATATGAAGACAAGACCTAATTTAAGCAGTTGACTCTATACAGGTATATTTGTCTCACAATCTTCTAACACACCGCCAAACTATCCATCATTCCCCCTGAGTTCAGAGGGATCATCTCTCTTTTAGAAGTAAAACCTGTTTTCTTTCTCTTACATGGCACATTGTCAGAGGGCAATGCTGTGTAACCCCAAGTTATCAAGTTCACGAGAAGGTCTCTCGTGAAATTATGCAATCCCGCTTGACAAGGCAAGTCCAGGGCTTTCCTCCGTCTCATCATTTTCAGACAATTTTCCACTTGAGCAGACGACCTCAAGTGTGAAGTGAAGGAGTAAAGAGGGGGATTCGATATCCAGGGGAAGCGGTGCATGGATTTCGCTGGAGGTTGATAGACAGGGCAGGGACAGCCGTGCTATTTACCCTTAGAGATTTCCATGGGTCAAGGCTGTTACAGGGCCACGCTCTCGCTCTTCTTGATCTTGTCAGGATAGACTGTCAGGCTGATGAAGAGATAGGCCGCAGATAGATGATGGCGTTGCACGAACACTGGTGCGGCAGCGAGCAGATACCAGACCACGAAGTGACTTTGGCAGTTTGCTGCCGTTGATCATCTTTGTGACAATTTAAAATCTACACATTAATCATTTAGGAACCTCTGGCCTCTGCTCATCGTGGGAGATGTGGAATGATTAGACAAACAAGATAGCGTAGACTAGTGCACATTTAAATTTAGGCAGAAAAGCCAAATCAAACCAGGGGCAGGGAGGATGAATGTAGACATACACGATCACAAGTTTTCCACTTCTCTCTGCCCAACTGAATTTCCCTCTGGTATTAACAGAATATTTTGTGAAACATTCAAAGCAATATTTTGGGATAGACGTGTAGCATTGTATCCTATTACACATTTCTCTCTTCTTCCTCTGTGCTCACAAGAAGGTCTTTTCTCCTCATGACGTCAGGACTATTATACTCCTGTGCCACCTCCCTTCAGGGATAAGATTTTACGATTGCAACCTGACACCGTTTCTGTGTCCTATAAGCGACAGAGCTGTAACTCACTTCAAAGGCAGGAGGCATCAAATCACAGTGCGCCCATAAATTCACCTGTCAAGCCGGGGCCAATGAGGAGGCGGCGTTAAATCTCAGCTGTCACGCTGGCGGCCAATGGAAAGACGACGGCAGTAAATCTGTCAGGGCAGCGTCTGTTAACCGGTGTTGTGGTGTGGTTGGGGAATCCACGGGGAGGGAGGGGAGAAAGTGAGAAAGAATAGATGGCTGAGGGAGGAGGGAACAAAACTGGGGGTTCAGAGGTATGCCACAGAAAATGCTTTTCTATACATTCTTCAGCCGCTGCTACTAAAAAACATAAACACGCACCAAAGGAAAACAGTGAAGGGCATGCCGAGGAATTTTGTGAAAAGCAAGACTAAACATGGCCAGAAGGGGAAAAAAATAAGAAATAGACTGATGGGTGCAGTGGGAGTTGAATAGCACCCACAGCAACATAGCAAGTCTACCAGAGAGCATGGCTGTGTCTGCCCTCTACAGTTAAAATGACCCACGTCTTCTACTTCAGTGCTCATTTGCATCATTGCGAGACCAAAACGTAGCGTTGACAGCAGCAACCTGGTAACCTCTGACTGTCATGACACAGCACCCATCAGCAGCAGCGACGGGCGCCGGGCTACACGCCGCCCTCAGGATTGCAGTCTGGGGGGGGGTTGAGGAGGGGTCGGCTGGGGTCCAGTTGAGCCCATTCACAAACCAGATGTGACCCAGTTGTAGCAGCTTCTAGAGGATGATGGAGTTCCCCCTGCGGCACGGCGAACCTGAGCAACTGCGCTTCAGGATTTTGTTTTGCCATCTACCCATAAAGAAACACAATATGGCCCTGCTGCGTGCGGCCAGTACCAGCTTTGACCAGAGAGTATTTTCACATCCACGATCACTCTTCCAAAGTATGCTTTCAGTAAAGAGTAATGCACTGCACTGGTAAAAGAGAACTGCGGGGGAAAACAGCAGAGGGAAAACACATCAGGTGGAATATTTCCTCGATTAACAATGCCCTTGGTGGTGCACTTTCATTATCCCATCAAAGTTGAACATTTTCATGCGATAAATCTTACAGGTATCATAAAATAACTGGTCGTGCAAAGGCAATGCTATTCCAACCGCGAGAGAAAAGCTTTCCCTTAACAAAGCCCACAATTTTTTCACCAACCTGTAACGACGTCCAATAAACCAGCCACATTTGTGGTGACGGTTTTATCTTAGATCAACAAAAAAATTAAACATTAGCATCAGAATTTACAGTCATATTATGTGATTACTATGAATATTTTTTCTCCCCCCCCTCCTCTTCAGAAACATAAACAGTGTGTTGAATTATGGCAAAGGCAGGCAACAGTGCAGTGGTGGTGTTGTTGTTTTTGGCTGGCTTTCCCCTGGAGTGGCCATGATTCTCTATTCTATGGGAATCCATAAACAGACCCGGAGAGGGCAACTGGGGCCATAAACCATATCACGCTGTTGAGACGCTGCTGAGGCAAAGGAAGCAGGCCTGGACCCATACCATCTTTGCTCAGCATGCGCACACACACACCACGGCTACACGCACTTTGAGTCGCCTTTGATGACCTATTTTTAAAAGCTATGTTTACAATGATTCTGTAGATGTGGTTGTTTCGATCATTTCCACTGAATTAGTGCCGTTTGAGAGCGGAGAATGGAAGCACTAATTTCCTTTGAAATTACACGGCTTTTCCCCCCGCACATTATGTTAAATCTTAGTATCATCTACTGGGTGGAAATGTGAGCGCACTAGATGTAAAATAGCCTTGTTAATTTTAATACTCTGGGTCATTAAACATCATGTGGGTCTTTGCCCTTTGTCCTGCTCAGACAAAGTAATGGCACTTCCTGTAATATGTTTACTGTATTGGATCCAACATACTGTCATTGTTTCCCCCAGCGCTGTTTCTCTTCAGAGGGGAGAGGCATTGGATGGGTACTCAGGCACATTGACTGTGACATAAAGACTCTGTAAGCTTACAGATGATGATAATTTATTGACTCTAATTCACATAGTCCCCTCACACACACACACACACGCGCCAGAGGAATAGAGCGACACTGTATGCATCGATCAATTACAAGGCTCTGGCCCACACGTCTCTGACAATTTTACTGCATGTTATGTACAGCCTATCAAGCCATGGCGTTTCAAACAGTTATACTCATTCCTGTATAATTAATATAAATTACCTTGCTGGTTTTTTATGACGGTGCAACTGTAATTAGCGGATGAAAGAAAGTCACTGCCCGTGGTGCCGCAGGGCAATCTGACACGAAGAGCGAGGGTCCAGACAGGCACCTTGGGGGGGGACGGGACCTTTTTTAACCCTCTCCTCCCCCCCGTGCCCTTGCTGGGATCTCATCTAATCACATTTACCCGCTGTCTACTTCTGAAAACCTCGTCCGCTTTAACCTTCAGGTTCCTCCTCTCTCACTGACAGCGCACACTGCGACAGGAGCTGTCCTCATGACGCCAGTAAACCGGTGTGATAATAGAGACCATTTATAGCGATTACCTTTGCCTTTCCTTACTGCGCTTTCTCCAGTAAAACACTGAGCAAGTAGCATGAGCATAGCCTCCACTCATGCAATCCCTGCAGCCATAAAGAGACAGATTCCAGGCCTGAATCAAAATGAAGCAACGCCAAGACAGTAGGTCCACAGGGCAGAGTCAGTAACTGTTTCACTGACTAAACTGATGCTTATGTAAAAAAAAAAAAACATGTATGTTTCTAGGCGCACACCTCGTTTTGTATCAACTGACATTTCTCAGCAATTAACTATGATTGATACATGCAGAGAACATTTAAAAAATGCTTTGGCATTTATGCGTTTGTGCTTTATCATTTGACCTAGAAACATTTCTATTTTTTTCCCTCAATTGAGCCGAGTAACTGAGATTAATAAATCCCCCATGCCCAAAATACCTATAATGTATTTTCCTTTACCAGAAATTATCCGCAAAAGCACACAGTATGCACACACAAGACTGATTAGATTGCAGTTTGTTTTCTGTCTCAGAATACCATGAGTGCATATCAGACTTCAATGGCCATTTTCCCCACAAGATTTAACTGATTGTTTCCCAGTGAAAGGTATGAAATTTCCCACAGGGCAAATAAATGGTCTGCATTCCGACATTACCGCTAATGTGACTGATCCTTTCCACAAAGAGCTCCAGGCCAGAGACATCTCTACATCAAGAGCATTCACTTTATCAGTTTCACACTTTGTGTGTGAGCCAAAGGACTTATTTAGATATAGATTATATAAAACATAAAATAATTGGCAAACTTCTTAAATATGCTAATTTGTGAAAAGGCTACAAACATGAGCTTAATGGCTTTTAACTCTGGCCAACAGACATGTCACAACGTGCCATGTTCAGGGGGATGATGCATCTTGATGGTAAGGACAAGGAAGTTAAGAGACATGAGCTGTAACAAGATCTGCTCCCTACTATGGTGCAAATTAGGTACGGTTGGATCTGTGTGCAGCCAACACAAATCTCTTCCCACAAAAAACACCTTCAAGTAATCAGCACGAGAACATAACGGGGGATACCCAACTTGAACAATGCAAATATATCATCTCTCCTCCTCTAATATACATCAGGTACCAACATGATGTAGTGCTTATTCTCACATCCGTTTCTCTCTGGAGTGTAACCTTCATTTGCATTAAAATGAGTGTATGACATTTGTGTGTGCGTGGAGGTGGGGGTGCAGCAATGCAGCGCACAATTCATGAATCACTAAGTGGTTCTCCACCGCGAAGAAATGAATTAAGTATGACTCCATAAAACTTATCTGCATGTGACAGTACACAGTGTAGTGTGGGCTCCTGATCATAGCTGCACGAATGAGTCTCCTCCCCCTCTCTACCTCATTGTCTACAGTTTTTTTTTTGCATACCTCAACCTTGGCACTTTGCTGAAAACACCAGGAGATGGAGCTCTTGCTCTACTGTCTCTGGCTCTCGCTGAGGTCTTAAAGAACAAAGAGCACACTGCATGGCGACTCTGAAATAAGGAAACAACGTCTTTAAAACACGCTTCAGTTGCAGATATAAAACAGCATTTCCATACACTGTGTGACTATCAACACACAGCAGGTAGAGTTCCACATATCACAGTGGTTCAGATGCCATTGTCAACAAACATTTATTAATAGTATCTGATGATGGAAGATCCCCGACAAGATAAATGCAAAAGAGCCTGTGATAAGCGGTATGGCTACAGTACTAGTTGTACTTTTTAAGCACAATATTCATGTACATTAGGTGACGGAGGTGGTGCCCCCAGTATCCTGTACAGTAATAGTAGGAGGAAGGGACAGATTGCTATCAAATGGGATACAATTCTTGTTCTCGGGAGATACAAGTAGGGAATGTTGTCACAGGTAATGAGAAATACTCTGGATCAATAAACACCCAGGTTCTGTAATAATAAAAAAAACAAATATAACAGGCCAGCCCCGATACTGGAATGTACACCACGTCTTATCATCTAGTGGAATTTGTCATAGAATGCAAACCTGCACACAAAAAACGTGATTTGAAAATGAAACTTTATCATAGCATTAGTCCTGGGAGTGAGACTGGGTGTGCCAGTGGCACTCCTCACAGCTTTGATTGAGGGAGCGGAAATATATCAGTGCCATGAAGACTGGGCTGAACTGGTGGACTGATGCTGGGGTCACTATCGTAGAAGCGACCACTTGATCTGTTCTTTGGCAGACTGAAGAACCTGTGGAAGAAAAACTGAGTGAGACCAAGCAGATCACTCCAACAACAACATATGAAGTGTAAATTAAGACAAACCCTGAAGAGAAATGGTGTCAAAAAAATAAAAAATAACAACAAGTAGCATCTTGTTGAAGAGGTTAAAGGAAAAAATGTGTGTGTGTGTGTGGGGGGGGGGGGGTTGCATATACTTGTTTAAAAAAATGAACAAAGAAGGATGAGCTAGTGATGGAAATGAAGAGAAATTTGCAAGATCTAATTAATCATCTTAATTCATGGAATGAAAGCTGAATCATAACCATAAAGCACGGGGATTGGGGACAGCCATTAATCACAGCCAAGAGGAGGGATGGCGGTAGCCAGTCTCAGGCCTCTTAAATGACAACATTAATCAAGAGGAGCTCACACACAAAGGCAGAGTCATGTGAGAAGTTCAGCTCTGTTAGCTACTTACTACTTTACCACAAAATAATTAGTAATCATGTACACTGTCATGTAGGCAATATATGACAACCTAGAGGCCAGTGACAAAGTAGGGGTAGAGGAGAGTGATGCTGTAACAATGCCCTTATATTCACATGTTCTGGGGTAATTTGTTTTAACAGTCAATAAACTAATGGAGCTTTTACACTTTATAGCAAAGGGGAGATCAAAGCGGCAAAGTATTTCTCACCTGGGTGACTGTCTGCTCTGTCAAAGGCACATCATCCCCCTACAAGAACAATTATGGTTAGTTATGTTACAGCTGACGCCAACAAATTCAATCTTTGCTGAATATTTCAGAGAGGAGAGGCGCTTACTCTGAGAGCCACGCGGTGCACAACTTGCTGCGGGTCACTCTCTAGGATCACCCTGAAGGAGGCAGCAAAGAGACACACCATCAGTTAGTGAACCCAGAGAGCAAAAAGGTGCATTAATACTGTTGTCGTTTTAACAAGAGATTATTTTTGCATCAGAGGTTTTAGGCTGCTAATTTCTTACTTACCCTCCATCCACAATCTCATCCACAGCCAAGAAGAGTCCCTCCATATTCTCCAACAAAGCCCTCCTCTCAACATTTTTTCTGCAGAGTTAAAACAAAAACATAGTGTACACGTCAAGATGAAATTTCTAAACATAAAAAGGGAAAGTTTTGTGATATAAATAACAGCTGCCAAAACGTACCTCAACATCTGACTGAGTGAATCAAAAAGGCAATTGAGGACAGCCATAAGCATAAGCTGTGGAGAATAAAACAATATATGAGAAACTGTTCTTGTCTAATGGATCAACAATCTGCAACAATCAGCGTCCTCGGATACAAATATTCAAAGAAAAAACCTGTGTAATCACTTTTTATGCTGCTCATAATATTGACTTTGCACCTTAATGCAGACAATTTCTTTAAATTTAAAGCAAAATCTGTATTTCTCTGTGGAACGAAATACCAGATAAACAAAGTGTAAGAGAAACACAAATTACTACAAAAACAGTATAAAAACTCAGCAGATACAGAAACAGATTCATCTGTACAGGCCTGTTAGTGTTTTAATACCTAAATGAATATCAGTGCTCAAAAGTTGCTTCTTGAGCTCAGATAACTGATCAACATCCTAAAAATTAGACTTACCTCATTTTCGTGTGAGCTTCCAATCACATAAAAGAAGAGGTCTATGTTGCTCTTGTAGACAACGGTGAGGCCCTCGAGTAACGCGATCTCACCTGAGGGCAAACACAAACATGTTAGTAGACATGTACTGAGGAAAACAAAGTGACAGTCTGTCTCTAATATGATGGAACATTTCTTACTGTCTGTCCTGTGAGTTTTGTTGAATATGTTCTTCTCAAACGCCTTCTGCTCCTTCACTGTCGGGTACGTGTCATCATAATACTGGAGATAAATTGTAATTGAAGATGTTAGGACATTCTGAAAAAACCCACCTCACACGTTAACTAGCTTGAATTTCAATTAAAGAATAAGGTTGGTGAGATTCTATATATTTTTTCCCTCAAATTCAACAACTCAAAAACAAGTGTGTTACTCAGTCTCTTAGTACTCTCTGACTTCCCCAGCCGGGTCTGTGATACTCAGCCCATGTGTTCCTACTGAGTACATTATATATTTTAAACAGGTCATAGGTAAAAGTTTGGGGTTAAAACATTTTTTAAACACAATAACTTACTAGTGCAACATGGTACTAATACTCAATAAGAAGAAAGTGGTGCATTTGACAGGGACTGTTATCAGTTGTTTATTTGATGCTCTGATGAGTATCTACTGCTATTGTGTAGGATTGACAGAATAAACTACAGAGCCCAGAGTTCATGGCAATAGTGGAGCAAATCACTCAGAGCGATGGTGAGGTAGGACAGATTCTATGTTGATTTTGTGGTATTTGGTGACAACAAGAAAGTTGCAGAATATTGCCAGACTTATCAGACTAAAGAGAAGATTTTTGATTTAACAGCATTTAACAATTTCACACCAGTTTTCATACATCTATAGCAATTTAAGTAAATCAGTCATCAGTAAATCCTAATAATATATCACATACCATACTATGTGCAAAGAAACTGTTCATTTTATGTTGAGTCTTGTTTCACTGTCTTTTCATGACAAATTAATATTAATATTAGCAGCTCGCTAATCAGAAGTATGTCCGCACACAGATACATTCCCTTAAGTTTTATGAATCACTTAAAGTCATTTAAAGAAATGAAAACATACTAAAGACTTTGGCCCAACAATGAACGACGCTGAACAAACCTGGCCCATGGTTGAACCTAACTAAAAGCCCTTTACTGCACAACAACAGCCCGATTCCTACCTTGGCATAAAGCCTGTCTCCGTCGTTGTCCAGAATCAGAACTGCTTTAACCGTGTATAAGGATGGTTCCTGTGAAGGCAGCGAACAGAAAAAATCATTGATTTGAATTTACTCCCGAACAGGATGTTAGTGACGTTGGGTGAACTCGTCGATCAGATCCGTGACTGCAGTCAAACATATGTTGTCATTATCGGACAACTGACTGGTAAAACTACGAAACAAACCAAGACAGGTGGAGATGCGTGAACAACATGAGAAGAAACCAAAGCAATTCAACCGGTCTTTAATGACACAAATCATTGCCCATTTCAAGAAGGAAGACATGACACTTCCACATCACCAATACTTGCATACACACGAAGCTAACTGCACCGATGCTAACTGGTTAGCCAACAGCAGTTAACGCGACAGCTACATTAGCATATTCCGCAACGTTTCGAGACACGATTCTCGACAAACTGTTTGTGTGAAACAGTTGTGAATAAAAGCTTGAATCAAGCGAACGCGGTGTGAAGGTGTGTGTGTATTTATACAAGCGTCAGAATTACCAGTATGGGAGAATCCATCTTGATTCCTGTTAGCAGTCCAGATAGCAAAGTTAGCAGTGGTCTACGGAACACGTACAGTAAATGAGGCTCTTTCCCATTGGCTGACTCAGTCTGTGACGTTGAACGTACACGGCAGAGAGCAGCTCGCTGCAGGAAGAGGAGCCAAGGAGAAAATACGTCTCTTTTATTGTGGAAGTAAACTGATAAATACTATTGAAAGAGGCAGTTTATTTCACCTAGTTAATACAAATACAGTCCAATACGACAGATCCTCTATTGTTGTAGCCCTACTACAGAAAATCCTCGTGAAATTTTTAATGTTCAGTTTTTTACTGAAATTGTTTTAGAGAGGTGTTGATTAAAATGTATGACTTGCACTAATGAACAGTGTATTATAGTATATTAGATTTCCTGAGTTGCACAGTGTATATACAGTACAAATTATAGCTATGGGTGAATTTTTAGTTGTAATTTTTCCCGCTGTATTTTTATATTTTTATATTGTTTATATTATATTTATTTTGAGTATATATCTATCTATCTATCTATAAAAGAAGATTCATAACTTCTGAGAGAGAAAGTGTCACTGGAAAACAATCCAAACCAACACCTGACTTCGAATGAAGAAGCTTTGCACTACCCCAGCTTCCATGGGGTAGTTCCTCACCCTCTGGGTTGTCAGTTCGACGACCACCTCCTCTTCCGTCTCCATCTCGGCGGCTGCCATCACCTCGGGTTGGACCTCGGCCGGCTCAGTGGGGGCTGCGGTCTCCACAGCAGGAGGCTCAGTTGCAAGGGATATGTATCTATCTACTGTATCTATCATAGGCTACTGCTAAACAGATAACTGTTAACATTATAGTTAAATTGATGATAGATATTTACTCATTGTATTTCCCCTCCCTCCATCCTCCAATATAATGTGGTGAACAACAAATTATCAAATAACCATTTACTAGAAATTTACATCAAACATCAAGAGTGAACACAACTAGCTACTACTGTAAATTGGTAACTGTAATTTAGTTGTTGATTATTATATCATATTATGGAATACAGTAATATTCCTATAAATTCTTGAAAATTATACCCAAACCCAGTACTTGAGTAATTGCACCACTGTTACTATCCCAACCCTGTTCATATGTTACAAAAGTAACATAATCTCTTTTTTTGGAATTTTCCATCTCTTGAGCACACAGGGATTCTATTCTCCATTTGTTTCCTCTGTTAAAGATTTTTTCTTTGGGTGAGTGTTACCTTATCTGAAGTTTCTTAAGGCAAATTCGTGATTTTGGAAAATTGGGCTTCATAAACAAATTGAGGCCAACAATTGAGGTTATTTTTAAAGTTCAATTTTGAACCATTAGCCCTGCAGTTCATCCATTATGGTGAATAATCATAAATGTGGTTTTTAAAAGTGGTTGTTGTTTCTTGTAATGCATGGCAACAAAGAATTTCTCATTTACAAGCCATTCTAGCTTTCTTCTACTCATCAACATCTTTTTTCAGGATCCTCCTACATTTAACCAACTCCAATTATCTTAGTTCCCACTTCTGGGAAGCATTTGGAAACCCGGGCGGATGGGGATTTCCCTCTATCTCACTCCATAAATGACATCACAGTTTGACCTTACCGTGAGATATTTTTATGCTCGAGTTTCGAATAATACTGGAATATATGCAGTTTTGAAAGCAAATGTTGTGTAGAGCTCATGAACTGCATAAGGCCAAAAGATACAAACTGTTTTGACATGCATTCATAACAGCACTTTAGGCAACTGTGAAATGTTGCAATACTACACGTTGTTTACACAATTCAGCCACTAAGATTTCAAAATTACCCTGACTGGAGAGGAAACCGTATACTGTCTCATACTTAAGGTTTTTAAGTTTCTCAGATGTAACTGTCATTGTGCCATGTCATCTTAGACGTCAGACAATTTTGCTTAAAATGTTTTTGAAAAGAGTCAAAGTGCTAGTGGTGTTAGTAAATGAAGTATGCATAATGAATCAATGCATATGATAATTGAACAGGAAAAAGTAGTATAGTAAAGATTGTTATTTTGCCATGTCCACAGTGTTAATTGTTGGCTTAACAATGGAACTCCACTCATTATTTCTTTTAAATGAATTGGAAAAATATATGCCCCCACACTTCATGCACATATACACCTTCATGAACCTTCATGAATAAATTCAAAAGGAAGAATAATAAATAAATGTCTTCAAAGCACAATGTGATAAAACTGTTCAAGAGTCTAATAATATCTCATGAAGGTTCTCTGTCCAAGTTTGGCAAATATATATGATATCTTATTAGTTCTGTCCATTGCTCAAAAGATTAAAACATTTGAAACTAATAACGTAGCAATACACAGGGAGAGTGAAGTAGTGTGAAAGTATGGACTGATCCCCTCTCCTCAGTAAATGCCAGCAACTGCAGCAGTTAGCAGTTCCCTTCCTAAGAACCGAGTGCTCCTTTTATCAGCATTAAGCAGAGCTTCCGCCAGCCAACATCCTCCTTCACTCTCTGTGTCTGAATTACTAACCAGCCTGGACGCTCGTTGTAATGAACACATGGGCCTTATTGAATTTACTTAATTGGCCATATACACACACACACACACACACACACACACACACACAAAAACACTTACACTTAATTGGGGAAAAAACTCTGCTTTGTTTTCTTATTTGTATTTCTACCTTCCAACACAAGTTATATGTGAATGTATAAGACAATGAAAAGACGAATAAAGAAGTGGTCGGAAATTTTAGAGAAAACATACTGTTGTTGTTAATTATCTTCATCTGAACATCTTAAGATAAGTGCAGACCTTAAGAATGATGCTACATGTTTAGGTTCCTCATTGGCTCCGTTCCAAGTGGCGATAATGTGTAACCATCATGATGGATGTTTTAATGAACATCAAATGTCTACTTACCCTTGCTCTGAGGAAAATAAAGTTCATTTTAGGGTTAATCTTCTTCATCTTTAATATTGTTCACAACAGGATTGAGGTGAATATGTAAACCTGGATATCAGCCAGACTTAGCGGGTGTTGGTGGAGTAAATTCACAAACACACTCCAGTCGAGAGCCAGTCCGTCCGTCAATGACCATTTTTATGTTCCCGTTATTTGCAGTGTTCATCTTATTAAATGTTTAATGTTATGAACAGAAAAAGAAGTAACATGTCCTCATTCTTTTTAACATTTCAGATCTAGATTACAGCTAGTTAATTATCAATATGAGAGTAGAATAATAATACTCCATCTGCCCTCTGTATTTTTTTCTTTCCTTCCCAGAAACTGACTCCAAAATATCCCCTTTTTTGAGACCACAACCCAAGGCACACACTCATTTTGTTTAGTAGTGAGGTGGTTTTTCCACTCAAGTCTGATATAGCTTTCGGGATGTTAAGACAAAACCAAAGATGCCACACTCCTCCGTCCTTAATAAACAATTGAAACACCTTGGACTAACCAGGATACATAGAGCAGGTGAGGAACACATTTAAAAAAATGATTAAACCACTAATATGTTTAACCATTAATTTCGAATTAGATTAAATTCACTTCAGTATAAAATTGAACTGCCATTAAGAGAATTCAAGCGTAAGTGAGTCAACTGTGGGCAGTTCCTAGCCAACATGTCTGGTCTATTTTTGAAGTAGACTTGTTCGTGGCACCGAGGTGCACAACAAGGAAAGACTGACAGCCTGGAGAGGTTCGGGCAAGCTGGAAAGCAGGGATGTCAAAGACTAATTGAAGCAAACAAACACAAACAGGGAACGTGGGCGTTGACCTGGGAACTGTGTCCAGATTCAAAACCACTGTGGTCACAGTAATAACAGGGTGCTCTTTGGCATGCTGTGGCAGTGGTTGAGTCAGGGGCTGGGTGCTAGGAACTAGGGTTGGGAAGTCCCTTCTTTGATTCCTGGTAGACATTCACCTTTCTTGACTCTGTCAGCCACCTACTTTTCCAACTTAGAACAATGACAGAGAAAACATTTTGAATTATGTCCCGGTGGAATTTGATATTGGATTTGGACAGACAAATCATGAATATGTTCTCGTGGCTTTTGAATATACAGTGATTTACTGAAAGTCTCGACTTCTTTGTGTTTTAACCCGCAGTTATTTCGCAATAAAGAAGTCAGGTCAGCATGCAGAGCAAACATATATACATGAAGTACCATAAGCTTACTTATCGTCTCACTCTCACTCCTTGTTCTACGATAATCAAAAATGAGTGTTTCACACATCCTGTAGGAAAATACTCAACCCCATTAAATTATGATTTATGGTCTTACAAATTTCCATTCCAGTTGTTTTCAATCAATTCATTTGTGTAAATGATTGCCTGAATGTGTGGGTATATATTTCTACTAAATTTTAAATATTGGTGGCAGCTTGAGTAAACTTGCATGCAATTTGCTGGGGATTCGTTTAGACTGAAAACATTAATTCACCCACGGCACTTCAAATAAAGTGACTGTGACATCTGTTTTGGTGTTGCATTTCTAAGAAACTGATATTCTATGCAGTGCTGTGGTTATTTGAATATGCTGCATGTGTTTGTTGCACTCTGCAACTTTTTTATGAACAAATTACTTTGGATTACTTATTTTGAATGTATACAAACCCATAGCATATGTTGTCCCCACAGCAGCTGAACTTACAAATATTTCAGTACGTCCATTCCATTTCGTAGATCATTAACAAACACTTTTAAAAAATGAAACCAACTACGTTGGACATGATGTACACAGCAAGAGCATTGCTTACAGAGCACGAAAGGTTATGAAAATATATTGCTTGTGATGCAGAGTAGAGACAGTCTACCAGTGTTATCTCTCAGGGTGCATAAAAATTCTTTATGGAACAATAAATATGCAACATCTCCACTATCACTGTGACTGTGTGAGGGCTGTTGCACAATAAGGCATTTCTACATAACACATAGGCTTTGTGAGTTCACTGTGCACAGTGTTTCAGATCAGGGCAATGAGGGGATTTTTTTTGTGAAGGATTTTAATGGTCACTTGCTATGTAAGACACGCTCCCCTCCATTCTCCCCCTGCTCCTCTCTCTCCCTTGGTGGTTGCTCTGCCAGATAGAGGAACAATGTAGTCTTTCTTACCTGTCGGAGGGTGTACATTCCATCCCGACTAAACTAAGTCTCAATCCAGCCTCCAACCCACCCCTACTTGAACAGGGCCCTCACTGCAACACAGGCTCTGACTCCAGGTGCTCCACATCACACTCCACATACCTTTCGTTTTGGGAGGATTTAAAAGGACACAGTTCTTGTACGGTTTGGTCAGGAGAAATTCAACAATTATGGCTAATTTTCACTCAGTTATACTTCTTGAAATGGTTTTATATGTATATTCATTTCATAATTAGATCCAAGATTGCTTTCAGTCTTCTTTTTTGGGGGGATTTGTGAACATCTACCTCCCTGCAGACAGACAGAATGATTGCCGTGGTGAATGCCAAACTGCTGGTTTGTGGTTTGTCATGTGGGGAAAAGGGAAATTTGGAGGTTGGGGTGCAAGTGTGCTATTAAGGATACAAGAGTGCAAAAAACTGTGGTGTGGGTGCTTTACAGGAAGACTGCGTTTGTCTGCACAGAGCCATCCCATTTATGCCGGTGGCTGAATGAGTAGCTGAGCAGAGTGAGACAGACGGTTGGATAAGAGAGAGCTTGTGTTTTGTATTTCTCGTGACCTTTTAAAAGTAAGCAACAGGAAACATATGTTATAAAGGATATTATCTCCTTATACTCTAACCGCCAGGATTGTGCTACATGAAGTTTGTACTCATCACCTGTTGAAGACGTAGAGAATGCTGCTCAGGTATGTTCACTCACATCTTACTTCTACTGATTTGTCAGATCTTTACTCTTTCTGTTGCAAGGGTACAGAAACTGAGAGGTAATAACTTTAGCATCTTTATGCCATTAAGTTAATGTAACACTGTTCTCTGACACTATGACATTTCATGTCATCATGTAACAAACTGATCATATTTAATCAATATGTATATATATTGTTGCTAAACCTTCCATTCGTTTCAGTTGCAAATGCATACTTTGAGATTTAACACAGATTTAATTTAAGTTAATTTATTGAAATCGAATCTTGCAGACATAATTTTACTTAGTATTATTGACTTCTTTATTTTACTAATTAAACCTGTAAATGGCGATTTTAGTGTTGACAGTGAATTATTTCTTAGAATAAAGGAAACAACCTTGAAAAAAAAACTCACCACCAACATGACACCAGTTACAGCAGGATGTAATAGTTATAGCTGCATGTTCCAGAACCTTTTAACATTACAAAAAAATACAAGTGGCAGGTGATGGCGGATTGCCTTCCACTGCACACGATCGGTTTTGCAATCCACCAAACATCCGTTCTTGGATGACATTTGAAAACTATGCTGAAATTTACCCAGATTTCGTACATGTTTTCAATTGAAGTTTAATTAGGATGCAGACTATTAAAGTCTCTTCAGAGACTACACCAGGAAAGCTGAACTGTTGGTTCTTGTTGGTACTTCACTGTGATACATTCTTAGTCAAATTTATTATTTGACATCATTTTAAAGTAACCTCAACCCCTTCCAGACACCGACTCCAGGCTGTTTCTTCAGCAAAAAACAGTGTAGTAGTTCTTGCATTATTGTCAGCGGAGTAGCCCGAGGCTTCCACTTGTGGACATCACTTTTTTGCATTTATTGAAGAGTCTTGCCTGTTCAAAAAAGTATTCATTGAATCAACACAGAATTAGAAATGATATATGCAAGTAATTAAACTGACCTTTCCATTAACCCATTTTACCTTATTTAAAACATAGAAATAATGTTAGATAATGGGAAGCAATGTAACAGAAGTCTGGGCATATATTTCTCACCCCATCACTGGTTAGGCTATTTAATCCAGGATAAAGCATCTCAACAAATGCAATAAGTTCAGGTTAAAAACAACAAAATAGACTAAAAAACACAGTTTGCATGTGCATGACAAACATAGTACATATGTATGTCTGTGACCTGTGGACCAATGCAAAACTCATCCAAAGTTCTCATCGCTGTTGTTTTTTTAAGTCGTTTTTTCAATTAGTGTACTGAAAACTTCTGAATTCTGATTCTTTGTTTAATTCAGGTGTTCCATAATCCACGTCTGAAAACTTCTGAAGTTGAAGATGGTAAAACGAGAATACTGTATAAGCTAGCCAGAAAGAAAGGCCAAAGATTTCTGCAGACATGTTCGCCATACACCAAATTTTCCAAAGCACCCGTCAGGCCCCAGTGTGTCTTTTAGAGCCACTGTTTTCCCGCAGATTGTCTTATCAGGGGTTGGCATAGCTGCACCCCGGGACATCTGATGGGAGGAGTCAACTCAACTAAACTGAACCCTTCATGTGTTCCAAAAGAACTTACACAACACCCAAACAGTCATTTATTTAGCACCAGCGGGTCTACAGACATGCAGTGTACCGTATGTGTCAGAAATGTTTGCTGTGACGTAATGGTTCACAGATACTTAGTACTTTTCTTTCGTGTATGTCAGAGTGTAGAGGCTGGCTAGGTCCTAATCGTCTGTTTGGTGTCTCCGACAGGTTGTGTATTTGCAGCCAGAGCCTGTCCTGAATGTGTTCGACAGCCAACTATGTTCTCCCACTGAGGAGAACCTGTGAGGTAGGTCAGTGTGTAAAAAGTGGGAAACGCACAATCCAGTCTAAAATAGGCTTCTGAGAGATTTGTGGATGACGTAGGGTTTTTTTCTCCTATTACAAGGTCTTAGCTACTCCAAGCAGGGTGTGTGGGGGAGTACCCATGCCATCAACTTTCCCTGGAGCCAGGCCACATGGAGCTCCTCAGGACACAGAGATGGATGTGGCTTGGCAGGAACTGATGGCCCTCTCAGAGTTGCAGGTAATTTTGAAGTACTGACACACTGTAAAAAAAAAAAAAAAAAAAAGGGGGGGGGGGGGGGGGGGGTATTTTGTTCTGACATTTATGTGGTTAGAAGTTCCTGGTTTCGCCAGTTACTGCACAGATGTGGTTGGAAGTTTACATTAATTTATATGCTGGGGTAGTTTTTTATTCTTTGATTTTTTTTTAATAAATCCTGCATTATCATTTAAGTGAAATATGATTTTCAACAAATGCATATGAGGATGAGCATGTTTATTTCTGCAACATGTTGAACATTATGTATGTATGAAACACAGCTAAAAAGGCAGTTCATGAATAAAAACTAGACAGAATACATACATACAGTATTAATCCATTCTCATTTGATACATAGTGTTGAAAACTATTACATACTCGGGTGATATGGACAACAATGGCCTATTTGAGTAATGGCAGGATGAAGAGATTGTGAGAGGGAGCAAGTGCTGTATGATGCTAGCGGCCCCCTGCACCGTACAATAGCCATCTGTTTCCATGTGAAACCTGATCACATCTATGAAAGCCCTTCATAGGCCTGGGGTGGCATGTTGAAGTGGGGGCAAACTGCACTCTAAGGCAAACCAGATGAATTGTGTTAAAAATGCTGTTCCACTAATTAATTACCAATAAGTATCTTCAATCATTTTGCTTCTGTTGAAGCGATATTTGCGTTTGTCATTCAATCATACCTAGTTGATGCCCTACTTCTTGTTACAGGAGTTTGAAGTCCCTGGTGAAGGCTATGAACCAACACAATACCAAACCATGGAGCCCATGGTCTCTATGAGAGGGTACGGTACAGCTCAGACTCACTCGGCGTCTCCTCCTACTGCATGTGAGCTCATCTCTGCTGACACGTACAATGGATGTTACTCTGAAGAGGTGCCCGTGTGTCATCATCAAGGCAACAACGCAGAGGCAACGTACGGACACTCTGAATATCAGCTCAATGAAAGGATGCACCTAGTATCCTCTCAAGCACTGCCCTCGCTCACGGCTCATAGGGAACAGATGAACATGTCAGGGAACAGTCAGGGGCACAGGAGAGCCAGCACTTTCTTCTCTCAGGGTCCAAGTCAGCACATGCAGTGGACTGCACACGGACAAAATTCACATCTTCGCTCGGCTGATGACCTGGAGTCAGACTCCGGTCTGTCTCTGGGTTCTAGTCCACCTTTGGCCTCCCCCGATAATCCAGCTGGTGGTGTTCCTGGTCGCCAGAGTTTAGATAGTGGCATGACATATAGTGATGGTGACGCAGACGGCATGACGGAGCATGCCAGAAGAGCACACGTCCATTACTCAGTGGACTATCAGAGTCAATCTCAATCATATTTACACTCAGGTGCACATCAGTCTAATTTTTCACCCCAGGCCACTTCGTCCAACACACAAGCTGATGCCCTGACTCTGCGGTCAGTGAAGCAGCATGGCCAGGCCGCTGTTCTGAATTACATGAACAGTGACTTTGGAGTGTCCAGCAGAGGGAGCTCACAGTACAACATCTACACAAAACCACAAGGAAGCGCCTCCATTCCTGCACCACTGAGCAGGGACGAGCGGCGGGCAACGTCCTTGAAGATTCCCTTCCCCATGGAGAAGATTATCAATCTACCTGTGGATGACTTCAATGAGCTCCTGACACAGTACACTCTGACAGATTCTCAACTGGCACTGGTCAGGGACATCAGGAGGAGGGGCAAGAACAAGGTGGCTGCTCAGAATTGCAGGAAGAGGAAGCTCGAGAGCATAGTTCATCTTGAACGAGAACTGAACCAGCTGCATGGCCAAAGAGAGCACTTGGCACAGGAAAGGCTGGAATTCCAACACAGTTTAGCCTTCATTAAGTGTCGCCTTACAGACCTCTACACTGAAGTATTCTCTCACTTGCGAGACGAAGCTGGACAACCATACTCAATAGATGACTACTCCCTGCAACAGACGCCGGATGGTAAAATTTACCTGGTACCTCATACAACCATGTCAAAGAGAGAGCAGTGCTAAAGGGACTCGTCATTTATGCTCCTGCAGGTTTTGTCTGAGTGTGCCAACTGTGACTGGAAGTTACATACATAAGTTCATGCGGTTGCAGTTTTGCCTTAACCCTTAAATCTTGCCATAGATATAACAAAATGACAAAAGACTGAAACCAGAACACGTTATAAAAAATACTTTATTTAAAAACTCTTTAAAAAAAAAACGACACTGCACAGCAGTTAAAAAGTGTAAAAATTCTTCAGCACCAGCATGACGGCCCACAGAAACCTGTGAAGAGGAAAAAAAAAATCAGGTTGAATGGAAACAAAAAAAAAAAACTGAACTGAAAGTGATGTGCAACAAATGAAGGATTTATACCTGATTGAGCCAATGTCATTACAAATGAATCCACGACATGGATTGGGGACCGAGCGAGGAGTTACCTGGAAAGCAGAAATACCAAATAAGTAAAATGCAATCTTCCCAAAAACAATTGTTTATTTTAATAATCAGCATGCAAATTGTTGTAGGACCTCGCTGCACAATTAAGAGGCCAAGTTTACCAGTCAATGGTATAAGTCATAATAAAAACTTTTGCACAAAATGTTACTTCATTATTGGGCTACACATCTCTCTACCAGCTACATGACAAAAGCAAGATATTACTATCAGTAGTTGAGAAGTCTGGTCTTACCTACAGACAGCACTTAAGCCTTTTGGTAGACTGCTGCCTGCTAGTCTCAGGCTTCTGTTCTCACTCTCCCCTGCTTCAATGATCCTGGCGGTGGTTTTGCTACTTCTCTCCCTCAGCTGGCTTCCATGGCTAGCCTCAAAGACTTTGCATGTAAGCTAGCAGCCTCCAGGTGATCTTTGCAGAACTCAAGTCTGTACCAAGTGATGGGCTCCTAATGATGGTGCTTCTCATTCCTCAACCCGTGTTATATTGGTATTTAAGTGAATCTACCATTTATTCATGTGTATGTGTTGCATAGCATGTGATATCTTTTATGTCTCAGACTTCTCCAGACTCCTCGTAGTGTGTAGAATATAGAGCACCCCACCTCTGCCACACATCATCCAATAACAAACACTCCCTTTCCCAATGCACTGAAGAGGCTAACAAGATGTTTAAAAAAACTGAATGTTGGTTTATTTCAGCTTGGTTTGATGCAGTTACAAATAAAAACCAGACTCAAAGAAAAATCTACATAAAACCTTGTTGGAATGCTTGCTTTCCAGAAACACATGATGAAAACAAAAACAAATATTTAAATGAAGACCCTCCATGATTAATCTATTGTACATCTCTTCTTGCAGCAGCAGTAACCTGCCACAACTGTTTGGCTGAGCAGATTTAGGAGGTAAACCTGCAGCTGCCCTGTCACTTCGCTTGCTCCCTTCTCCTTGCTCTCCTCTCCTAAGTACTCAGTCCTGTTGAACAATATGGAACAACATTGTTAACCGTGCACTGACTTGTATGACCTGACATCCAGAGTGATTGTTTTTTTTATTATCGTAATCTGCACTTAACAATTCCCTACGACAACTTCAAACTCTGGTAGCATGATTCAATAATTAAATGTGCAGGCATGATTACGTTCTTACCAGTTCACATTTCAAAAATTCCGTCCTTGACGGCCATAGCCGCCACCACTGTTTGAGCCACCTCCATAGCCACCTGGAATTAAATCAGAATACCCTCAATTCACAGGTGTCGCAGAGCGGTGTTACCGTGCCTGATGTCCATATTCTAGACTCTTACCGAAACTCCTGCCACCACCACCGCCGCCACCGAAGTTGTTCTTCATTGGGCCAAAGTTAGAGGCCTGGGGGTCGTAGTGGCCCATGTTATTGTAGTTCCCACCGCCGCCTCCCCCACCACCACAGTTCCCTGCAAATAAACAATTTACAAATTTAGTTGGACAAATCTGAGCATAGAACAGTCATTAATGTTGTTAGACTAAAATTCTTACCGTAACCATTGTTGTCATATCCATTTCCTCCATAGCCACCACCGCCGCCTCCACCCTGGTTGTAGCCTTGGTTATAACCGCGGTTACCGCCATTATTATATCCACCAGGCCCACCTCCATAGCCTACAACACAAATACACTATAAGTAAGTCGTCAAACTAAACATATTTATCAATATCCAAAAAAGAGTCCCACTTACCACCATCACCTCCTCCATTGCAATTGTAAGGGCCATCTCCATATCTACCCCTACCTCCACCACCACCGCCGCCGCCACCACCACCACCACCACCACCACCACCTGGGGGGAAAAAGCAACATTTGGCTTGAAACGTTAAAGAAATTAAACTAATAGGAGTTAAAGCCTTAATATCAACGAAGTCTTACCCTGGTTAAAGCCTCTGTCATAGTCATAAGGCCTTCCACCTCCACTGCTGCGACCTAAAAGAAAAACCATTAGCTCCAGAATAGTGCTCAATTGATTATCTTGAATATTAATCCTGCTTAACGCAGACATTTTAAATCTTATCCCTCTTACCCATTCCTGCAGTCTGCATCTCCTGCTTTGTAAGGGCCTTCCTCACTTCACAGTTGTGGCAGTTGACTGTGTGATACTTCTGGACTGTGGGACAGAAAAAGCATTTAATAGCCATACAAGACAATGGGTCCAGTTTGATATTACCTTCAATAAAAGAAGATATGTACTCACTGACAATCCGGTCAACTGAATCATGGTCATCGAAGGTGACGAAGGCAAAGCCCCTCTTCTTTCCGGTACTGCGATCCGTCATGATATCAATGACCTCAATTTTGCCAAACTGCTCGAAGTAATCTCGCAGGTGTGCCTCCTCTGTGTCTTCCTTGATGCCTCCAACAAATATCTTCTTGACTGTTACATGAGCGCCGGGCCGGTTTGAATCCTATGATCAGAAACATTGGCGCTTAAATACATGTACCAGCCGTGACATGCAAATCGTATTTACTCTGTATGACATAGGGTAGTGTATTCAGCTTTAACACACCTCCCTGGAAACGGCTCGTTTAGGCTCTACCACTCTTCCATCAACTTTATGGGGACGAGCAGTCATGGCGTCGTCCACTTCTTGTACTGACGAGTATGTAACAAAACCAAAGCCCCTGGATCTCTTGCTGTTGGGGTCCCTCATGACCTAGACAGAAGAAGCTTGAATTATTCAGTCCCACAAGCTTACACACACACACACACACAATGACATTAAAGAACACCTAGTCAAGAAGTTGCCAATGCAGACCTGCAATAATGCTACCTTTTTAAGTGTTGATTCAACACAGTGATCATTTTGATGAGTTGAATTGTGTTTATATTATTCTACCCGACCCCATAAACACCAATGAATGTGCAGCACACAAACTACTATTTATAAAGCCAGCGTCTACTTTCAGCATTTGAAATATGGGGGACATTCAGTTAAGCATCCTCACTCAAGTACAACTGGCTCCTATGTTGACATGGTTCAGTTGCACCACATGAAAAAATCCCCATGATTTAGGAGCAATCAATCATCTAATAGAACGCTTATGTCGGCTGCATTTACCTGAATGATATCGGACACTGAATAATACAATAAAACCCCACTTACCACGCAGTCTGTGAGGCTGCCCCATTTCTCAAAATGGGCCCGCAAGCTCTCGTCTGTGGTCTCGAAGCTCAGACCTCCAATGAACAGCTTGCGGAGCTGCTCCGGCTCACGTGGGACCTAGACAATGGACAAAAGACACCAACGTCGGGTCACATTCAGCGGTTTCCATAAACAAACAAGTGCGCTTAATTTATGTTCACGTCACGCAGGATTTTTGGGGGGGGCGGGGGGGTAACGATGCACTCGTGGTTTATTAATCCAATGCTGCGTCATAAATCAAACATCAAGGAACGGTGGTGGAGGCAGCCGTAGCCGCCATTAACGCTAACAGTCTGGTCAGATTATTGAACGGCACATTCGACTACAAGAGTATGCAAACACTAAATGCACTGGTCTGATAGCGTAATGATATGGCCCTTTGTACAGAAAGTACAGAGACCATAGGCGTTTAGTGAAAGTACAAGTACATTACTGAGTGCATGAACAATAGGCCACGAGGCCCAGCTGTTATAAAATGGCGGCTTCGCAACGCTAGATAGCCGCGGCAACTCTGATGAAAACGCAGTTTGCATCGAGCATAGCGTGTCTGAAATTGCTGCACGTAGCTAATCGTAGCGTACGTTCCGACAGCACTTCTTTTTTTTTAAGTTAAATTCTTTAACATTGTAATACTCACATCTTTCGACATCTTGCGTCAAATCACTGGACGACTCCCTGTGAAAAGCCCGATCAGAGGTGATCTGCGTCAGATGAATTCTGTACCCTCCTCAACAGTACAATAAATAGTAACAGATACTCCCCTTTCCCCCCCTCGGATTGGTCGGTAGTTCCCGCTGCAGTCCGTCGTCAGCAAGGATTGATTCCCGATAGGACCAAACTCAATCAATCACTGCCAGCAGCCAATAACCTCTGCGGTAAGTGGACACTTCACAACGGGGGGGTGTGAAGATGGTTTCGACGTGAAAAAAAAGCATTTCTAATGTGTTATCAGGTTAGTAAACATATAATGCAACTAAATTGTGTTGCTTACATTCATATATTGAGGGGAGGCATAAAATAAATATGACATTTAAAGGATATTTCGCCAATCATTAATGATTCTGACTTAGGACTTGTGGGTGGATAATAAATACATCACATTCACACGTCCATATCCTATTTGCGCGTTATGAGGAGGAATGTAACGCAAATGCATTAAAGTAAACCTGCCGCCAACACTTGCAATCATGGTAAACGCATACACGGTGTTTATGTAGGTCATCAGCTGACCGAGGGGCGGGTACGTGCACCGTGCGCCTTAAACGCGCGCTTTTCTTACGCACAGGCAAGCGCATCTTTTGTGAAGCAGGCTAGATGCTACGTTAGCCCCAGCGTTGGCCTGAAAAACTACGGGTCCGTAAATCTCACAGAAAACACACGTTTTTGCGGCGGATAACCGGCAACACATTCAAAGGGTAGGACATGTTTTTACAAATCCGAGCATCTTTTGTATGTGTGCGATTTTGGTATCGAAATTAGCTAGTGTTAGCTCGATGGAGCGTTAGCTCGCAGGCTAGCCGCGTTAGCAAGTTTGCTTCTCGTACCCAGCGGTGAGCTAGTCGCATAGCAAACACGCCGTATCGTCATGATTGTGTGTCCTTGTTGCTAAGTTTACTTCTAACTGTGAACGCGTTATGAGTTTAAACTTTATAACGTAACAATAGTCGGTTAAATAGGAAAACATTTTTTCCACACAGGAATGCATGTTGCAGTTTGGATCAACGACAATGAAACGATGCCTGTGTTGGCTATGCTTACGTCCAGCTAAACAAACCGGCGCTAGCTTACTTGCTAAGTACACCGTCCGGTAACTAACAGTGTCTTCTTTGCATTCAACGTTATTGGGTTACTTTGCGTCGGCATGTCGCCTGGGCAGCATCCAATCTAATGTGACGCTCTTTAAACGTTAGCTTCACTGTCGTTTCTTCTCGCACAGGGAAGTGCCTTTGGCCTGCAACAGCGTAGTGTTCGGCAGCAAAGCTTGCAATGGGCAAAAAGTCTCGCGAAGAGGACTCCTCATCCTCGGATGAGGAAGAATATGTTGTGGAGAAGGTGCTGGACAGGAGGGTGGTGAAAGGCAGAGTTGAGTTCTTCCTGAAGTGGAAAGGATACTCAGAGTAAGTTGTACTGTTACCATTATGCTAACCGGGACGTGCACAGGCTCCACAGCAGTTTCAAGCTACATCAACGGTGTGCAGTGCTGCAGATACAATTGGACAACAGAAATATTAATTTCATATTCATATTAGTTCTAGGTTAGAGAAACAAAAAGAAGGGAACATTGAATACTTTTGACTTTTTGGTTGAATAGATCAAGATATATGTGAATAAGTCACCTTGGGCTGTGAGAAATTGTATCAGTGTCACTAATTTCTGCCATTTTTGATTTAGCATTTACATAATCAGATGATCATTCAAAAGTATACAATAAATAATCAATAATTGTAGCCAAAATGTTATTGGCCAGACTCTAAGGGGTATTTTTGAGTTATACAACAGTCCCACAAACCTATAAAATTGCATGGTTTTACATTACTGCTGCTTTAGGGCTATGAAAAGAACAAGGTACAAGTTAAATTACAATGTTATGGACATCCTACATTTGATATAGTGATTTTTGATAGGTTATTCATGTCTAATAATTGCTGTAAATTAACAGATATGGCTGTGGTGTACATTAGCTAACTTTCTGCCCTGTGATCTTCCTCAGTAAGCACAATACTTGGGAGCCAGAGAAGAATCTGGATTGCCCAGAACTTATTTCAGAATTCATGAAGACCTACAAGAAAAGCAGCACCAGCACCACCAGCAGCAGCAGCAGCGGCGGTGGTGGTGGTGGTGGCGGAAGCTCCACACCTAGCGGCGGGGCCAGTAAAACAAACGCAGGCCCCTTGGGACGATCCAAAGACTCGAGCAGCTCGAAGAAGAGAAGCTCAGATGACGATGAGGAAGGTGGAAGTAAAGCCAAAAAGAAAAAAGAGGTGCGTAGCATATTACAAATTTGAAACACATTTAGATTTGGTAAGTAACTGTCTCTCAAATTTAACCTAAAGTGGTGGTAAGTATAGGATTCAACCAGACAAATTGTATGTGTATGGGATATAGTTCAGTAAATTTGGATTATTTGCATGTATGATATTAACATGCTGCTAGTTGTACTGCACAATGGAGACTCAAAAGCAGTTTCCACTATTGAGAGAAACAAAAGTTAAACTCTTGATTAAAAAGTCATGGTGTTTATGTTGATGGGTGTCTCATCTTTGAAGAAAGAGACATTAACTATCATATACCTTTCTATGAATACATTTCCAATGATTTTTCAAGACCTCTGCCCATGTAATTTGGCTTACGGTAACCATATTTTGCATCTAATCAGTTGATTTTTTTCTGAAACGAGATAACCCTAACCAAAATAAGAATAAAATGACACCTGGAAAACAAATGACCTGTAAAATGTTGCGTTTACAGCTCTACAGGTGCATCATGGAAACATGCTTTTATTTGCCAATATATCTAAACATAATAGGTCTACAATCTTACAGTTGATAGTGCACAAAAACGCTTGCAATGTAAATTGAGGTCTATACTGTTTTCTTGCAGGATGACATTCTAGTTGCCCGTGGGTTTGAACGGGGACTTGAGCCAGAGAAGATCATTGGAGCAACTGACTCGTGTGGAGACCTTATGTTTCTTATGAAGTGGTAGGTTTTGTTGATACATTCCCCTCAACATTTGATTTTGAAACTTTTTACGTTTTTATGTGAAGTTTAAGTGCAAAAAAATGTTTTAAATACCACAGGCATTGCATGAAATGATTTTAGGGGATATGTAAATCTTCCACTTCATTGCCCCTGAATAACATTTTGATAAATTTGTGTGTTGAGGCTTTAGTGAAACTGGTATTGGTGCTCTTATGGTTTCTGGGTGTCAACCTCTGGTATTGCTGCCTGCAGCAGTGGCTGTATTTAGTATCACTGCTTGCTACAGGTAATTGAATAATTCTTGGAAACAGCAGATCTCAACGCGCCTGATTGCTACTAGCAATCTTGCTCAATAGCAGATACAATAGCCTACCTGTCCCTTCATGTACAACTGGTAAAATCACACCATATTTGGGTTTTGAAATCTGATCAAAGAAAATATTGTCAAATAGCAAAAAAATATGAAAATCCCCTCGCCTGCTAAAGAAGTTCAATTGAGAGCAGATGCTTATTTTTAAACTATAGTAATTAAGGTTACAAATGTAATGTAATGTTAATCCACTGAACTACCAAAAACAAAAATCTGACTTGGCAATGACATAGTTTCACTCCAGTCTAATTCTGTGAAAAAAAAAACCTGTGACACACCCGGACTTGATGCAGGCATGACACATCTTTATCATACGTTGTGACTCAAACTCCACTCGGTTGCAGTTAATTTATCTTTTTGAACTACTCCCACTACCTTGTGTTTGCAGCTATGTACAGTCCTTAACAAACTCTGGTCTTTATCTCTTGCAGGAAAGACTCTGATGAGGCGGATCTTGTGCTTGCCAAGGAGGCAAATCATAAGTGTCCACAGATCGTCATAGCCTTCTATGAGGAACGTCTCACCTGGCATGAAGACGGTGACAAGAAGGAGAAAGACGCTGTCAGTGCGTGAGTGCATGACCTCAGGAGGAAACGGGACCTCCTCCATTGCAGGGACAAGCTCGATTCAGACATTTTCCCACACCAACCCTCCCATCCACCCTCTTTACCATGTCCTACAACAGAGCACAAGGGCCCCAGACTGCTGAGAAGAATCCATCGGGCAGGAGGAGAAGCTGTAGCGGACATATGTGATATGCTACTGGGGAGGGTTTCTGCTGTTCTGTCTTTTGTATTCTTTACCATCTTTTTTTTATATCTTGACTTGTCATGTTTTATGACAAATATGATATTTTGCATCCATGTGTGCAGGTGGTCATCTGTTAAAACTAAGAATATCGTCTTGAGAGTCAGGGTTGGGACAAGCTGTGTAAACCATGGACCCATCCCAATGCAAGCAGTGCCCCCAGCTTTCTTTAAGAACCCTATGATAAGGAGAACATAGTATTGTTAATCAGGAAGCAACCACAGCAGCATTTTCCTAAGTGCATAATAATCACTTTATCTCCTGTAGATTTTTTCGGTTTCTTCGGTCGACTTGAAAAACAACTATTCAGTTTGCAAACTTGCTGAGGACACCGGCCAAATCATCTCTTTATAATGTAGTGATGATATCCGTGTTGGTATTTTTTTAAATGTCTTTTTTTAATCTCTTCTGATAACCGAGTTTTAACATGTGAATGTTGTGTTGTGGTTTTTTTTCTTTTCTTAATGCTACCACAGTTGAAGAAAAGGACAATAAAAAAGATTGTACTGAGTTTTAAACTGTTCTCCCACATCCCCCACCTTTTTTTTTTTTTAATTTTTTTAGCAGCAGCAGCGTTTTATTTGGACCAGTCTCATTTTCACAGGTTGGACATTCTTCACCGTCTCTCTAGATTGAGTGAAACCAGCATTCACACCAGCCATTGAGTTCTGCCACCTTGTGGCTAAATGATGAAGCTCTTTAGAAACATGAGACCAATCTGTACAATGACGACAACTGCTGTTAGTGATACATGCATAGATGTTTTTTAGAGGTATTTTTTTAACAATGCAAAACTGTTGAAGCCACTTAGCAACTGGGAGGGTTAATGATTGTTATTGTCATGATGATTAGAAGCATTAAAACCAGTTTCTGGTTGGCTTATGCATATCATTGGTTTTATTGTAATGACTAACATGGTGGTTCCTGGTTACAAGTGTTAAAATATTTCTGGGACCAAGTTGCAACCTGGAAAATTGAGATCAGTTCCTCTACACAAAAAAGATAGGATACCGATTTTTGATTGGCTGTGTTCCAACATGGACTCTTGAGACTGGATTTTAAATGTTTACAGACAGATCTGCTTTTTTTTTTTTACCCCTTAAGTAATTTCAGCAATATTGGGCATTGTGAATGAAAGGCTTGGATCTTTGCCACTTCACATACATAACTTAAATCACTTAGATTATGACTTGTTATTATCCGTCATTAAATATTTTGTCCTTTCGCACCCCTTGGGTTTTGTCAGTTATAACTGGGGCAGAATTTATAAAAAGTAGACTTTCTTGTGAATTAAATGTTAAAAGTATGTGTACAGCAGCACCCTTTTAAATAAACATTTTCAATGTTAAAGCAGATGTCATTTGTTATTTTTATTTCAGGTATGTGACTGGAATTTAATCCTGGACAGCAGGGTGAAATGAATTGTTTTGGATGAAAGACAACCCTTCAGGACATTTCCTACTATCATGGTAGGAAAAATAAATATCTGTCCTGGGGGAATAATAAAACATTTAAGTCACAAATGTCATAAGACCGGAACACTTTTTGTTGAGGAAGAGCACCAGCTGCTCTCATCCAGCAGATGGCAATGTTAAATAGCATTGGTAAAAGACAACTATTTTTATGCAAGTCATTCACAGTTGAAACACTTATAAAAGTCGCTCACAACAACAACTCACAAACGTGTCTTTTCAGATCGGCCCTAATTTTGTACTGTTTTTAGAGGTGCACTGATTCATGAAGTGTTCACTGTCTGACATGTCTTATAATCTGTTGAACCCACCTGTAAGTCTACAAACTCACTTTACGCAGTCTTTAATCACACAAATTTGTTTTGAATTCAGTTTGTAAAAGTACTAGATACAGTATGGCAGATCAGTGTCTAAAGGCCTTAAGTCATTAAAAAGGGCAATCACTGACAAACCAAGTACACTGAATATGTCGTGCTGCACTTTGTGAGGAAAATTATTGTTTTTCCCTATTGGAAACTTACTCAAGAGAAATGACAAATAGGGAACAAACATAGCGGCCAGTTTCCATTAAAGCTAGACTTTGAAATGTGAGAAGGAGGAGGACCCATTTTGTCACACTCTGTCCACCGCAACACAAACAGGAAATTAGTTATTTATGAAAGATTTGAGTTGTTTGCTATAATAAAGAAAATAGATGTGGACTAAGGGTAGTGTCTCAGCTGCAGGGAACAACTGCAATATCAGCAATAAACTACAGTGAAGGTTGAGTCTAATCCCTGTTCTTCTCTCACCACCCTCTTTTTCTTTCCTACTGCCTTTTATAGTGACTCTGTCTTTCTCGCTCTCTCTGACACACACACACACACACACACACACAAAGTGCTGCTCGGCTACGTCTAAAGTGATGGAATTTTCCTAGCAAAAAGGCTTTTACACTCCAAATGGAATGCAAAGGTCACCAGTAAATTTCCAGCCCCTGGGACCATTAAGCTGGGCAAAGGGAGCGAGCAGCAGGCTGTTTTATGGAGCCTGGAGCTGTCTGCTGACAAACCCAGGCCAGGAGGTTTGGTTGGGAAAGCCACAGTGGTACTTGTGGAAGCGCTGCCTCAGATGTGTGTGGCAAATACAGATGTAGAGGCCGTGCTGGTGCCTGGTCAACAGGCACGCAGAGTGAATCTTCATTGACACCAAACAACTAAATGAGGAAATACATTTTTTAGGGCTTTTGCAAGAGATGAGTGTGTACTGCAATCTGGTCGGGAGCAATCGATGCCTTGCTCAGTTGCGGTTGCAGATGCAATCATAGATTTTTCACCCTATGATTGAGTATGATTGGAAATTTTGAATTAAATATTTTAACCCATTTGTTTTAACATGCATTATTTATCATCGAAAATGACAATGCTGCTGTTTTTTCTAGCCAAGCCAGTCTTGCAGAGTACACTAGTTTTATTAATTTATTAATTTATTTATTTATTCAAAGCAGCCTTCAAACATACCAGCAACTTCTAATGAGTTCCAGTGGGTATTGCCCTCGGCAGAGGTGAGTCGCCTTGCAACACATTACACCAAATGGGTGCCAGGGGAGCTACTGTGCAGCTGTGGTAAGGGAAGGCACTGCCGCAGTGGGCCTCATCAGTGTAACACAGCTTGTTCAAGGATACCACTAAAAAAATAAAAAATATATAAATGTGCACTCACACAGACAACATTGACACACAGCACAATACGCTTCCACATCATATATGGAAAGAAAAAAATGATTCATCGTTTTTGGTTTCAGGAAGAAAAAAAAACTGTGAAAATTCTCCCAAACTGATGTAAATCATGAGTATCACAGAGGCCTGTGTAATTTGATGTGGCCTTTCTCGTGCTGTGATCATGTAGGCACAGCTGCCAAACAGCTGTGTCTCCATTTCCTTGTTGCGACCAGATGAAAAGGTCTGCAGTGATGACTGGCGCATCATCTCTCAGCACAGGGCCCTGATCTGTGTGAAGGTGATTGGGATGTGATGTTCTAATTTGGGGTGGCTATCACACTTAATGTGCAGTAAAGCACCATAGACAAAGATTCTTCCGTCTAAATGCCCCCCCCCCCCCCCCCCCTCCTGCTGTACTGCGCCATGACTCTCACCGCCAACACTCTGCTGGCTGTGTTTCCTCTTTACCAACCCCCCCACTCCTCCCTTCATCTCCTCTCTCCACCAGGGGAAAGAGTTATAGCTGCCATAAAAGGCAGGTAATGCATTGTTAACTAATTCTGTCTGCTCAGAGCTGATATATCCTCTGCTCTAAATCTCCGTGCTTCCAATAAAATGCAAATGCTAATGCTTGCCCTCCATGAGCTGATATCATTTTTAACAGGCCAGAGGTAAATGCTAGAGAAGGGTGGGGTTGGCCAGAGGTAGTCTGTGACACGCCGGGGCTCTAAGCCTTTATGGTTCATTCTGTCGGAAAAGAGACCTCCAGAAATGGTCCACACATCATGGGCCAAAACTACAAAAGTGTGTACATATGGCTGTTGGTATGCACATGAGACTGCAACAGTACATTTTTAATAAGCCAAGGCTGTACGTAGTTACCCTGTGACACTTTAAATCTAGTGTGTTATGTTTTTAATGGAGAAGCCAGCGCAAGAGTCAGCACTCATTCACCATCAAATAACAGAGGCCAATTTGCCTGCGGTTGCAATGCATCATTTTTCCATGTTAATAGTAGTGTCATACTTCGTGTAACCTTGGGCTTCTAAATATTGATCCACTTCTAGATTTTCAATTATCCTGTGCCGTTTTTCTGCCATCTGGTAAGGACTAGTGATTTGTGTTCCTTCATATCTGGAGGCTTGTCCTGTAATTAGACCATAAATTAATTTGCCGAGAGAAAGCAACAAAATAAAAAGATTGAAGGCATTAAGTAAGTCCTCTGTTGTTAGAGACAGAAAATCATAGGGAACCACCGCACAGTGTTTCATTCACTGAAATAAGATAATTGGATTACAAATTCCAAAACCATAACTTCTCTGTTCCTGCATGTGTCACTTGTTTTTCTTTCAAGTATTTAAAACCATGCTGCTGCGAACGATTGCTTATAAGTCAGCTCTTTATTAAATGGCTAGAAATCACCCACTGACATAATTATATCTAATTATTTGCAGTGCCGCAGCAAAAATGACGAGGAAAAATGGGGTAGATTAGTGTCAAAATGTGTGTGAAAGTTTGCAGCGGGACTGTGCTGTGATTCCATCAGTGGATTTCAAATGATCCCCCGCACTGGCAGACAACAATTGCGTGCTCTGAAACCTAGCTCTTATTTACAGCGCAGCTCAAGTGGAGGTACTAAAAATCCAAATGCATCTTGATTGATTTTAAATTGGGAGAATATGCTCTCATGCAAGATTAGCTCATTGTCCCCTGCTGCTAAATTACACATAGTGATGGGGGGTGTCGTTGCAGTGTCTGAGCATTACAACTGCAGCTCACTTTGCCATGTGGAAACTCACATTAGACAAGCCTAAGTTGCTCGCTCAAAGCAATTAAGAGAAAAATTATGTAACAGAATTGGCTTTTTCTTGGGGTGGAAATTGCAAAACCAGCAGGGTCTGAGTTTAAAACACTGCATACAGGCTACAAATTGTTCGACAGTGACTGAGGGCGAGGTGACAGTAAGACTAGCGCAGTTGTCTGTCGGTGGAATACTGCATCGGTGTACCTTGTCTAGATGACACCTCGGGTGTTGCTAAGCAAGGCCACAGCTGCCAGCATACTCTGATCATATCTTGTTGGGCTCGAGAGGCAAGGTCAGCCAACGCAGAGCCCACCTGCTCCCCCACTCTCCATCACACAGTCCCTCAGCCCTGGCCTCCTGGAGCGAACACGCCTGACTGCCGCGCTGCTATACAGACAGCATGTGTCCCTGAATTTATGATGGCGACTTATTGGCGGCCTTTCGCGTTAAAAGTCATCTTGAGTTTCCCAGTCTAGCCGTATGTGTAGCGAGCGTTAATCCATTAACATTCAGAGCAGACACGTACTGAGGCTGGCTTTCTGCCTGCCCTGAGCCCTGACAGGCTTTGACCCACCGCTGACCACAACATTCCCCCGCCTCTGCTCCCAGCCGTAGCCTGCCTCAGCATAATACAGCGCCATAAACTATCTAATGTTACACTGTATATGAATGTTGAAGTTTTATATGCTTGAGGTCCAATACGCAAGGCTTATAGCCCACCGAGAAAAGTCCAGCCGTGACAGCCTTCTCTTGGCAGAGAAGGGGAAAAAACTGTCCACTGTGGAACTCGACACATCTCAGATTTTAATCGCAAATTTCTGTCCTTTCTATTTCCATCGTGGATTAAAGTTCAGAGAGGCCATGCAAATCCCTAGGATTTTCTGTCATGGTATTTATTTCAGTGGGATATGTTGAAGTTCATATTAACTGATCCACAAGGAATAATCCTGGCAGAACTTGCTGCAGTGCTCGCCCAGGACTCAGAAGAGTGAGCTTTCAACAACATGGGGTGGTCTGATGCTGGAGTTGGCTCCTGGACTGATTATCATTTTACTGTCTTATAAAGCCTTGATAAATACTTCATAAAGCCATGTTGCATAGCAAATCTAACACATAAAACAAGTCATAGATGTTGCTACACACAGCATAAAGGGGATCGTGGCAGATTCTTGAATAGGCTTTATAATTCAATATAACAACCATCATCCTCGTAAGGGCCCGGTCACCTCCCGAGGCCGACAGGATATATATACGTTAAACACATTCAAGTGCTCGCAGTCGAGTCCATTACACTTATTAGCAGTAAACACATTTGTAATAAAACTTTGTGAAACAGAGGAGGATGGTCTTTGTGCTGATTCATGGTTGAATCTGGGTGAAATACAATGTCACACTTCTAAGGGAGCAGAAGTGATGCAGAGCTTTACATAAAAGATCTGTAACACACATGAGCCAATTCATCCAAACAGCTCACGTCTAAACACCCAGTCCCTCATCTCAACTGTTGGCCAGAAATGAACGCGGGCGAAGCGACGTGGCAGGGGTCCAGTGAACGTGAGAGAATCTGGGAGGTAGAGCAGTCCACAACATTTATTTCCATGGACCCCTCCTACTAATATCCTGTCCCTGCCTGCCCCTCTGCTCCCTGCTCTCTGTCCCACACTTAACCTTACTGTCCACTCGACCGATTCTCTCTGAAGGCTGCAGTTTACCTGTGTTTTCATTCATGAGGCCATGCTTCCTATAAAGATATCAAGATATATAACGTCCTTCGTTGAGACTGGACACATACCATATATCTGAACTGGTTTGAAGACTAGTTTGCACCACACAGCTTGATGTTACACATTCCTCTGAGAGACAGTAAAGCCTCCCAGATTATATTTCTAATAATATATGTGATTATGATCGAGCCGAGTGGTGTGTGTGTTTGTTTGCTTGTGCCTGTGTGTGACTTGTTGTGATCTTGTGTGTATCTAACTAACTAAATTACTTACTTACTTACTTACTAACATACATCCTCTTCTCCAGTTTCACTGCACTCGTGTTGCCCTGGTTTGAAATCTGTTCTCCATGAACTGAACTCCACATTACATAAGCATTACTAGATGGTTTAATGGGCCATTTTAGCACAGCTTTCTTTCTTTTCCTACTTTTTTTTTTTTTTTAGACTAGGTAGCGGTTATTAGAGGAAGAAGAGTAGTAAGAAGAAGAAGAAGAAAGAGTGGATCATGTGTTTCCACTTTTGACCTCTTCTCTGTGGCATGTACACACCTGGTTCAGTTTAGAATGCCGTTTCTGTGGAATAGCCGACGGCAAACCGGCTAGTGGTTTCATCTGGGCAGAGGAGGTCTAAATGTTTACACCACAGACTCACTCTCAACGGTTATTCTGTGTGTGTGTGTGTGTGTGTGTTCTTAAATTTATTGTCGTGTCAGCAGTGAGAAACACAGCGTTGCAGGCGCCAAAATCAAAGACTCGTCGTCAGTGGTAAGCCAGGTAACCAGTGCTTAAGTATCCAAGTTGAAACCTGAAGAGAATGCTTTCACCTTTAGGCAACAGCAGCAGATCCTGAAAGTCCCATGCAGATGTTTACAGGCCTAGAAAATAACCTTTGATTATTTTTGTTTGCGAGGCTGCATGACTGCATCTTTAAGAGGCATATTTCAGCCCAAACTAAGTGAAAATGTATGTCAGATGTCTTGCCTTTATGATGGGAAGGCCAAAGCACGGCCACCTCAGATTCTGGGCTACTCATCTGTTTCCTATTGGAGGAAGTGATTCTGGCAGGAAGGCAGGCTGGGATAGAAGAACAGTAAAAAGAGAGTAAAAGGGCAGAGAAACAGGAAATGACAGTGTGACCCACTGGGCCCACTTACTACTTTGCCAGAACCCCCTGGCCACAGCCAGCCTACTGGGCCAGCAGTTTCCATCACCTGCTGCTTCTGGTTCCCCCACATAAATCCAGGTGCTCCTGAATAAAGCTCTCTTTCTCCAGGAGCCACAGGAAGTCAGGAGTGGGGGGTGGGCTGCACGCCAGAGGGGCTGAGCCGCTGCAGCGGTGAAGCTCTGCCTCCTTGTGAGAACATGTCTAGGAAATTACAGCTGAGAATAAAGCCAAGGTAAAAGAGGCAGATAGATGGGGATTTCCATCAACCCCCTGCTAGTTCAAAGCTCCGTTCCTTCATTTTATTAATTCTGCCTTCTAATTAAAAGAAGTCAATATAGAGTCGCTGCATCTTTTTATTACTGTGTCCTATCTGCCTGATATTAATATAAGCCTAGTCCACAGAGAGAGGGAGAGTCTCAGCCCCACTCAGCTCCGCACCGCCCCCTGTCATGCCGAACCGGCGCTGCAGCCGCTGAGCTGATAAACCCAAGAAATCATTCCCGGCTCCAGTCAGAGCTCTTTACAGTACCTTCAGCGCTCCCTGGTGATGGATTAATGCACTGTTGTTGTCATTTTATTGCCATTTTATTGCTCTGGTGCAATTTACCAGGCTTTATGTGCCTCCGCTGTCCGGCGGGAGAAATGCGCAAGCGCACGAGGCCAACATTCCTAGACAAAGGCCACTGTTCACCTGATCACTGCGCATGTGCACCACTAAGACCCACACACACACACACACACACACTCAAACACAGACACACACACACACGCACGCACGCACACACACACACACACACGCACGCACGCACGCACACACACACACACACACACACGCAGTGTCTAAATCAAAAACACAATTTATTCAAACACAAATGGGCTACTATACGAGCGAGCAGATGAAAGCATCACTAGTGAATCTTTCAGCTGGTTGATGGACCTTACGTCCACTTCTGCTGTTTTACACTCTCACCACCTGAGGGCAACATCAGTCAGCCGGGCCTGCAGCTGCTGCCTGATGCAGCAGCACCAGTTCGTCACGTAAAATGATGTGAGAATATGTATATGCCTCCACCATCCAAATGTGTTCTGTGACTGAGAATCACAACGTTTAAACCAAAAAGAGTGCACTCCCCTTGCATTTGAATTGAGTATAAGGGTAACATTTTCCTAACTTAGCCTTAAATCCCCTGCAATGCATTTAATTTTTTTGCAGAAGCCACATTTACTCAGCATGGTTTGTTTTTTTTCAACGCAGGAAAGTCTCATTTTAAGGATTTTTCACAATTTGAATATTCTGCTATTATTTTAAGGCTATTAATCATTTCACCAACCCTCATTTGGACAATTACAAAAACAAGGCAAAACACATTCCACTTGTTACTGTCACACAGTTTTTAAGTAAACATACACACCACCACCCCACACACACAGCTGCAGATCGGAGGTCCTTGTTGCAACATGTGCAGAAGTTTTGTAACATCTCTTGCCAAATTATTATCCTTCTTGTGCTGTGGGAAATCAGTATTACAGCCAACTTCTGGGGGGAAAAAAATTCCTGGTTTGCATTCTATTTACTTGTTTTATAGTAATATAGCACATGCTATTTCAACAGTAACCTATACTTTCATATCCGTGTTAATTACAATAAAGACAAATTATAGCAGTATTTGGTTACTTTAATCGTAAATGTGATATTTCATGACTGACACAGAAAGTGATCCCATTGTGAATTTAAGATTATTATTGTTTAAGACCTAATGAAAACAAAACAGGTCCGACCTATGTGAGTAAACGTGATCATGACAGGAAGCGGCCACAAGAGGGAGCACAGATGCTGTCTAATCCAGGGGAGACACCTGACAAACCATTAGCCTGCAACTAAAAAGATTTTTAAAATACACGAAGGAATTACCACCACAGATGCTTATCAGCAGTCCAAAATTATTCAAACATCAAACAAGCTCGGGTGTTTTCCTTTTTGTCCGTTCCTGTCTTGGAATTTATTCTCCGTGTCATTCTGTCTGTTTGGTGTGGGGGCGTTGGTGGATGTACATCCGTGTGTGTATATGTCTTCAGCATTTGCAGTGTAAAGTACAATCTTTGTGAGGACCTGTAACCTCAGAGTCTCTTACGCCCTGAGAGCTGCTGATCCATCACTCTTAATGGAAGAGGATAAGTTTCAGCCAGTGAAAGAGAGAACAGACAAAGGCAGGACGATTTATGGCAGACGTAGAAGTGGAACTCCTGGCTGTGGGCCTTGATCTGAGCTGGGCTGTGGCTATAGGCTAGGCTACGCCCCAGGCCAGGGTCATTCACATGCACTCTCCCACACACACATGCACACACGCACATACATTAATCCAGGCGGAGAGAGCTTCAATCCCGACACCACATCCCCAAAATCCAAACCTTTCTGTTGAGCTTTTGAAGTTCCCCCTGCCCCCTTCTTCTGGACTAACTTTGGTGCGTCTATCTTTTCCAGTGAGTGGTGAGCTCGGAGAGGTGAAATATAGATTGGAGACCTGTTACATGTTAGCCAAGGAGATAGCCAAAGGTGTAAATTATGTGGGAGTCTCTGGCCAGTCTTATTTATGAGAGGCCTGTCAGGTGTTAAGGTGTTGGAGTGAGATGTGCGGCTTAAACCGTTTACTTCATTGTAAATCCGGTCATACAGGCCACGTCTGTTTGGACAGTGTATGTTTACGCGTATGTGCCTGTGTTTGAGAGCTTGTTTTTGCTGGAAGACGACGTTAGGCTGGGTTTTGATAATGTCAAGGCATATAGGTATTGATGCTTGAGAGGGTGTGTCCATGCATTTGTAGGTCTGTTTTGTCTGGGGGCCATCCTGGTTGGTACAGATGGGATGAAACACTAGTTATAGTTATTGTGCTGTCTGACTAACAAAGATGTTTTTTAATAGATACCCTCGGTGCATACACCTGCCGTCACTATTCTCCATTATGAGCAAACATCAAACCTATTCAAGACTTTTCCTGTTTCCTTTGTGACCTCCCCGCCTTTCTTTATCCCAGCCATATCATGTAGATGTAGATGGCTGTGACTGTAGCCCATCTGAGGACATCAGGTATCACTCAGCACGTAGTTAGACCTGTCACTTGATGATGAATACTGGCTCTCAGACACAGGAACTGCAGAAAACAGGTTCCATGTAGACCCTGTATTTGTTACCAGTATTTCCCCACAAGGTGCCGCCTGTAGCGTGAGCTGTGTCTCCCCTTCTGTTTGCCCTATTGTCCGTCCTCTAGCTCGTCCTCATCTCGGCACAACAATGTCATGGGACTTGGCTGGGGCATTTTGTTCCCCCTAAGTGGGAGAGCGTCAGTCCTTAAAGTGAGACCATAGGGTAAAAGGGAGTGCAGAGTGGTGGCTAGATGAGCTGAGTTAAGGTTGAAAGGGGTTAAGAACATGAGACAGAAAACTCTGGGGAGAGATCAAGAGGATAAAATGAAGGGGCGCTGAGGAGGAGAATGCAAGAGAGGAAGAGGGACAGAGGATGATGTGCTGGAGGCAGGTACATCTGCATTCTCTCCAAACACAGCGCAGGCCTGTCTGAGGTGTCTCTATCCCAGCAGCACTCACTGGCAGATTTATGGTGTCTCTTTGTGCATATGTGTGTAGGAGAAGGAGGGATAAATTGAGAGAGACACTAGGTACAGGAGGATGAGTGTATGTGTGCAGAGGCGAAGGGCGGCGAGCAAATAGCAGCCATGTTACATTCCATTGATATCACAGCCCCCCCCCCCTCGACCTCCCAATCTCCACCATATTTCATGCTTCCTCTCTCCCTTTATCCTTCCCTCCTCTCCTCTCGTCTTCCCTCTCCGTCTCATCACCCCGCTCTTCACTTGGCGCTCTTGGCCCTTCCATTGCTCTGCTGGGTCCCGGGCTGTAAAGCCCTCTCAGGGGGAAGGGTGTAAATCTGTCTCCCTGTCTCAGGAGATTTCCTGGAGCTCAGCAGACTCAACAAAGCCTAGCCGGTGTGGAGGACCAAATGTTTCACACACACACACACACACACACACACACACACACACACACACACACACACACGCACACGCACACGCACACACATGCGTACACACACACGCGCGCACACACACACACGCACGCACACACACACACACACACACACACACACACACACACACACACAAACACACACACACACACACACACACACACACACACACACAAACACACACACACACATATACTCACACACACAAATACATACACACACGCACATACGCACACAGGGAGATACATTTATAGACTCAGAACTCATACAGCAAAACAAAAAGTGTTCATATGTTCACTCACACACGCTTGGCCTTGTTTGGAAGCTCCCGTGAAAACAAACAGGTTTGCCTCTTCCTTGTCTAGCCGAGTGCCTGGGAAACCAATGTTTGTGTGTGTGTGTGTGTGTGTGTGTGTTCACAGGAGACCCTACCCCCAAACCTTTTGTCCAAAGGGGCTGTCCAGACGAGCTTGTTGTCTCTCTTTATTTTCCCTCTTCGCCCCTTCTTTCTTTCTCCACTTCCCTCTCTGCTTTATTGCACTGGATTCTAAGCGCGTCCATTCCTGAGATGGCTCAGATAGCAGCTGAAGCTAAATTGCCCGTCATAAAGCATCTGCAATAGCAATGGAGCTCTCGGGGTGGGACGCCTGCAAGGGGTACGAAGCGGTTAAGGCTCACTATGAAAACACAAGGTCCCCTTTTTAAATCTTTAAATGTGGAATATGAACTCTGATTCAACATCCACAAATCACAAGGCCCTTCCTTAAACATTAAATGATTCTGTTGCATGATCGATTCCCTGAGTGTCCCCTAAATCACTTTTATGCAGCTAATTTTCAGGAACATTTGGCTATTTGAGTGTGTGGGTTTTGGAGAAAAGTGACTGAAAATCAAAAGTGAAATGATCTAATGGTATTTTGGGATGCCGAAATGCTTCTGCATGATACTACTAATTACTCACACAAGACAGGCTAGTTAGAGTGAGATGCTGTGATTTATGGGGGGGTCATATATTTGGCTGTGCTATGTTCCTGTCAAATGGTTGACAGATAGATGACTGCTGGGCTGTAATTGGCCTTCCTGTTTGTATCCATTCTCATGGAACAACAAAGGCACTTCCCGGCCTTGACTGTAGAGGGTGCACACGTGAAAGTGCGGCCTTGTGCGTGAATGGCAACAACAGATTCTTTACAGGAAGAAGAAACAAAGGGGGAAAGGAAGGATAAGGAAGTAATTGTTAGGTGGAAAAGACACAAGGAAGGTTATTGGAGTGCAAGATGGGTAAGGCAAACAGGGAGCGAGACAGAGAGAGAAAGCAGGTCAGATCAGTTATATTTCTGCAGGGCGCTGTATTGACTCATCTCGGAGACAGAGCATCTGTGTGTGGCATTTGTTGCAAGCCAAAATAATCCCCTGAGCTGTCAGATTAATCTCAACAAAGATTTGGGGCAGTCAACAAAGCGCCGTGTCCAAAAGATAGAGAGATAGAGACAGAGCTGTTGTGTATCCAAGTGGGAAAACCCCTCTCTGCTTCATGCGTCTGTCTACAGTGCTTTTTCATCAAAGCTGTGATATTATTGCTCTGGAACTGACGGTGAAGGAGAGGAATTCCAAGGGACCACAGGAGCAAGACAGGGCCAGCAGCCTGCTTGGCAGCAGCCCCGGTGCGATCATCAGCCATGGAAGGAGTGACGCCCCTCACTCCTGCCTCCCACTGCCTCCCAGCTAGCCTTGCCCTGTGACAGATGATCCCAATGACAGCAGGACGCCACAACCTGCAATTGAACATTCCCCCGCGATCTGTCAACGTCCATGGCGGCGTTTCACTCTCAGGGAAACACACACAGGCACACGCACCTTCACAGGCACCTTCACATTAAGTCATTCCCCAAGTATTAGAAGAATCAGGGCCTGATACGCCTTCTCACACTCGAAAAATAACTCAAATACCTGTTGCAGGTGTCTTTTGAGGTCTGTGGGGCGGTGTGCGTGCCTGGCTCTTTTTCTGCCAAGGACTTTTTCTCTCATTTGAAAACTGCTAATAACCACATGCTGGTGTTTGCATTGTACTGTACGACGTTTCAGCTGCTCCTCCTCTCGCTGCTCCTCCTCTTTGATTTCAGCTGGTGCCGGGGTGGTTCTCTGCTTTGACCACAAGGTGTCACCTTGCCCACAAATTGCACATGGCTTCAAGCCTGACAGGGGCTTTATTTTCCGCTTTGGTGGCAGTGCTGTGGTGTAGCACAGCAAAAAGAAATAGGAAAAATGAAAATAGGGCATAAATGTGTTTGCAGCATACAGGGCTTAATGAAGTCAGCCTTGCCAGTACATTAGGAACAAAAGGCCGTAGAGAGAAAGGCATTGAAGGACAACTCACAAACAGTTCCAAAATAAAAGGGGAGATAAAGTATGAATGGCGGGCCTCCTCAATGAAAAGCAGTTCACCGGTTGTCAAAGTGGAGATTTATTTTCCAAGCAACTGGCTTTTTATGGTCAAGCTCCTCCACACTGGCGAACAGCAGCGCTTTGTAATATGGCATGTAAAGAATGAGATTCAATAGAAGCAGTCGTCCATTTGTCATATTTAAGGGGATAGAATAATGACCATTGGCTGTCTTGCGCTTGAATCGCTCAACTTGGCTTATTTTTGTGTGCAAAATGGAGAATGAAGACGAATGGACCTCATACATGACTTTGCACAGTCCAAGCCATCATATCATGTCATATAACTTAAACCAATAGTTGGTAGCATATCATTATCCTAAGCCCGAAGCAGTAGGTAGTCCTTTGCTATGTTTCAGAGGGAATTATAAAAGAATCCAGCTGTCTTCACTTGCTTGTTGCAAACTAATGATCGCTTGGCTTCTCTGCCATAAAAGCACGGCGCAAAAAATTAATTGTTTCAATCAATCAATTGGTCAATTTCATAGCCATCAAGCTATGCCCGAGATCATGTGCATTCTCTACACTTCTCCTTCAGGATGGGCTTGGAGAATGCCAGATGATTTATGGCCTCTGTGTGTGCTGCATACATATACAAATGCTATGCACACATGCTGACAAGCATACACACTTAATAGGCAGACACACACACACTGTGTATGCACGTAGACATGCATGTTTGCACATATATGCACACATACCATGTGGATGACGCACAGCAGGGGACGGATCACGTGAGGAAGCAGGATGAGCACATAGGGAACGCTTCAGTGTGCACTAGCCTGCTGGTGACACATGCAGCTTAACACAAGAGAGGCTAAAACATTACAGATCTCAGCGATGTATGTAGCTGACATGTGAAGGAACATACTAACAAACACACAAGACCATGTCCTGTCTTACGTTGGACGGTCACGCATGCCACCTCCTCTTTCTACATACATGCATTAGGTTTGTACATGTACATGTATGAACACTCTCACATATGTGCTCACGTACATACATGCTCATGCGTAGATGCTCATGCACACAGTGAGAGCCAAGTGCAGGGGCTTGTTGTTAGCGTGTTGTTCCTGTGCTGTGGCTTGTGGGCCTGTCTGCAGGGCTGATCGATGGTCTTTTACTGCTTCCCCAGGATTATCGGTCGAGTTCACCGGGAGGGGAAGGCAATTCATCAGAGCACAGCAGAGAGAGGGAGAGAGAGAGAGAGAGAGAGAAAGGGAGAGAGGAGAGGGGACAGAGAGAAAGGGAGAGAGAGATAGAGGAAGAGGCATGGGGGAGCAGTATGAAAATGGAAGGAAATATAGGAGAAGGCAGAGGTAAAGGTGGGAGGAAAAACAGTGGGAGAGGAGAGAATGAGACTGAGGGAGTAAGGACAACAAGATGGAGAAAGCAGGGACAAGGAGGGGATGTACAGATGTGCTCATGATAGTGCATCACCTGGAAATGCATGGAACAGATAATGGCATAGACATAGATGAATATCGCTAGATAAAACGATGGAGTGTTGGGGCAACCTCAGGGTGAACCCTGCTCATACTGTATATTCAACATCACACTTAAGTATGCCACTACATTGTCTGTAGCTGTTCGAGGCGATACCACATGTAGACATGGAGCAGTTCTGTTTTTTATTGAACATGCTGTTTTGCATTAAAATTGATTTATTTGACCGTTGAAGAAAAAAATGTCTGTAATTTGAAAGATGACACAGAAGCATCGCAAGGATTACTTGTCTCCTGATGCTTAGTATTATTATTATGGCAATGGATAATATTATACCTTAACATAAGGCATTAGCCTACTATATGTCAAAAATTGTTTCTGTTGTCATGAATAGCACTCAGGCGAATTGTGACAAAAATATCCCACAAATCCGCTTTTTGTTCATGTGAAGAATCTGACTTTGTTTGACTAACATGATCTGCAACAGGGAGTAATCGTGCCAGGCGAGAACACCTGCAAATATAAATGCATAGATCCACGTGTTAGCTCAGCTCCCAGAAGGCTCTGACAATATGTGCCCACATTGTAACACATTTTACAGGGGCCATAACACACGTGTTCCAGCTCATTCAGTTCACAGAATGGAAGGAGGGAAAGTGGCAAGGTGGTTCAGCACAACTAGCTAAACCTTCAGCGAGGAGACAAACGATGAGGGACAGACACACGAATGAAGTCGGACACTGTCTTGCACTTTGCAGGGAAGAGAGTGTGCACCTCTTGATCGGCCAGCAGGTCAGAGAAGTACATTATCACTAATCACATTACTGACCAATGGCTGTGATAAGGAACATGCATCCAAACATCATTAGCACTGTGTGTGCCACAAGGTTCGGAAGCCAACATACACATGTTTTGTGGGAACGCATTTCGGTATATTTATGTTCATGCCTGACTTTTAATGATTTTTCTTTGGTGGGTGATGTTTATGCTTGTAAATGACACTCCATTCCAATTTTTTTTTTCCTTGTGTCTCTATTTCCCTCCTCACAGATAGTCTACCATTTCTCTTTCTGGCTCTCGCTCTCCCTCACCCCGTTGATGGATGGACAGATCATGTATATCCAATCTAGCAGTGCTCCTGATGCGGTTAGGGACTGTGACAAGTCTCTGGTTGGAGCGGGGGGGGGGGCGGGGGACGAGCGGAGCGGGGCGAAGGGAAGGGGTGACGAAGAGGACATGACATCTGGAGAACACGCAGAAGAAGAATAAGAAGAATGCAGCAGAGAGAGGGACTGCGTGAAGTGTCTGCATAGCACCCTGAGTGTGTGTATGTGTGTGTGCCTGTGTGTTTGTATGAGGAAACCAAATATACACATTCTGCTCTGCCCTCTGGGCCACTGTGTGGCTCTCTGGTTGTCACTGCTAACTTACAAGCTCCAGCAATCAACAGCAGCCTTTGATAATAAATTATGATCTAATGATAAAAATTCTAAATTAATTTACATCGGACAGTACTGGAATACTGCATGTATCAGATGGAACAGGCAGAGTGCCAGAGCCTCTCTTCCATAGCTACTGTGGACCACAGAGTGTTACGGATGGAGATTGATTGTATGGTTGGCTGTTGACATTCACTCACTGGCTACAGGGTAAAGTATCAGGGTGCAGTTGCAAACATTAGCCACTAGGGGGTGATGTTATCCTCACAGTAGTCAAAGGAGCTTCTGTGATCTCCAGAGAAACTGTGACACTCATGTCAGGCAGGGGTGGGTGATTTCCGGGGCTCATATTGGCAACAGGGCTGATATTAATGTATTATTGTACAATCACAGGTTGTTACATCGCTAGTGGTGGTGGTGGTGTGTGTCTGTAGGAGGGGTAGGGGTTGGATGGTGGTTGTGGAGAACTCCTTCCTGGGTCAACACTCCCTAAGGATCTTATTTTTTTAAATTTCTGATTTCTGTCCCTGAGATTTTACCAAAATATTTGTGTGTACTAAGTGTGTGCACACTGTTTGGGATACTATTAGAAAATAATTCTTCCACCTTTAAATTCAGGTAAACTACATTAAATCAAAGCTACATTTCATTGTTGGATATCAGCAAATCTTTGCTTTGTGATATTGCGACTGACACACATTGATAAACAGCTGCATTTTTTAAAAGGCCCCTAGGTAAGAAAGCATGCAAGTCTTCAAGGTGAGGAAGTTGTGTTCAGAGCTAACCCAACACTGTCTGACCTCTCAGAGCCAGAGAGGTCAGGGGTCAACCCCCCTTTGACCATATCAACCCCTTTGACTTACATACTAAACACACATTTCTCTTC